>NC_069657.1:98997073-99303921 GCF_027244095.1 Hemicordylus capensis
GCTTGTGTGCTCTGAGGAAGGTGAGAGCTATGCCAGAGGTCCAACCATACTGGACAGGTCTCACCAGAGGAGCCAGACAAAGAGTGCCTCTCCCATCAACAATATGGTGAGACGTAACTTTAATAAATCTATACCGGATCGGTCATCGCCCGGGTCAACAAGGACCGTGCCAGGTGCTATAGTCCCTGGACATCTGGTGGCAAGTGGGCAACAGGACTCAGGATCTTCAGTTGAGCAACCAGGGCTGAAGACAGCAAAGTTACTGGAAGAAACGTCGCTTAACTGAAAAAAATATACGAAAAATGCCAACAAGGAAATAATGATATGCTATTACAAGTCTAGTCTAACTAGAAGAGGTTATTTAAAAAGAATGTACCAAATTTTGAAAGAGAAGCATCCAGATACAGAAATAACAGAACAAAGGCTAGCAGACCAGAGAAGATACATAATAAGAAATAAAGTATTCACAGGAGCTGAGCTGGAAGAACTGCAAAGAGCAACACAGGCTCAAGATATGGAAGAAGAATTACCACCAATTGAAGAAGTTGTTCAGGCGCAGGTGGAGGAGGTGTTGGAAATCGAGGATGCCACTGTTACTGAACTGTTTCAAAATCAAAACCAGGCAACCACCCCTTTGCCTTCACCTCAAAAACCAGAATGCCGTTTAACAGAAAAGCAACAAGAACTAAAGCAAAAAATAACTGAGCACATGAACCAGACAACCACCAGGGTTCAACTTCCAGCTCTAAAAACAGCTGCCAAAAAACAACTCGCTCAGGCATTAAAAGATGTCAATGCTGCACTTGCAGAAATAACAACCAAGAATTTGCAAGAAACAAACCAACTAATGTACAGTGCAGCAACAATAACAACACAAGAGCTCAGATATAAGATCAGTGGACCTATAAAAAAAGAAAGCAGTACATCACCTAAATGGAAGATTAGATTAGAAAATAAAATCTCCAGGCTTAGATTAGATGCTAGTAAATTGAAAGATATGAAAGACAAGAAGCTGAAGAATGAAAACACCAAACAGTATCTGATCCAAAAACACCACCTAGATTCAAGGAAAATTAGAGAAGTCCTGGAAATAATAAAGCAGCAAATAACAGCAGTGTCAAAGAAGATTAGCAGATATGAAGCCAGAACTACACAACACAGGCAGAATCTCCAATTCCAGTCGAATCAGAGACGTTTCTACCAAAGCATAGAAAGAGAAACTGCAAGAAACCTAGAAACACCAAATAAAGAAGAAACAGTGCAATTCTGGGGAAAATTATGGGACAATCCAATAGATTATAATAAGAAAGCTGGATGAAAGAGGTCAAAAAATGTAACCAACAAATGCAAGATCTAATAATAACACCAGAATTAATAAGTGAAAGGGCAAAGAAAATTAAAAATTGGACTGCTCCAGGCGATGATGAACTGCATGGCTTTTGGCTTAAACACCTAACAAGCCTTCATAAACAACTATCAAAACAGTTCAATCACATTTTGCAAGGAGGTGATATTGAACAATGGCTAACAACTGGGAAAACTCATCTCATCATGAAAGACCCAGCTAAAGGTGCAGTTCCAAGTAATTATAGACCGATCACCTGCCTTCCAACCATGTTCAAATTATTAACTGGAATAATAGCAGATGAAGTCATGCAACACTTATTAACTAACAAACAGCTTCCAGTTGAACATAAAGGAAATTGCCCGAACACCAGAGGCACAAAAGACCAGCTGCTGATTGACAAAATGATTTTAGAAAATTGCAAGAGAAGAAAAACTAATCTAAGTGTTGCATGGATTGACTACAAGAAAGCCTTCGATTCATTGCCTCACACATGGAGACTAAAATGTTTAGAAACAACTGGTGTCAGCAAAAACATTCAGATATTTATAAAAAAAAGCAATGAGCATGTGGAGTACACAGTTAACAATCAATGGCGAGACACTTGGACAGGTTAGCATTAGAAGAGGCATTTTCCAAGGGGACCTCACTATCCCCTCTGTTGTTTGTAATAGCCATGACTCCACTTTCACAAATACTAAACAAAACAGGCCTCGGATACCAAACATCTAAAACATCAGGTAAAACAAACCATCTGCTGTACATGGACGATCTGAAGTTGTATGGAAAGTCCCAGTCAGAAATCGAATCACTGCTAAGCACTGTCCGTATATTCAGTAGCGATATAGCAATGGAGTTTGGACTAGACAAGTGTGCTGCATTAATAATGAACAGAGGGAAAATAAAAAAAGAAGAAGGAATAGAACTGCCCCATGGAAGCAAGATCAAGAACCTGGAAGAGAAAGAACATTACAAATACTTAGGCATTCTCCAGGCTGATAACATCGCACACACTGAAGTTAAAAGAAAAATTGGAAGTGAATACATCAGGAGAGTAAGAAAAATCCTCAAGTCCAAACTCAATGGCGGGAACACCATACAAGCCATAAACACCTGGGCTATACCTCTTATCAGATACACTGCAGGAATAATAGACTGGACCCAGGCTGAACTAGAGACGCTAGATCGTAAGACCAGGAAAATCATGACCATCAATCATGCTCTGCACCCCCGCAGTGATGTAGATAGGCTAAACCTCTCTCGCAGCTCAGGTGGAAGAGGAATGCTGCAAGTCCATGAAACAGTAGAGGAGGAGAAAAGAGGCCTTGAAGAATATATCAAGGACTGTGAAGAAGATGCACTTAAAATGGTCAATAACGCGAAACTATTCAACACCAATGAAAGAAAGCAGGCCTACAAGAAAGAACAAGACAAGAACCAAGCAGAAAAATGGAAAAATAAGCCTTTGCATGGTCAATATTTGCACAATATAAGTGGAAAATCAGACATCACCAAGACCTGGCAATGGCTTAAGAATGGCAACTTGAAGAAAAAAACAGAGGGTTTAATACTGGCTGCACAAGAACAGGCACTAAGAACAAATGCAATAAGAGCAAAAGTAGAAAAGTCAACAACAAACAGCAAGTGCCGCCTTTGTAAAGAAGCAGATGAAACAGTGGACCACCTAATCAGCTGTTGTAAAAAGATCACACAGACTGACTACAAACAAAGGCATGACAAGGTAGCAGGGATGATACCCTGGAACATCTGCAAAAAATACAAGCTACCTGTAGCCAAACATTGGTGGGACCATAAAATTGAAAAAGTGGTAGAAAATGAAGATGTAAAAATATTATGGGACTTCTGACTACAAACAGACAAACATCTGCCACACAATACACCAGATATAACTGTAGTCGAGAAGAAAGAAAAACAAGTGAAAATAATCGACATAGCAATACCAGGGGATAGCAGAATAGAAGAAAAAGAAATAGAAAAATCACCAAATACAAAGATCTACAAATTGAAATTGAAAGGCTGTGGCAGAAAAAGACCCAAATAATCCCAGTGGTAATTGGCGCCCTGGGTGCAGTTCCAAAAGACCTTGAAGAGCACCTCAACACCATAGGGGCCACAGAAATTACCATCAGCCAATTACAAAAAGCAGCTTTACTGGGAACAGCCTATATTCTGCAACGATATCAATAACAACTGACAATAAAATTCAGCCATCCCAGGTCCTTGGGAAGGACTCGATGTCTGGATAAAACAAACCAGTCAATAACACCTGTCTGACTGTGTAAACAAGAAATAATAATAATACCTTAAAGATTGAAGTTGATGCCGAATGTATTATTTCATGAAGCTTCAAGGGATGCCTATGGAAATTGTGCTTACTAGGAGGAAGAAAATGGATAGTCAGATCACTTAGGGAAATAGCATGTCTGTGCAACTTCTTGGGTGATCAATAAAGGAGTCTGTATTCATGTTTCACAAAAAGGTTGTTAAAAACCCTTGTGCAAATGCCCCTGGGGGAACTCTGTGACATTTTTACTGACGACCACTAAAGTAATTGCCTTTGTAGCTTTCCTGTAAGATGGCAATTTGCCACCTCATTATCAGTTTGATTGATGAGAATGCAGTCTTGAAATTTCTGTCAACATTATGATTGTTGGATTGTGACCTCCTGCCTAAGTCTAGGCCTCCTTAAAAAGAAACTCTGATATGCATGACAAAATGTTTTCCTGACAAGGTGCAATTGACAAGCTCTTTCAAAGAAAAGTACAGTTTTGGCAAAAGCCATTGAGATCTTTTGAGGTCTGCGCCCCCTCCCCCAGCTTGGATTTAAGAAGTCTAGCTCTATGCACCATTGACTTGTAATGGCACACCAGAGGTGGCTGTATTTCAGTAGTTCAATCCCATGTATTTAAAGGCTGTAAAGCACTTCATGAGCCTCAGGATGACAGGTGCTATATAAGAACAAGAGATGATACTCAGTCAGTGTTGCCAGATGTCATTTAAGGGATTCAAAAGAGCTGCCCCTTCCTCTACAAGGTGATCACTCCACAGAGTAGAATATAGATCGCTTATTTCAAATCTCCAGAGCTCCATAGAACTCCACAGAACAAAGGCATGCACCAGAATTATAGGCTTGCATGTTAGGCATTTTTGTTGGGGGTTTTTTTTAACATTTTGATTAGTATTCTTGAAGGCTTCTATAAGGACAGACATGCTAGTCTAGAGCAGCAAAAAGAGCAAATACTCTGTAGCACACAAGAGACTAACTGGTTTGTTGTGTTGTTGGCAGCAGCCTCCCACATCAGCTGCTCCAAGTATGGGTGAAAAGTATGCATGAGGCCACATCAGATCCTGCCATGCCCACACTAAATTGCTTTGCATTTACTTTTCAGAAGACTGAACTAGGGCTAATTTATTGGGCATATTTAGCTTTCATAAGATGCATAGATTTCCTCAGCAACTATTTCCCCTTGATTTCTTCTTCTACTTTGATTGCCATCATTGGCTGTCATAATTTACAACATTTTTGTGCCTTTTAATAGAACATGCATGCAGTTGCACAAGAGCACTTATGCGCAAAAAGTGAGAATTGCACAAATACAGTTGTGAGATGGATGACCATTATTTCCAGTGGCTATCCATCACACAACAGCATTTGTACAATTATTGTGTTTTGCACAAGAGCACTCTGGCATAACTGCATGCACCTTTCATTAAAAGGCACACTGAATATTGCACAGTATGACAGTCATAATAACAGCTAAAATAATAGTTGTACACTACTTCATTGTTTGCAAGTTCTTTTAGAAAAGACAGAGTATAAATATATGCATGTGCATCAATTTGTTAGGTTACATAAGAACTTAAGAGCAGCCCTACTTGATCAGGCCCATCTAGTCCAGCTTCTACAGTGGCCCACCAGATGCCTCTGGGAAGCCCACAGCCAAGAGATGAGGGCATGCCCTCTCTCCTGCTGTTGCTCCCCTGCAACTGGTATTTAGAGGCATCTTACCTTATAGGCTGGAGGTGGCCTATAGCTACCAAACTAGTAGCTATAGATAGACCTGTCCTCCATGAATTTATCTAAACTCTTCTTAAAGCCATCCAGGCTGTTGGCTGTCACCACATCTTGTGACAGAGAATTCCATAGGTTAATTATGCGTTGTGTGAAAAAGTACTTCCTTTTGTCAGTCCTAAATTTCTTGGCAATCAGTTTCATGGGATGAACCCTGCTTCTAGTGTTATGCAAGAGGGAGAAAAATTTCTCTCTCTCCACTCTCTCCACACCATACATTATTTTATAGACCACTATAATGTCTCCCCTCGGTCATCTTTTTTCCAAACTAAAAAGCCTCAGGTGTTGTAGCCATACCTCATAAGGAATGTGCTCTAGGCCCTGATCATCTTGATTGCCCTCTTCTTCACCTTTCCCAGTTCTACAATGTCCTTCTTAAGATACTGTGGAAGAAAACGTGGCCTTCACATTGTGTTTTGGAAATCCAAGTAAGGTTGCTTTATTGATAAGGACAATTCAACTGAATGGGCCAGCAAGCTCACACAGGTCTCAAAACCTGGTGAGACCCAAAGACAAACAACAAAGCAACCTCGGGGCTCCATTTCTGAGAGGCTTTAGCCAGCACTGATCTCCCAGCCTGTCTGTGAACACCGCTCCCTTGCCTTTGAAAGCAGGGAGAAGCCATCCCAGCCACACTAGAGCCCAGTGCTGGGGGAATTGTTCTTCAAAGCGGGGTGGTGGTGATCCCATTTGCTATAGTTGCCATGCCCCCTGAGTCTGATGTCAGATGCAGGGTGTGTGGCTAGGGCACTAGGCACAGTCCCTGGGGCATAGCAGCCCAGGTTATTCAAACCCATTCTCACAATGGACACTACACCCTTGATCATCACAACTACTGCATGACAGAATGCTCCAAACATGTTTTGCAAAGCACAGCTTCTTGTCTGTTTGCCCTGTCTAATTTCAGGGGTTTGTTTTAGATCTATATTCAAGCTAAAACCATAAGCTAGTGGTTTCCTGTTTCTGTGCCAAGCCTGTTATTTTTTGTGCCCTTCTTACAATGTGTTTCTGCTTGGGCAACCTTGGTATAGGAGCATAAAACAAGATGACTTCAGAACGGTCAAGCATGCGAAACGATTTCCACAATATGGTGACCAGAACAGCAGGCAGTGCTCCAAATGTGGCTACACCATAGTTTTGTATAAGGGCATTATAATATTAGCTGTTTTATTTTCAGTCCCCTTTCTAATTCCCTAGCATAGAATTGGTCTTTTCCACATCTGCCATGTACTGAGTTGACACTTTCAAAGAGCTGTTCACCAGGACCTGACAGCTCAGACCCCATCAGTGTATATGAGAAGCTGGGTTTTTTTGCCCCAATATGCATCACTTTACACTTGCTTACATTGAACCACATTTGCCATCTTGTCACCCACTCCCCCAGTTTGGAGAGATCCTTTTGGAGCTCCTCACAATCAGTTGTGGATTTCACTACCTTAAATAGTTTGGTGTCATCTGCAAATTTGGCCACCTCGCTGCTTACCCCAACTATAGATAATGTATTAATAAATTAAAAATCATCAGTCCCAGTATGCATCCCTGGGGGACCCTACTTCTTGCTCCCTTCCATTTAGACAACTCTTCATTTATCCCTACCCTCTGTTTCCTGTCCTTCAACTAGTTACCAAGCCACACATGAACCTGTCCTCTTATCCCATGACTACTAAGTTTTCTCAACTTTGATGAGGAACTTTGTCTAATGCTTTTTGAGCTAACCAGCCTGTACTTTCCGGAATCCCACCTGGATCCCTTTTTGAAAGTTGGTGAAAATCTGGCTACTTTCCAGTCCTCTGGTACAAAGCCTGATTGTAGGATTAAGTTATATATTTTTGCAAGGAGGCTTGCAATTTCACATCTGAGTTCTTTAAGGACTCTTGGGTGGATGCCATCTGGCCTTGGCGATTTGTTAATTTTTAATGTCTCCAGACTGTTCAGAATGTCATCTCTTGTCACCTCTGTCTGACTCAGTTCTTTAGCCTTTGTCCCTGAGAAGGTTGGTTCAGGCACGCTCAGTATCCTCTGCTGTGAAGACAGATGCAAAGAACTCATTTAGCTTCATTTAGCTTCTCTGCAATCTCCATATCCTCCTTAATAACCCCTTTCAGTCCCTTACCATCTGATAGTTCAACCGTCTCCCTGGCAGGTTATTTAAATAAGTTTTTGTTATTTCCCTTTATGCTTTTAGCTAAATGTTCCTCAAACTCTCTTTGCCTCTCTTAGTGTCTCCTTGCATTTCTTTTGCCAGAATTTGTGTTCCTTTCTGTTCTCTTTATTTGCACAGGCCTTCCACTTTCTGAAGGAAGTCTTCTTCCTCTTTATAACTTCCTTGACTTTACTTGTTTACCATGCTGCCATTCTCCCAAACTTGGTGGTACCTTTCCTCCTTTTTGGTATACATTTTAACTGGGCTTCTATTATTGTGGTTTTAAATAAACTCCATGCATTCCAAAGCAAAGTGACTTTCCTGATTTTCCCTTTCAGTTTTCTTTTCACCAAACCTCTCATTTTAGAAAAGTTTCCTCTTCTGAAGTTCAAAATGTTTGTGTTGGACTTCCGTGGTGATTTTCTCCTTGCATGTATGCTGAATTTGACCAAACTATGACCACTGTTCTCTAAAGGTTCCACAACACTGACATCTCACACCCTGTCCTGGGCACCACTCAGGATTAAATCCAAGTTCACCTTCATTACTGCCTTGGTGGAAAAACACCACAACATCTTGCATTGCCCCAGAACAGTGAACTTCACTATTTTCCAAGGGCAAAAAAAGCTTCAGTGTGAGAGGCATTTCCCTTCTCCACACTGTACTGTGCTTTCTCAGTGCTGGGAAGTTCCTTTTAGAGAGATGGGGCCCTCTCTTAAGATCTTTATGGGCAAAGCACCTCCCAGGACACTGTGTATGCCATCCAGGATGGTGCAGAGACTCCAGGGGGCTCTGTTTCCCATTAAGGAGCCCTCCCAGTGCTGGGCAAAGCACAGCACTGCATAGTGAGACTGGTAGTTTCCACATGGTGCCAAAGAGGCTGTGTAGAGTACTCAGCTTTGGCCTTTATTTCCAGTGGCCAAAGGCCCAATTGATGAATAATTGATTGGGCACGTGCCCAATAAATGAATAATTAGTCAGAGAGCTGCACTTAGGGTTGATGGTGGCAGGCAGTGGTCCCCGGGCCTTACAGTGAAGAACACTGCCCTCGAAGGGCAACATAGTTGTTTAGCAAGATGCTTGACATGTAATGCATGAAAACAACTGCTGACTGACATGTACGTATTAACCTGTCCCCCATATCCATTTTTAAACTGTTTACTAGGCATGCTTTTAAGACCAGAAGAAGCCCAGCTACATTCATGTAACATTACATTTATAGTGATTCACATGAATGCAGCACTGAGAGGGGCATTTGCAAGGGATAAGGATTGCTTGGGGAAGGAGTTGCCTACTGATTCTCTTCCAGTGCCTACTGATTCTCCCCTGCAAGGAAAATCTCTGGCCCAGGGCCAGCACCAGAAATAAAATATGGAGAGGGGCACAGAAAGAACAAAATGTATATCAGGAGGGGTGGGCTTTATCCCCCGTGTTCTTAGATTTCTGAAAGAGTAATAACACTGGCTGAGATCATAAGGGAGATTGGTCAAAGTAGTCCCTCTAGAATTAAAAGGACAAATTAGGCAATTTTATTGTCTAACTTGACAATGACAAGTAGGTCATTATATTTCACATTAAGGCTCCCATGCTAAACATGTTTTCTCTGAAGTAAGTCTTACTGATTTTTATGGAGTAAATGTTCTCTTCCTTGCCCCAGTTCTGCCACTAGAAGATAAGAGGAGAACCAATGAGGAACTGCTCTTTGTATTATGTGGGTTTAGGATGATTTAAAAAACCACAACATTCTGCGTATGTGCCTTTGCTTCAAGCAGTCAAAGAAGTAGGATTGCCAGCCTTCCAGGTCACCAGCCATTCAGGATCAGTAGGACTTACTTCAGAGGAAACATGTTTGGCATGGGAGCATTGATGTGAAATACAATGGCCTACCTGATGAGGAAAATGCTGATCCTTAGGGATCAGCATCTACCTCCAAGAAACTATTGAAAGCAGTCTTGGAGATATTAATGACTTGGTATTGTGAAAAATAAAGGGGGGGCGATAGTGGGGGGTGGATTTCTAGGAAAAGCTTCTACCCGGCTTGGCAACTCTACACAGGAGTCCCGCTATGGGCTATGGGGTGTAAGTGGGGAAGAGCTACTTGTATGGAGGGCTTGACCCCATTCTGGCATTCTCTCTCCCCACTACTGGGCTTCTTTTGATCTCATAGCATAGCTGGGGAATAACAGTAAAGAAAAAACATGGATGGGGAAACATTTGAGGAGAAGAAACAAAGGGGACAGGCTAAGGATCCCTTCCTGCCTACTGATTCTCCACTGCAAAGCCTCTCTATCACCTACATGAGTAGGTGATACAAGTTTAATATGTAGTTCTGCCCTTAGGATAAGTGCCAACTAGGTAATATGCCCATTGCATGGTGTGTGTGTGTGTGTGTGTGTGTGTGTGTGTGTGTGTGTGTGTAATTAAATAGCAGCTGTGTGTTCCCATTCCAGATTGGGACTGCAACTTGGGGGGTGGGGGAGGAGGTTGACCCTTCCCCCCACTGCAGTCCTGATGCAGAAAGCCTGCCCCTCTGTTTGCTATTTGTCCCAGCAAGAAGGCTTTCATTGGCTGCTATTTACACACAGTATGCTACAAACATACAGGCTTTAGTCACACAATAGGGGTTATGTTTGGTCCTTAGCACCTAAACAATTATAGGCATTAAGGCTATTCATACAACTGGGCAAGCAGTGGGGTGGTGGGTGGTGGAAGGCTGTGCCATACTTACCTTTCCCCCAGACAATCCTGTCCTGTTGGTGGGATACACGGATCGTACTCCACACAATCTGCGCTGCTTTGAGCAGCGCAGATCTTCAGAGGTCGGGACAATATGTCCTGGTCCTGGCCTCTAGATATCCCACAATGCATCACCCAATGATCATGATTGGGGGAATCCCCCAGGAGTCAGGCTCTCTTGGCGTCTGACTCTGTGTATGCTTGGGCTGCGTGCAGCCCGCCCATACACTTAACCCTGACTCAATGCCAGGGTTAAATGTTGGGCTACCTGCTAGGGCAGCGCAGGGATCAGGATCAATACAGTGGTGCACATAGGCAGCACATCCAGACTGGACTGCCCTAGCCTGTGGTCGGCTGCTCAGGTGTATAGCCTTATTATCCTGAACACTGTACCATATGGAATGAGTGAGTGTGGGAAGAGGACTCTCCCCACATTTACTCAGCTTGTGCTGTGACCACAGTGACAGAAACACTCTTAGGGAACACTCTTAGGGTTGCCAACTCTAAATAAAGCTCTTCCTGGATATCTTGCCCCCCAATATTTTTCACAATATCAAGCCATTAAAATTTCGAGGGTTGCTTTCAATAGTCACCTGGAGATTGATGCTGAGACCTGGAATTACCAGGTCAATTCTGAAGGGTTAGCGACCCTAAGTGATGCATCTCCGTGGACTCCACAGACAGACACATGGCCTCGAATGGTTACCATTTCTTGGTCATCTAGAGCGTGACAAAGAGACAGAACATACAAAGTAGCTTTTATAGATAAAACAAAAGATAAAATAAAATAAATTTCTGAAATAGAAATGGTCTTATATCCATTTTGTCCATTACTGGCCATGGCGCTCCAGGATTTCCAACATGCATAAGACAAGTTGTGAAGTAATGTTCACATCATGGGTGAAGGAAGAATCTGCTGTGAATTCCGTTTTGAATGTTATGTCTGTTACGTCATCTATTTACGAAGCTGTTTGAATGAAACTGACCATAAGGATTGTTTGAAGGCTGACTTCATGACATAAGAATGAGTAAATACGTCCATAATGGTGATTAGGGTAGGGAAGGCTTGCAACATTTGTTTTGGAAAAATCAGGTGTACTTCAAACCAATATGTCCACACCAACCCATCACCATCTGGCCCTAGGCTTAATTACTGTATTCTGCGTGAAATTGCTCTATTGGGGCATCCTTATAAGACTGATCTGAGGCTGATTTAATGACAAGTTAAAGTGCCTTTACAGCAATTAAACAGAGTTCAGAGGAACAGTCTATTCTGATTTAAATCAGACTTCAAGCCAAGTGAGCAATATCATTATAATTACAGTTTATACATCAGTCTTTAAATGCAATGGTAGAAAAAATCAACACATTTCCTCCTCACCTCTGCTTGCCCTAGAAAAGATATAATACATGCCAGCCACTTATTGAGAGTCAGTTGTTCCTTTTCTAGCCTCAAATTCTGCACCATATTCTAGTGCTGGCTCATCTGTGCTGATCATTCATTGCTCCTGCCTAGTCGTCCTTCCATGTCCACTTGTCCAAAGCAGAACGGGGGAATGGAAAGTCATTCTAGAGAGCATATTCCCCACTGTATAATATATCCTCACACCGGCAATTTAAAAATCCATGCAGGCAAGTAATAGCAAGCATTCTCCATTTGAACTGCTGTTCATCTCTGTATAGGAAAAGTGCCCAATGTGAAACAGCCCTAAGAAACACAAAGAGTGACATGCACAATATAGTCTGAGTGTAAGCAACTATGCAAGTATTAAATATCTAATTGAATCTTGCATTCTTCATTGTTGACTATTGTCCCCGCAAATAATGAGACATGAGGAATCTGCCACTTCATAATTGATGCCCCTTCTCTAAAGGACTGAGGGTGGGGGCTGAAAAAAGGGGGTTTCCTCTTTTGTTTGCTGGCTATGCCAGAGTAGCACTGTTAATTCTCCCATGCAGTTTGAATAAGTCAAGCATCTTGTTAGACAAGACTGATGACAAGGCATAGGCTGCCAGAGCAATGGTTAGGGTCTATCAATACAAAGAGCAGGAATCTGCTGATCAGTTAGGGAAACAGAAGACATGTCTTCTGCAGTGAACTGCTTTTTGGAGAAGAGATTTCCTTTGTTCTGTCTCTTTCATCTCCATGAAAACAGTCCTCGCTGATAACATTTCGTTTGCATCATGAAAGGGCCAACAAAGTGATTGACATGGCTACTGTGTAGATGTTTCAATGAATGGTGAGTGCCATTCTTAGTCCCATGAAAGAAGGAGTTAGAAACTAAACTTCTCATTGGCGTCAAGAAAAGTTGGAATTAAACTTTCCCAATCTAGTATGAAAATTCTATAAATTTGTTCTGTGAGCGCAGTTTTCAAGTATCTTGGCTGAAATGATGAAATATGTAGGCCCCATATTTCAAGATGTACACAACTTGCTTGTTATAGCTTTATGGAAACATGGAATGCCAGTCTTGATCAGATATGTTTGCTGAAATAATATGCAAGCTTTTGAGGCACACCAAACTCTATGAGGTAGGAAGGATAAACGCCCTAATTGTAAAAGTGGATCTCTTTAGTCACAGTATGCGAGAGAAGCTGAATCACAAACTGAAGCTATTCACACCGGGCTAAGAAACAGGTCTAAGGAAGCCCAGACCTGTTTTGCCTGCATGTGTGAACCACTGGGATCATGCCCAATCCTGGCGGTGCCTCAGCAGCCAACCTGCCTCCAGAGCCACCTTCTTAAATGTGGTTAGGAGAGCAATTGCTCTCCTAATCCTGTTTTACTGATCGCCTGCTAGCCATGGCTAGGGGCTCCTGGGTGGCTTCAGGGAGGGGAGGGGTGATCTCCTATAATGCACAAGTGTGCAGTGTATTATAGAAGTTTCGGGGAGCAAGGTGACGCGTCCCAGCACCCTGTCGCTCTGAGCTACCGGCAGAAGCGGGAAATCATCTGGGTGGCTGATCCGGCTACCCAGCAACAAGAGGATCATCTGTGGGGGAGGTAAGCTTTTCGAGGCTTCCTCCCCCCATCCCTTCGAGTCCTTCTCATGGATCGTGAGAAAGGGCCCACTATTGAACACGTACATGAATTGATCAAACACCAATTACAGACTGCCTTTTAGTAAATAATCCGAGATGACAATATAAAATAATATCTGTATAAAATAAGATTATACCTTTTTGAATTTCCAAGCACAGATTCTGAAGTAGATTTCATGTTTCAAATATTAGAACACTGATATGTTTGCTGTGACTGAAGAGCTCTACACTAGAGCTCTTTCGTATGACTGAGGCATTGCTTTTCCACAGGATCCACACAGCACTAATAGAGTGCTATATTCTCCAGCAATGACTAGAATATTTACTCAGAAGTAAGCACCCATTCTGCAAAGGTCATAATTGAACAAATTAGCTTTTCCTAACAGTTTTCTCTTTTTTCTACTTATAGTACTGGAACATATTCTCCTAATTCATTATTATCCTCCAGTTATTATTATTATTATTTCTTGTTTACACAGTCAGACAGGTGTTATTGACTGGTTTGTTTTATCCAGACATCAAGTCCTTCCCAAGGACCTGGGATGCCAGAATTTTATTATCAATGTTGTTGCTGTTATTATAGATATCATCGCAGAATATAGGCTGTTCCCAGTAAAGTTGCTTTTTGTAATTGGCTGATGGTAATTTCTGTGGCCCCTATGGTGTTGAGGTGCTCTTCAACTTGTTTTGGAATTGCACCTAGGGTGCCAATTACCACTGGGATTACTTTGGTCTTTTTCTGCCACAGCCTTTCAATTTCAATTTGTAGATCTTTGTATTTGGTGATTTTTTCTGTTTCTTTTTCTTCTGTTCTGCTATCCCCTGGTATTGCTATGTCGATTATTTTGACTTGTTTTTCTTTCTTCTCGACTACAGTTATATCTGGTGTATTGTGTGGCAGATGTTTGTCTGTTTGTAGTCGGAAGTCCCATAATATTTTTGCATCTTCATTTTCTACCACTCTTTCAATTTTATGGTCCCACCAATTTTTGGCTACAGGTAGCTTGTATTTTTTGCAGATGTTCCAGGGTATCATCCCTGCTACCTTGTCATGCCTTTGTTTGTAGTCAGTCTGTGCGATCTTTTTACAACAGCTGATTAGGTGGTCCACTGTTTCATCTGCTTCTTTACAAAGGCGGCACTTGCTGTTTGTTGTAGATTTTTCTACTTTTGCTCTTATTGCATTTGTTCTTAGTGCCTGTTCTTGTGCAGCCAGTATTAATATTGACCATGCAGGGGCTTATTTTTCCATTTTTCTGCTCGGTTCTTGACTTGTTCTTTCTTGTAGGCCTGCTTTCTTTCATTGGTGTTGAATAGTTTCGCGTTCTTGACCATTTTAAGTGCATCTTCCTCACTGTCCCTTATATATTCTTCAAGGCCTCTTTTCTCCTCCTCTGCTGTTTGATGGACTTGCAGCATTCCTCTTCCACCTGAGCTGCAAGGGAGGTATAGCCTATCTACATCACTGCGGGGGTGCAGAGCATGATTGATGGTCATGATTTTCCTGGTCTTACGATCTAGCGTCTCTAGCTCTGCCTGGGTCCAGTCTATTATTCCTGCCGTGTATCTGATAACAGGTATAGCCCAGGTGTTTATGGCTTGTATGGTGTTCCCGCCATTGAGTTTGGACTTGAGGATTTTTCTAATTCTCCTGATGTATTCACTTCCAATTTTTCTTTTAACTTCAGTGTGTGCGATGTTATCAGCCTGGAGAATGCCTAAGTATTTGTAATGTTCTTTCTCTTCCAAGTTCTTGATGTTGCTTCCATTGGGTAGTTCTATTCCTTCTGTTTTTGTTATTTTTCCTCTTTTCATTATTAATTATTAATTATTATTATTATTATTATTAATTATTATTATTGTTTACACAGTCAGACAGGTGTTATTGACTGGTTTGTTTTATTCAGACATCAAGTCCTTCCCAAGGACCTGGGATGGCTGAATTTTATTATCAATGTTGTTGCTGTTATTATTATAGATATCATCGCAGAATATAGGCTGTTCCCAGTAATGTTGCTTTTTGTAAGTGGCTGATTATTGTTGTTGTTGTTGTTGTTGTTGTTGTTGTTGTTTTTAGTTTATTTATTTATTTATTTATTTGATTGCTATACCACCCTTCCAAACATGGCTCAGGGTGGTTTACACAGAGAAATAACAAACAAATAAGATGGAATCCTGTCCCCAAAGGGAGGAATTGGGTTGAACTGAAATGGTTTTAGCCATTTCTTTTTCTTTTTAAAGTTGCATTTCTGTTATAAGCTCTCTTCCTAAGATAAATGAACACCATGACTGAAATAAAACCTTGTTGCTTTGTTTCCTTTCCTTGTCCTCTTTTTGGTTAATGTCCTACCAAAAAAGCGGAAGTCACTTAAGCAGTGATCACATTCTCAGGGGAGATTTCTTTCGAGTTGTCACATGAATGCATTCTTACGGGTCCTGACACTGTTTGGCAGAAGGTTTCTGCAGCAGGTTGATGATTTAATGGGCAGCAGCTGCGGCAGAGAGGATTTTGACTCTCCTTCTGGAGGCATGCACACAGGGAGATGTTCCAAAGTTGTTTTATATCACATTACATAGCAACAAAATATAGAAGGGCCTTGCACTTCTCTTTCTGTCCTTGGAGAGTTGAGAGGCAATAAGAATTAGAATTAATAACAAGGAACTAACAACTAACCAGGAATGACAACACCGTGTACTGATGACTTTAAATCATGGCACAAATTTAATTCAAGGCACACAAATGATTTATTTAGTTAATATAATTGACTGGTTCTGAGACATTCCAGTTCTTCAACTTCTATTCCCCAGAAATGCTTTTTCCATGGAATAACATCCCTTCTCAAATGCCAGTAGTATCAGGTAGTTAAAGAGTTGTTACCCCTAATCAGATTCCATTTGGCAGCATCCACACTGAAACTCTTAGGAGTAAGTAATGATATTTGATGATGAAAAAAGCATTCCACCAACTGAGTACTTTAAGCTGCATTTGCAGGTACCACCTAAACCTGCTACTCCCCCTGATGCAATGATCCCCTGCTTGACTAATTATCAGTGATGAAATAATTATGTTCTAGGCTGCCAAGTTTGGGGAATGGCCACCTGAAATTAGGCCAAACTTTGATTAGTACACATTCTGCCGTATAGGGGCAGTGGGGCATAATCATAGTGCTGCCCATCTCTTAGCAAGGTAGGAGGCTGCACTTTATGTTGCCTGGAACAACAGATGGCCTAGGAATTTAATTGGCAGACCAATCAAATCAACAGGTTAGACAGCAAACTCAACTCAGATATATTCAAAAGCAACTGATCATAAAGGGGATTGGCCGTAGCTCAGTGTTAGAGCATCTGCTTTGCATGCAGAAGGTCCCAGGTTCAATCCAGAGTATCTCCAGGTAGGGGTGAAAAGGACTCCTGCCTGAAATGAGCAGCTGCCCATCAGACAGCTGATTGGTCCATCAGGTAGATGGACCGATGGTCTGGTGAAATAAGGAAGCGTTCTATATTCCTATGGCTGCATTTGCATGTAATGTGGAACTGTGGGTCCAATGGACCTGTGAACCTGCTCCCCACCACCCACTCACCCCCCGCTCTCCCGTGCGAATTCTGATAGAGAGCACTCTCTCTGCAGTCAGAGAGACTGCAGAGAGTAGGGGGAATTGACTGTGTGGACTTCCTTCCATAGCCAGAGTTGAAGGGAATGCAGCCTGTGGTTCCAAATTTGGTCGCAATGCAGGCTGCATCTAACTTTTTGTTGTGGCGATGAAACTCAGTACAGCCTGAGGATGCAGAATGGAGTTTAAAAAATAGAACTTTGTTTTTGTCGCCCTGTGGAAGCTGAATTACATTCATTCACATGTAACACTAGGAGTGCCTCTGGCCTCTTAAGCTCTGGTTCTGCATTACATGTGAATGCAGCATATGTAATTGAAGTATGACACTGCAGCCAATTCATTTGCCACAGATTTAGTAAGATCAAGACTCAGTGCCAACCATCTATTGCAAAAGAGAATAATGATTTCCTTCCTCATATCTTCATAATACAGTCCTTTTATATTTCTCCATATGAAACCGCCCATCTAACTTTAAACTTACATTTGTTTTAAGTTTTTTTGTATATGTTTTAAACTGGTTTTATGCTATTGTTAACTACCCAGAGATGAAAGTTTGCGGCGGTGTTCAAATTTGATAAATAATAATAAAAATAATAAATCAGTATTATCTATATGATCAGCAGTGGCTTTCCCAGTTTTCAGGCATAGCTCTTTTTCAGTCGTACCTGGAGACACCAAGGGTTAAACTTGGGACCTTCCACTTGCAAGTGTGTATATTCTGCCACTGAGCTATTATCCTTGCCTAGCAGTATAGAGACCCAGTTTAGTGCGGTCAATATGACTTGCTTTATAATTAATACACACAAAGATTTAGGCACTACTCATGTGACTCTGGGAAGGAAAGTCTTTCCCTAGGTGATGCAGAAACGCGTTGGAATCATGTGACCCTTACTTTGGTTTGTAACACAGTAAGCTTCTACCCTCCATTGTTGTAAAAAAATAAATCTTGGGGAAAGTGTCTGCAGTTATCTGCCCTACAGTTATTATTATTAATTTTTTTTACAAAAAATGAAACTACTGTGGTGGTAGCATGTGACCACCAGATGGTGCTCCTGTGGCAACAGAATTGACTATGCTTTCTTCTTCAGGTCTAGCCTGAGGACTGTTTCACATGTCCCTAAAAGTGGATTGCATGAAGTTGAGATGAATATGCTTATGCAGTAAAGATGTTAGGTGATCACCTCATTGTTCACCTATCTCCAGTTTTGCAGGATTTTTACTGGGCCCCTGCTGGCCAACAAAGTTACGTTATTATGGTAAAATGTCAGCCCATGTGGAAATAAGGTTTGAAGGAATTGTGTTATCACTGAATTGCTTACATCCTGAGTGATGAAGCAGGCATACTTGAAAGGATGGTGGGGAGATGCCAGAAGCCCTTACACAGCTCCCCCAGTCCACCTGCATGTATGCTGTTGCGCCAGAAACCCATAGAATTTGGAGTCCTCCTTGCGCTCCTGAAGGGCTCCACAAGATCAGAAACAGCTTGCTGAGAGTCCACAACATGTTTCCAAACTTACAGAGCCCTTCCAGCACTGGGAACACTCTGAACTCTAAGGGCTCTGATGCAAGAGCATGCATGCCAAGGGGGCTGGGGGAGTTGCGTAAGGCTTCACAGAACATCCCCAAATCCTTCGAAGTGCATCCACTTGTTGTCAGGATGCCAGCCAGTGCCCAGGTATAACAACATTAAGTGTTGAGCTCATGAACACACCAGGCAATTTTCGACCATGAACTATACTAGCTGCATAGCCAGAAACAGGTGTGCGCACAGACTGTGTGCTTGGCATGGTTTGGTAGGAATTTGAACCGAATTTGGACTGAACTGTGGGTATGCAAACCAGTTTGGTCGAACCAGTCGGATGGGCCGACCAGTTCAATGAACCAGCTTGAACCAGTTTGAAGCTGTTCATGATCGATCCGCTCAAACCAGTCCGGTTCGCAGAAGTCTGATTTGCGGTCAAATTGGTTCTGCACATCCCTAGCCAGGAACAATTTTTTGTTCTAAAAACTGGCATTCAGACAAGGTCATGTCTATCCTGACATGGAAGACCCTGGACTTTGAATTACGATGGGAGATTGCCTTGATTCCTGGTGATTATCCTTCTGGCCAAAATTCCTTTGCTGGGCAATGTAAAAATTGCTGGGAGCATGAGTTTGTGAGTAGCCCTTTAACATTAGTTCATTTTTCTGATGTAGATGATGACTTCCTCCATAAATGTGTGAACAACTTTATTGTGTTTGTTGGTATAGCATTTTTGAAGCATATATTACTTCACAGCCCTTATCTGCACAATCCTAAAGGAGGTCATTTTTATTCTCATTTTACAGTTGATGAATTGAGACCAGCAGTGACTTTCTCAGTGCCATCCAATGAATCTATAATAGAGTAACTATTTAAACCCAACTCTTGCCAGCCTAACATTAAACCAGATGAATTGATCCTCCTATGCAAGAGCAATGAATGGCATTTTTTCAAGGAATATGCTTCAAAGTATGAGTGATTGTGCACTGAAGTCCTATTGATGCCGTTCATTTAGCAAAGGTTTTCAGATCCTTTGGTAAACAAGAGACATGCCCACATCAAAGAGACCATAAGGGCTGCTTTCTTAAAAGCAATTGACAAAAACAAAAACTACCGGGTATTTGAAGACTAGGTTTAATTACTTGTTTTCATATGTCAGGATAAAAAGTTGGTTTTACTGCTAAAACTTAAAGGACTTCATTAGATGTTCACTCAATACAGATTATTAGGGACAAAAGAAATAATTTACTTTTTGTACCAGAATTATACTCTTAAACTACAGAATGCATAAAACAAAATATATTTGCAGCATTTGTAGAATGGTTTCACCTGTATTCTATGCATGAAGCTGAAAGGTGCCAGTTCCTTTTCAAATAACATTAGCTGTGGAATTAAATACTCGGGCATGATAGTTCACCTGCTACTCTATCCTCCCGCCACCCATAATTTCATCCATCCTATAGAACTATGCTGCATGAATGGTATTATTATTAGTAGTAATAGTAGTAGTAGTTGTTGTTTTCGTCGTCATCGTCATCATATTTTAAACTTGTATATTCTGTCCCCAAATGGGAACCTTCACTGCAACTAAGAATCAAATAAAACTATTACTTAAATCAACTAATAAAGCATAATTATCAACAGTTCAATGATAAAAAATATCAATAAAATAATTAAAAATAGCAGAAGAAGAATACAACAATACTAATCAGTAAAAAGCAAAGTAGAAAGTACAGAGAACCGCTGAGTTAAAATACACATCTAAATAATGTATATCTTGACATAGTACCTGATGCCCAAAAGAAAGGGAGTCAGCCAGTGTCCAGGGATAGAGAATTCCATAGCCTGTGGGCTACCACTAAAAAGGGCCATTATGCCTGTCACACTGCACATGCTGGCAGCACTCACAGAAGAGTCTCAGCTGAAGATCTAAATGTGCTTGTATGGACAAGCACACTTAGGCTCAGAAAGAATAGGCTCGTATGAGAGGATGTAGTCCATGTTTACCACACTTTTGCATCATTGGTCAACATGTTCAGCAAGGCACAAAAATCTGACTAGCCTAACTTATGCCTGTGATCCAAAAGCATATTATACCCTGCACATGGTCTAGCAGCTCTTGGGTTTGAGCCTGTAATGATTCAAAACAATAAGCAGCTTCCAGACTAATTAGTCATTACTAAGCACCATTGAAATAAAAAAGACAAGTTAGTCATTAGTAATTTAGTCCCATTATATTCAGTGGGATTTACTCATAGCCAACTTAGTCTGGATGTTGTTCAATAATCAATTCTTGATTGGTTGACCGCGGAGGGGGGGGAGATTAAAAGCTATTATTTGCCTTCACTTCAGAGATATCGGAAACCTGCATCATTCAGTTACTGGAGGCACTTGATGGGTAAAACCTGTTCAGGTTATTCACACAACTGGGCAGGTGGGGCAGCAGGCAGGCAGGGGGAAGGCTTGTTTAATTCACCTTCCCAATAGATGGGCACTTGACCTCGCTGGGAGCATGGATCATGCTCCCAGATGATCTGTGCGGTGTGGGCACAGCACAGAGCTCTGGAAGCCAGGATGATGCATCCTGGCCTCCGGCTATACCACCATGTACCACACAACACGTGCAAAGCATTGGGAGATTATCCCAAGAGACAGGCACTCTAAGGCACTTGCTCCTTTAACCTTGGCTAACAGCTGGGCTGAAAAGCCAGGCACTGCCCCACTCGGATTGGGCCTGATCCCAGCGATTCTCACGCACAGCCTAACCCAGGCTGGACTTCCCTAGCCTGGGTTAGGCTGTGCGCTAGAAGAGCCTCATTAATTGTTTCAGTCCAGGTCTACTCATACATAACTAGTGGATGGATATGTACATTTCTATCCACATGGGAATATACATATGACACATCTAGCTAGACCCTGGCTAATCACTTTGGATATGGATGTATGCCACTGCACCTGCTGCATTTTCCTTAGTGAACTGAGTTGATAAAGTTTAGACAAATGCTAACTGTACATAATTCATCCTTCTCCCATTTAAGAGCTATGTTCAGACAAAAAAAAATGAAAACATGACAACGTCAGCAAAGGAAAGGCTATTTGTGTTTTTTTAAAAAAAGAAAAATCATACTTAGGTTCATTGACACTGGGCTGGTTCAGATATCATGCATAAGCTTGGTTGCTTTCATGTAACCTAGGTTGCTTTTATTGTCTGAACCCATATTATTGTTGGGAACTCTATCTGGTAAGAGATACCCTTCTAATATAGCAGAGTGCACAGAGGCACAACACAGCGGAGTCTGCCCAGGCATGCGTGTATGCTGAGAGTAAAACAACTTGGAGCCAGTTCAAAGTTTCAAATTAATATATGGAGTATTTATTAGTGAACTCCATTCTAGATAGTAAAGTGGAGAGATAGTATCTCTAATCTAGCTAGCTAGCTGGATGCACATGGTGCAGGGAGAGAGGAGCTTGCATGATACAAGGGAGAAGAAAGGAAAGAGAAAGAAGAAGTGGCAGGCAGGCAGGACAGAAGTTATTCCCTAAGAGTAGTAATCTACATACCAAAGGGATAGTGTCAGAGCAGTAGAGAAGGGATGACCAATGTCTTGACCTCTCTAGCCCTCTGACTCACTAGTCTGTCCCCCTCTGTCAATGAGACATGAGACAGCACAAAGTCCTTCACTTCCAACAATTATGGCACTAACTGCAGTTTATTTATGGCCATCTAATCAAGTTCTGAACCCTAGGTTTGAAGCTGTCTTGTGTACCTAAATTAAGCCTAATCTTAGTTCTGTCTTTTGACTAAATGCATAACCATAGTTTGTCTTTAACTCCTCCCTGCAAGGGCTGCTGCTCATGACCACTCTGAAACATGACCACCCTGGGCTGCAAGTGTTTCTCACTGGTGCCAGCTCGAAACCTCATCTGGTCTGCCTAGCAACTCCATAATGTCATCTCTGTAATCTTTGCCTAGAAACAAAGTTGCTGACAGGACTCACTTTTCCTATAAAACCCAGAGTCTTTTAGCAGATACAATTAAAGAGTGCTCTGCCCTCTCACTACTCTCATTCCCACCCGAGATGGAGTTAGAGTACGCAAGGAGCCTAGTTTCACAGCAATGGGATAGACATTACAGATTGTGTTGAAATCAATTTCCAAACATGATCTCTCTTTCCATAGTATTTGAAATTATATTTTTAATCAACATGTGTGGAGCTGAGAAGCTCTCTCACTCTCTTTTTTTGGCCAGTTAGCCCAGGGTGGGTGGGTACCTTGCCACTCCCCCTTACATGGCAGGAGACTTATGTGAGGCATTTGCAGGAGGGAATGCTCAAGATATCTTTCAATCAGTTTTGCAATGTCACTGCTAAGTCTCAAGGAACATGCAATGCGAGCATACATGAATGATAATTCTTCATGTTCATGGGCGACCATGAAGCTCTTTTCTCCAAACTTTACCTCCTGTTTCTCTCACATAGCCTTAACAGTCCACAGTAGTCATTTTGAGATATTGAAAGAAGTATCAGATAACTTACAATTAATAAACAAAGGTTACTATCTGCTATTAGAAGAAAGATAAATCTTAACATTTTCCTGCTCATTCCCAGTTACAGGGACAAAAGAGGCCCAACAAATAAACAAATGTGTCTTAAACTTTCAGTTCCATCTATTTGAAATGTACATAAGAAGCTGCCTTATACCAAGTCAGGTTATCAATCTATCTAGCCCAAGATTGTCTACTCTGATTGGCAGTAGCTCTCCAGAGGTCTTTCTTTGCAGTGCTATATGAGATCACTGCAACTGGAGATACCAGTGGCGTAGCTAGGGGAGAGGGGGCCTGTGTTCATCCCTCTCTTTGGTGGCCCCCTAGAGTGAGGGAGATAATGAAGAAAATAGGGAGGGGTGGAGCTGGAGGGCCCACAGGAGCTGGGGGCCTGTGTTTTTTGAACCCTTTCGCTCAATTATAGCTATGCCCTCCAGAGATTAAATCTCTGCAGGCAAAGCACATGTTCTACTGCTCACTGTGGTATCTCTCCACTGATCGGTCAGTTTAATCAAAGTGTACAGGCTTATTACATACCATTTTAGTGGCAGCAGGGACAGATCTATTATTGTGTGGCTGTGTGAAAAGAACAAGGGCTTCTGGAGGCCCTGCCAGGGAGCTGGGCCACCGTGGGGTTGCCTGTCCAACCTGCCATCCACCTCCACTGCAGCCCACCCCCATCCCCGCCCACCTACCTCCTGCTGCCTGCCACAGTGACTGTGGTGGAACACGGTAGCCAGAAGATGTGATGGTGAAAGCGAGTGAGCTGAGGGAGGGGGCTGTGGCAGGAAGACCACGGCGCAGTGGCAGTGACTGTCATCAATGTTGCTATGCCGCTGGACAACAAAGATGTCCCATTGTTAGTAAGGGGAGTAGCGGGAGGACAGAGCACAGTAAATCTATGGAATTTACTGCCACAAGATGTGGTAATGGTCACTAACCTAGATGGCTTTAAAAGGGGATTAGACAAATTCCGGAAGGACAAGTCTAACAATAGCTACTAGCCATGATGGCTAAATGCCACCTCCAGGTTCAGAGACAAATTGCTGGGAGGCAACAAGTGAAAGTTCTTCATGTGTTGCTTTATGCTTCCCAGAGATATCTGGAAACTGTGGGAAACAGGATGCTAGACTAGATGGACCTTTGGTCTGATCCAACAGTGCTCTTTACCAGACATCACCAGAAAATGCAATGGTTGGAGAAACTGCAGCTGCCTTGCTTCCCGTTGCATGGGGCAATTTAAAGGACGATGTACAATCTCCTGGCTGGGCACTTACAAAGAGGGCACTTGGGTTTGTGAATGTTTAGAGGTTCTTAGGATCTTAACTCTGTTCTATACTTTCTGTTTTAATGGCAAAATACTGATGTTGTGGTGCTATGCTATTCTTTCTAGTATCTGTTAAAAGAATTGTTTTTTTAAAATCCCTATTTGCATGTTTTGAAAAGAAATCTAAACCAGCTTTGCACTGCTTGCAAAGTAATGGATGAGAAATTATTCTGAGAGCCTTAAACAACACCAGGTTGTGACAGGTTACGTCTAGGTTACATGATTCAAAATACTTTTTCTGTTCTGCCTTTTGTTTGGACTCTTTGATTTATTAACATAGGCCTCTTTTTGATCTGGCCATACCTTGTCAGTCAATGATGTCCCACCCATAGACTTTTGATTTCTTTTTCATCTAGTGATACTGGCAGAGGACTCTTAAAAAGACAGAGGGAGGGATTTGGAGCTGTCATATAAAACCTTCGTTACTCAGCTTTCAATATCTCATTGAGCCTCTCACAGCTTTGATATTTTAAGTAGGCATCACAATAAAGGGAAAACAAATGACTGGAAAGGTAATGCAGTATATTAGGCCTGTTAATGGCTCCGAATGTCTCAGGCAAACCTGCTGAAAGAACAGCCCCTTCCCATGAGTGCTATTTAATTTCGTTGAGGGGGTTTCCCTGGTGTATTCAATCTGCTGTCTCTCCTTATGTTTGCTTGTTTGCTCAAGTTCCTTTGTTTCATTTCGTATAACTTCATCTGCAAAGTGAATCTCTAGGCTTTTTTTTGAGATTGCATCATCTGCATTGCTAAAGAATATAGAATTTTTAAACAAAATTATGTCCTCCCTCTATAACTCTCAGCCATGCCACTTCCTCTCTGTTGTGGCAGCTTAAATTCAGGCAAGAGAGAATGACATCTTCTATTGCACAACTTCTGTTCCCTGATTGTAATGATACTCTTCAAATTTGTCTCTTTGGTAATTGTATCCTAAGCACGCTAAGCATTTTAAACTGCTAATTTCCTAATTGCAACATGAAAACTATACCACATCCAAGGCCTGCTCCAGAGGGTAGCAAGCTCAAACATTTAATGGGCTCCGAGATCTACAAAGGACCCTTTGCACCATCATTGCTACTACTCTCACTTTCTACAAGGTGTTCCAGAAAGCCAGAGGCAGTATAAGAGACACCTTGGTTGGTGTGTGCCTGGCCAGTTCCCAATCAAAGGAGCCCAGTGAAGGTTCTTCACATATTTGATTTTAGTTTGATTTTAATTGTTAATTTGTTTTAATTGTTTTTATCATGCTGTGAACCGCTCTGAGCCATTTTGGAAGGGCGGTATATAAATCTAATAAATAAATAAATAAATAAATATTTAAATACCAGGGCTATTAACTAACACTCAAAACATTGTTGGTTACAAAATATAATGCCGTTACAACTCATTGGAGCTATTCATTCACCCATGCAAAACTGGGTTAAGGGAGCCCAGCCAGTTTTGCACACGCCTGTGAACTGCTAGGATAGGGTCCAATCCCAGCAGCACCAGAGTGTCAAACCTGTCTATGGAGCCACCCTTCAAAACGAAGTTAAGGGAGCAAAGCGTTCCCTGAACCTTGGGTATTTGGTCGTGTGTCAGCTGTGGCTGCAAGCAGCCACCACTGGCAGACTAGGGGAGGTGGGAACCCTATAATGCAGGACACACTTGCACGCTGCATTATTGGAGCTCCGGGGGGGTGGGGGCAGAGGGACGCATCCTGGCACCTTGGCCCTCGGAGCTGCTGGCAGCAGCTGCTGCTTGTGTGGGTGGGCAGTCCACCTGCCAAGGGATGGCGGAATGCTCATCTGTGGAGAGGTAAGCTCTTTAGGACTTCCTTCCCACAAACCTGGCAGCCCTTTTTCACTGCCCATGAGAACAGGCTCGTTATTTATTAAATTTATATCCCTCTTTTTAGACCTTAAATAAGCCTCAAAGCCACAAACAAAAGCAACAATACAATTATAGTTAAAGCACACTCTTCCTTAAAACCAGCATGATAATTATATCAGATATAGCAGCAGCAGATAGAATAGCCCTTATATGTTTCTTGAGCTACTCAGAACAGTCTGGAGCATTCTCCTAAACGAAAGGAGAGAACAAGCGAAGTGCACCTTGCTGGGCAGGGCTTTGCAGAGGTGGAGTGCGACCACAGTGAAGGCCTGAAATCTTAGTATCCCGCAACCATGCCTCCTGAAAAGAGGGAACCGCATGTCAGCCTTTTCTGACAATCTCCAGGTGCTTGTGGAAGCGTGCAGGAAGCAAGGGAGTGTGAGAAAAGACGTTAAATGAAATGTGATGAGTGGAACAGCCTTAGCCTGTACATAGAGGGTCGTATAAGAAGTGATTGGCTTCTGAGTGGTATTGACATTTCATTTGCATTCAGATGTGTCACTAATGTAAGGCTGAGGCTAGTATGGCTTGTGTTAGAGTAGAGATTTTGAATTGGTAAATACTCTGAGATGATACCATTGAATGTGAGGGGTGACCTTGTGTAGCTCCTTGGGCCTAAAATGGCTTCAGGTTGGCTGACAAAAGTGTGTAGGTCCTGTGTAGGATAAGTCTATGTAGGTCTTTCTGGAAATTCCCAAGTCCCTTTAGCATCTCTTTCAGGCATATGTTTGTGAACAAATAGAAACAAAGTGTCTAGCTATATATTTTGTTCTGAGACAAGGTGGGGTTGCTCATATCACAGAGCAGAAAGTACCACAGAACATCATTCCTTGCTATCTGAAGACTGGAGATAGGATAGTCTGCACTGAGAGATATGCAGTTAGGATAATTTGCATGTTCTGCAAAATATGTCTTTAAGCAGATCCTTAGTCAAACTGTTACTCCCCATATTTGTATTTGTTGTTCCATCGAAGCATTGTTTTTCTTTCTCACTTTCCATTGCCCTTTCTCACAATTTTCTTTTGAGGAACACAGAGAGAAAAATCCAGTCATGTGTACACTTCTGTGTTTTTCCTGCCTCTACCAAATAGATCAGGGCAGGCAGCAGCTGCTAAACAATATAGTAGGGATTCTCATCCTTGGGTCCCCAGATGTTGTAAGGCAACAACTCCCATCATCCCCAGCCACAATGACTGAAGGGCAAAGACCATTGTGGCTAGGGGTGATGGGATTTGTAGTCCAACAACATCTGGGGAACTTCTGCTACAAAGCACTGTAAGGAGGGAGGGAGAGAGTGGGTTTGGAAATCCCTTGGGAATTCATGTTAATAATCTGTGGTCTGTAGAATCAAACCATGATTGGTATGTGTGAATGAGCCACCATTGTTCAAATATATCGGCTCATTTCACAATGCTTTTCAACTGAGTTCAGTCCACACATTGAGTAATCAAGTGTTGAGAACTCAAGGGGATGTGCATTCATGTGTGAACCAGGTCTAAGTGGTGAACAACATTTTGAGGAAATAAGAGTTGATAACTCTGTGATCCATCCTGCTAGACATGTCAGACAATTAACACAAATCTGGTCATCAGTTGTTGGCTTCACAGTCTCAGCTGAATCCATCCACAAAGTGTACATGTAGTTGTTAAAAGGATAATCAATTAGGCCCTGGTAATTGGATTGTGAAATTTCACAATGGATCTTTTGAAACTATGCCTGAGTCCTGAAATTATATGTAGTCAGCAAAGCGCAGAGTTTTTACATGACCTTTTATCAGTCTCACAGGCCTCTTAATCTAATGCTGATTTGTTCAGTTTCTGCTAACCTTTGTTTTAACTTTGTGGTCACTCTGTAGAAAACTGCATAATAGACAATTTCCAGTTGTAACTAGAGACATCAGCCATATAAAGATCTGAGCAATCTGAGACACTGGCTTAATACTATGAGATCCCCATCTCCAAAACACCTGTCCAGCTTGTGACTGACAAACAATCATGTCATCATTCATCTCCGAACTTGCCATGTGAAATCTCAAGGGCCTGATATTCTAACCACAACTCAGAGTTCAGATTTGGTTAAATATTAAAATATGCAGTTATATATAACTAGATTGTATCAGCTATTATCACAAAACAAGACAAAAGAAAAGATAAAGGGAGGGGGAGCTCTGGGAGAGGGGAGACATTTCTTCTCCCCTAGTTTTACAGAATATTCTCTTTTGAAAACATTTCTTTAATTTACAAGTATTGTGGGAAATTTACAAGTATTATGTGAATGAAACATGCACTGGAATTTACCAGTTAATATGAAGGGCAATCAAGTGCTTATAGTATGACTAAATGCCTTCCTTATTTTCATCATTTAGCAAGAATGATATTAATTATGGCCTCAGATAAATGCTGGAAACAAATCTTATGATTCAGTTATTTCTGAGATTCACATTTCAATAACCACAAAGTACTTCGAATACCTATTTCACTTTGATTTACATAACTTTGAATTCTAGCATTTACAAGCACAGAATGGGAAATATTCAGAATTGTGAAGAAATTGATTGCTTTTCAGATACACTCTTGCACATATTATAGGTTTTCTAAGTAACTGCAGATAAGCTCATGGATTTGTTTATCCCAACAAATTAATGCTGATATAAAAAAGAGGAAATTAAAGAATAAAACAAAAACAAAACCCTACAAGAAACGAATTTCAGTCTGAAGAACCTAATTCTCATTACATTTGACCACAATAGCCCTGCCCTATGATTCACCCCTAAAATATGATTTGGAGTTGACATTTTATCTGCTCCATAAGCATCATTTCAACTTTTCTCATGCACTTGACTTTTGCACTGAATACATTGATGGTGTGATGGGCTACTTTGTGTTTGGATATGTGGCATCCAGACTACTCTCAGGGTGGCTTCTGCACAAATCCTGATCTTCCTAGTCTATTTTACAAGGTTGTGAGGACAAATTTTAGGCCTGAATTTGAAGCACTGTGTATGACAATTACTATGAAAGTGATTAATAATAGGACCAAATGAGGAAACTGGATGTTAAACAGAGGCTGTAGGTAAATCCAGATGATTAAAAATGTTAAAATAATTATTCTTTTTTCCATTTTAATCCTAATTTTACTTATACTTAAAATTTAAATAAGTAAATTTTATAATCTATTTCCCCTCCGGGTAATTAACTGACTTCAAACTCCATTAATTTATATCAAAGGAGGGAAAACAAAGTTAGTTTTTCTCCATTTGTTGCATAAATGGCCAAATCAAGATTAGCTCTCTGCCGTATTAGTCTTTGGTTTGGGAGGGAATGCTGCAGTCTTCAAAAATCAATTATCTTCAAAGCTCCAAAATGGGGCCAGTCTCAAGAGCATCCTTTGCGTGCTGGAGTTAACATTAGTTAAGTACTTTAAATGATCACTAATTAGAGCCTTCAACAGGCACTTTAAGGACCACCCGACTGAAACATCTTATTGTGAAATAACTTATTGGGTAAAGCAGCTCAAATTAGCCCTTTGATATGGAGTACCAAATCCATGTTTTTATTTCTTCTTGTGAGCATTTCTGGAAGACTTATTTAAACCATTAATAGTTGCTTCACTATATATTGTCCAAGCAAAAAGAAAACATGTTATTGAATTAAATGGCAATTTAAAGTGTTTACATTTAGAAAAATGTATGTGCGTTCTTCTCTGAATTATGTCACATTTCATCAAAATCTCAGAATGCTAAACCTATTGCTGGGGGGGGGGTGTCTATATATTTCATTTTAAATTTATTCTTATTATTTCTATACACTCACAATCAATAGTTTCACTACCATCTCCGTTCTAGGGTTTCATTAACTAAAGCATAATGCACAACTCATGTGTCTAAATTAAAGAGTTCACAACTGTGAATGCAGGAGGCAATTGGCATAGGACTCCATGTTCTTTTCTCCCTTCCCATTCCAATTAGGCCTTGGTCGTGCATGTACCATAGTACACCAACTCTTACTCTCAGAGGAAGACCCTCAGACATCTCTTACATACACTGAAACACAAAATCATTAGCCAGCTGGGACCCTGAGGAGGACTTGTATTGAAAATACCAGTTGGCATGAAGCAGGAAGTAAGGCCAGGGCCACAGGGGAAGTACAGGGGAAAGAGAAGAGTGTGCCAAGTATGCCTTTCACTTTTAGAAGAAATATATATGCTAATACACTTGATCTTGCAAAACTAAAATGTACCTATAAACTAAAATATATCAAAAGAATACTGTACCATGAACCTTTTGATGAAATGGTGCACAACTACTTTTATGCAAGTTGGTTTGGAACACTGTGGAGCTGTCAATCATAAGAGGCAGTTAGAGAGTGACAGTTAGAAGTTCAGTTAGAGTAGGGATTTGGGTCTGGCGAGGGACAGTTTCAAGGAGGAGATGTTCTGAGACTCGAAGTACAAGACAGTGAGGCGATTCTCACAATAGGTGAAATTGGCTAAATTCAGGCTAAAGGAGCCTAGCCTGATTTCGCCCGTGCATGAGAACCACTGGGCTCACAGCTGAGCCTGGTCTCACCAAAGCGGTCTACAGTTACCCTCCCCTAAGCTCAGGTTAGCAGAGGAAGCGCTCTGCTAACTCGGGCTTTCGGATCATTTGTTGCTGCGGTGCAGCTCCATGGCGCAGCAACTCACAAGTAGACCCCCAACCAGAAGCCTAAAAAGCAGCCTCCCGACTCGGGGTTCTCTCCAGCATGCCCTGTGCACTTGCTCAGGTCATGTGGGAACTTCCAGGGGCTGCACGGGCCCCGATCCCTGCAGTCCCCACCGGCTCCGTGACAGAGCCAGCAGTCATTTGGGCAGCTGATCCAGCCACCCAGGGCTCTGCAGGTGCTCATCTGTGGGGAGAGCGGGCTACGCCTGCAGTTCCCACTGATTTGGCAGTTCCCACTGATTGTGGGAACTGCCTCAGTCTGAAATAAGGACTGGGTTATAAAGAAATAGGACAGTCTGGAAAAAAGACTGAGTGAAGTACAGTTCTGGGAAGGAACTGGGTTCAAATGTACAAAGTTTTATGCATGTTGTATAGGAGGACCTAGGGGTATAACGATGGGGGGGCAGGCAGGGCACGTGCCCTGGGCGCCACTCCGGTGGGTCACATGGGGGGTGCCAAAAAGTGGCATCCCCCCGACCCCCGCCTGGATCGCCGAGTGCGGCGGCAGTGGCGGCGGATTGCCCGCCGAGTGTGGCGGTGGCTAGCAGTGATTCGGCGGTGGCGGGTGGCAGCGGATCACCCGCCGAGTGCAGCAGAGCGACGCCGAGGCCTGCCGTCTGGCCCGGCGCAGGTATGTGGGGGCCTGGGGGCGGGGGGAGGGTGCAATTTCAGGGGCAGAGCTTGCCCTGGGTGCCGTTTCCCCCCATTACACCACTGGGAGGACCTCAATATCCACAGATTAGTTGTCTGAGGATTCGCATATCCACAGTCAGCTAATAGACATCTGACCTATGGCAGGTAGCTTCCCACTGCATTTCCCAATGTGAAAATTGATATTTTAGCAATGTTTTCCCCTGACTAGGAACCTAACCCCCAATTCCCCATTGCCGCAATGCCTCAATATTTATGATTTCCGTATCCGCAGTTGTACTGTGGAACGGAACCCCCACAAATATTGAGGTCTTCCTGTATTAAGTAACTAAATTCAGTGAGAAAATAAAATAATGAGGCTGTTCTCATCACCTGCCAAGCCCAGGCTTAGGCATCCAAGCCTGGGCTTGGCTGGCTGTGAGAACCGCCGGGAGCCATGCAGATCCTGGTGGTGCTGCAGTGCCAAACCCAACACCAAAGCCTGGCTCTTAACTGAGGTTAAGGGTGCAAACGTGCCCTTAACTCGGCTCCTGGGATCATGTGTCAACACAAGCCGCTTGTAGCTTGTGCTGACACAGAGATGGGTGCCTAGAGTGCCCGTCTCATGGGGGAATACCCAAGCACTCAAGAATACCTAAGCACTCAGTACACACTATTCAGGGAATACCGTACACTCAGCACACAGTACACTGTGGGATACCCAGAGGCCAGGATAACAAGTCCCAGCCTCAGATTGATCTGCCTTGCTTCACACAGCAGGAGCAGTGGGTATTGTGTGGGAGTGCCAAGCTCCGAATGCTCTGAATGCTCCAAATGCCTGTCTGAGGGGAAGGCAAGTTTTGTGAAGCCTTCCCCCCCACCCACCTGCCCTCTAAGTTTTGTGAATGGCCCAAACAACTTAGTGACTAAACAAGATTTCAGCCCTACTAATTAGTAGTGAAACAAACAAACCATAGATAACATCTTTAAATAATGGTTAGGTCTGTTTAAGTCCGTTTTCAGTCCATTCTGGGCCTCTTTGTGCTGATGATGGCCATCTTAGAGGCTGCCATGCATGTACACTGGCCATCTGCATGACCCCGGTTGAATTTGAGCCAAACCGGGGGGGGGGGGTCTGTTGTGGGGTGGGGCAAAACCAAACATGCCTGGCTTCATTCGAGGGGTGTTTCATGCATACCTCTAGTTACATCACACTCTTCTGAATTATCATCATCATCATTTCAATTTCTATACTGCCCTTCCAAAAATGGCTCAGGGTGGAATGTGGTGTGTCTCAATGCACTTTTTTCTAATCGAGAGAATATTAATTTCAATGGCTGACAGGATGAGGAAAATTATTCAAATTAGTCCCATTGAAATTAAAAGGACAAGTTAAGCCTAATTACTTTCCTAGTAGCTGCCATATTAATCTACTGCAGCAAAAACCACAAAAGATTTTAAGGGTGTCATAAGACTGTTGTTTCTGAAGAAAATAATGAAGCTATTCACATGATTGCTCAAAATCAGGCTACAGAAGCCCAGCCCGGTTTTGAGCAACCATGAGAACCGGCGGGCTCACAGGTGAGCCCGGTGGTTCTCTGGTGGCTAGCCCACCTAAAAACCCCTACCCCTAAACAAGGTTAACAGAGTGGGTACTCTGTTAACCTTATTCGTTTGATCGTGTGTCAGCCGCGGCTGCCTGCAGCCGCAGCTGACACACTTTGGGTGGGGGGCAGAGGGGAGGAGGGACCTCAGGAAGGCACCTCACACTTGCATGGTGCCTTCTTGGGGTTCAGGGGGCTGGGGCACCATGCAGCGGTGCTCTCCGCCCCCCTTCCCCCAGAGCTCCAAAAGGAGCTGCGGCCGGGCACAGGTGTGCCCAACCAGGGCAGCTGGTCGTCTGGGCAACCTATGCAGCTGCCCAGCAACGAGAGACTGCTTGTGAGTGGGGAGAGCAGGCTAAGCCCACTCTCCCTGCACAAACCCCATCTGGTGCTTCACACTCATCGTGTGAAGCGCCTCAAATAGCAAAATATCAATGGAGTATCCCTTGCACCAATACTCCATAGACACTTTACTAATTATTTTCTTCAGAAACTACAAAGAGTCTTATGACACCTTAAAATCTTTTTCAAACACACACACACACCCTGGCTGAGTTCAAAATTAATTTTTCAACAAAATGGACAAAAGCTGCAATTAAAAAAGGAAGTTTTGTAGGTAGATAGTTGGGATATGAAACACCATGAGACATTTATCCAAAGTCTTAGCAAAAAATAGGGGACAGATGTATAAAGGTACAAGGACAACTAAGACAAACCTGTACTCAAAAACATGCTGTCTCCCCCATTTCAGGCCAGATTCCTCATCTGGGTGAATAACTACATGAGGTTCAAGCTCTTTAGTATTAGGAAAATTATCCTTGACTTCTGTCATGAGGGGGGTTTCCTAGAACACACTTATTTTAATATATTTATGATTTTTATTCCTTTAGTGTTGCTTTATTTCACTGCCACCATTTAAGGTCTCTGTATGAATATCTAAGATCTTCTGCTGAGGTAATACAGTGTTGTAGGTATGGGGATACAGACAGTTACTCAGAGATTCTTTCAAGATGAATAAAATAGAGGTTTTTAAGCTATAAGTTCTGATGTTAGTTTGGTTCTCTATTTAGAAAGTAGGGCAGTTGCTCAATTACAGGGCTGTTATTTTGACTATAAGCTTTTCATAGCTGCACGCATATACAACTTTCATAAGAATCTGTGTTTTTAAGCTCTCCTCAGAGCTCACACAGCCAGAGGTACTCTTACCCCTGGACTTCCAGGTGGAAGTGCAGGGCCTCCACACACCCTGCCCCCCCCCGTCCTCCTCTTTAGTCTCTCCTGGGTGATGTGGTTGCTTCACTGCTGGCCCGCGTTGTGCCGGGCAGGTGAGTGTGGCTGTGAACTGTGCCAAGCATGACCTCTGCTTTAGAGACAGAGGGAGGAGTGGGGAAAGAAATATGTGGGATGGGAATATGTTAAGTTGTGTGTTGAAATGTTTCTGCTATTGTATATTTGCATACATATTCATTTTAATATTCTTACATTATTGTGAGTTCAGTTGCTGTTTGTGCCCTCAAGAACCCATGTGTTTAAAATACTGCGTATATCATGGTGTGTGTGTGTGTGGGGGGCATGATACTTAACTTGCTGCGGCTGTGGTGGGGAGGACTCCAAAGGCCTTTAGGTCCAGGCTTTAAAATTACCTAGGTGCACTTCTGCACACAGCTGATCCTCTTTAAACATGTTACAGAAGACAATACTTTGTCCCACCCACAACCACCCCATAGCCTTTTATTTTGGCTGTTTCTCAGACCCTTTTATACAGCAAACCTTCAGTTCCAAGCGCTCACTTCAGCAACTGAACTCTTCTAACTGGCCATTGTTAAACTCCTCCCCTATCCATTAGAGCAGGGTTTCTTAACCTTGGGCCCCCAGAAGTTGTTGGACTACAACTCCCATTACCCCCAGCCCAAAAGGCCATGGCTGGTCTTAACCAAAGGCCTTTCCTCTGCTGCACTCTTAGAAAGGACTTTAACCCCTTCTTGCCCAGATAACATTCCAAACCCAGCAACCATATAGCACTAAACATCCTTTAAACCTACATAAAATCTCATCTCATTGCAACTTCTTATAAAAAGCCCCGCCCCCCCCATTTTTGCATCTATCTAAGTGGAGTGTGTGGCCATTGGGGTTGGCATTGGTATGGGACATGGCTATTGAGGTGGGTGTGGCTATGGTTACTGTTGTGGAGATCACCTGCACTTCAAAATTACTGGCCACCTTTGCACATTAACACCAAACCAGAGGTGAACGAGCCAGAGGTTCGATTTGGTGGTTGTCCGAATGCGTGAAACCATAGTTTTGTCACAAAAGTGACCCAAGGTTTGCAACTCCAAACCATAATCTGAACCTTCGGTTTGTAGTGAGTTTCACTGCCCGAACCTCAGGTGTCATCTGACTTGTGCCACCGCTGTAACCTGAGTTTTGTACTGTGCCTGATCCCGAAATCATAGAGAAGGCAATGTTGCCAGCAAGCCATATTTGGGGGTAGCACAGAGAGCATTCCTTCACCCAAATGTCTCAATCACATTGGATCATGAACTCATGATCGTAGTACCTACTTTGCCTAGTCAAAGGCCTTGGCTCCAAATGGGTCGATAAATACAGGCTGTGTTGGCAGTGTGCATTCAGGTTTAGCAGCTAACAAAACTGAAAAGGATGCTGCAACTCCTTTGATAATGAGGTATGCTGGCTATTCAGACCCTAATTCAAAGGTAGTTCACTGACTGGAGAAATCTCCTCATCTAAAGGAGATAACAGTAAAGCATTCTTCGAGAATACAGAGCCGGCTCAAAGCATTGGCCATATTGACAAGGGGGGACATCTTAGGTTAAGGGGCTGTGGGCACCTGGGCAGAGGATGCCTCCAATGCCCTCCATTGCTGCCGCCACTGCCACCACAGCTGCAGTGAGTGCTCGGTGCTCACTCTGCCATGGCTGCAGTGAGCTCCTGCCTCTCCAATCAGCTTCATTCCACCCCGGCCATACTGTGCCTGCGTGTCAACATCACATCACAGCCAGGCTGAGGCGCACGCAAAGGAAGGAGTGGAGGAGAGGAGAAGGCATGAGGGAGCAGAGTTGAAGCCGCACCACACCACACCTTGTTGCGAAGGAGCCAACAAAGCACATCATGGACCTGCTGCAGCTGCCTGGCCTGATTTCTTTGCAATAAAATTGTTGAGGGGGAAAAGGAAGTGAAAGAGACCTTTATTACAACCACCACCACCTTTTAATCCCTTGATGACATAGATGAGACTGAGGATGGTGGGGTGGGTGAGGTGAGTCAGGTGACTGACCAAGACTTGCAAAAATGCACCCCATGATGTCATTCTTCTGTCTCTTTCCTTCCCTCTGCTCCCAAGCTGTTCCACAATGCTTTTTAAAAACTTTATTTTTGCTTTTCAATTTTATGTTATGCATTAGGGGAGGGGGATAATTACAGTGCTGCTCATGCATGCCAGGCAGGTTAGTTTGCACCAACGGGATGCGTGTGGGTGGGGAACAGCAACAGAAAACTGACTATCTCTTTCCCCACACAGTTTCAGAATTGTGTGTACCTGTGCGTGTTTCTTTCTGGAGATGGAACACACATGTTTTACTCCTCACTTCAAAATATGTTAATGCAAACTGTAAGAAGAGGAGAGGAGAGCTGGTCTTGTGGTAGCAAGTGTGGCTTGTCCCCTTAGCTAAGCAGGGTCTGCCCTGGTTGCATATGAATGGGAGGCTAGAAGTGTGAGCACTGTAAGATATTTCCGTCAGGGAATGGAGCCACTCTGGGAAGAGCAGAAGGTTCCGAGTTCCCACCCTGGCTTCTCCAAGATAGGGCTGAGAGAGATTCCTGCCTGCAACCTTGGAGAAGCCGCTGCCAGTCTGTGAAGACAATACTGAGCTAGATGGACCAATGGTCTGACTCAGTATATGGCAGCTTCCTATGTTCCTATGTTCCTAAGAGCAGTTAAACTCTCTTCCTTGCTAGAAGCTGTCTGTACTTCAGGGTGCAAATCTTTCTTTTCTCACTACAGAGATTACTTGATTCTGTTCTGCAGAGGTATATATATGAAATGTGGTGTGTGTGTATTATGTACACACAGAGAGTGAGTGTGTGTGTGTGTGTGTGTGAGAGAGAGAGAGAGAGAGAGGTGTATACTGTATATATAAAGAGAGGTATGTGTGCGTATAGAGAAAGTTGCATGTGTGTGTTATATCTGTTGGAGGTGGAGTGCATTGACCTTTTGCACCGACTATCCTAATGACCACTAGGGGCATTGGGACTAGAGGTAGCTAGTGAGGGTCTCCTTACCAGTTCCTGCTTGACCTCTACTCTATGACTCCTGCCTTGACTCCTCAGGCATTTCCTGTGACGAGTAAGAATCCCTTCCTTTCCTCTTGGAGAGCAGATGGAAACATCTCCCTCCCTCCCTATTCATTATGTAGCCTATAGATAGGATTAAGTCTTTTCTAGCCAAAGTGTACTTCACCCATAAATCTACTTAGTATTTAGATTCTACAAGAATCTCCATGTGTCTTCTAAAATAGCTGTAACAACTAAACTCTGCGTTCTACTCTGTAACTGGAGTGGGTAGCTTCTTTAGTGCTCTGCTAATTAATCACAAAACCCCATCACGGGTGAATTCACTCTCCAACAATTTCACCATAGCAACTTTCCTCCCTTTCACCTATTGCATGAGGCACAATATTGCACTGCTATCACTGCATCGAGGCTAGAGTTCAAAACTTCTTTTATTCAGACACAGATGTACTCAGATCCACTTTTAAAGTGCATACATGTACATTCATTTACACAAAAACATGTGCATGTGCTCACAGACAGCTGTGCACAAGTACAGTGTAGAAGTCCCATTCCCATGTGAAAGAGCCTCTGTACTAAGCTCTTCTTCCTAGCATAGTCAAAGCCACATGGAAGTATTGCCAGGTAACTTCAGCAATCTTTCACAATTCCTCTTAATTTGTCACATCAGTGCCAGCCATGCAGCATGAGAAGGAGTGGAGGAGAAGGCGCGAAGGAGCAGATTTCTTCACACACAGCTTGGCCGGCTGGCCAAAGCTGTTCAGACATTTTATTGAAGTTAACCCCTTGTCCCTCAACCAAACAGGTGAGATGAGTGAGACAAATGCAAAAATGTGTCCCATATGCATAAGGAGATGTGACTATGTTTTGAAGAAGGACACCATTCTACCCTCATTGAATGAACAGTATCAAACTGCCAGTATCTCACTATACATAAAAACAAGACAACAACTCCCATCCCATCCTTGTATTGTGCTTTTGGTAATTAAAGAAATTAGCAACACAATGATCCTCCTCCCCAATGCATGTCCCAGGCCATGCAGAGGCCCATTGTGCAGGTGTGGCAGCCACCACACTGAGAGAAAGGTCTGAACGGGCCGGTTTTGGACCGAAGGGAGGCCGGCGGGGGGAGGGGAAACCTCCGCGGAAACACCCACACACACACCACCTTGGAGAACAGCCCCAGAGGGAGTAAGTTAAAAAAAATTAATTTATTTTTTAAAAACCAAACCCATGAACCCCCTGAATGGGCCGGGGGGGGGGGATTTGGTACAGAGTTGGACCAACAAGGGGGTTCAAACCGGTTTGAAGACATTCTGAACAGGGGGTTCGAATTCTATTCACCATATTTACATAGCTTCCTCTTGCCTTTGTTGGGCAAGTTACACCCAGAGTGATGAAGTTCGAGTAGCAATGAACTTCATCTTTTATGGAATCTGCCACCCTCTGGGTAAGCAGAATGGCTTGGAAACTGCCTCAGGGCACCTGTCAAGGTATATCTACCTCTGGCCAAAGTGCATGGTCTCAGAATCTGTTTGGATGACTATCCTATGGACTCTCATACACGTGAGTTGTAGCCCTTCACTCCTCATTCCTCTTCTCCACTTTCCTGCTTGAAGAGGCCTCCCTGCCAATGTGCAACAAATATGCCAATTTACCTGGGAAGGATAGTTAAACTAACCTCTTAATTTTCACGGCAAGCCTTAAGCCAGGCTCTGGTCTAAGAGCATGAGCCAACATGATTCACTCTTAATTAGGACTTTGCCTAAGTTATTTTTAGTAGGACTCTCAGAATACCAGCCAAGATTGATTGCATTGCCTATCCAAACCTTTGCCTTCTGTACCATAGAACTTCTGTACTTCTTTTACCCTGAATAAAGCCTTTGAACTGTAGTCCTGTCTTCTCATTTTTCAAATACACCAAAACCTGTTCAAATTGATACTGGAACTGAACTACTCCCCAAGCCAAGCTAAGTTCCCCACTTTAAGCTACAAGTACAGTTGAGGTGTCTAGCCAGCACCTTGGGGCCGTTCTGGTAACAATGGCTCAGACAAGCCCAGAAATGCATTCGCTCTATGCCTGTCGCTGGCTGCCTCTCAGATCAATTCCCAGACACACAGAGTGAGCCGGACTCATAACTTGTTTATCAAGAAGCCACCTGGTAGGTAACTATATGTGGCCCTCCAATAAATGTGACTGCTTGGTTGGGATAAGGAACAGATGCTGGCAATGCTTGAGTAGCACCCTTTCCTCTGCCACTGCTCTGATCAAATTTCCACCCTCCATGGGTGCATTTCATTAAAATAAAAGCAATGACATTTTTAAAAATTGCTCATATGTTTCCTGCATCTTGTCTAATTTTTTCCTAAGAGAGAGAGAGAGAGCAAATTACATTAAACAGGACAAAGAGCCTCAGCTAAACCCATACATTGTCCTTTAGCTGCCCCTCAGACTGAAACTGATAACTGAAAATTAACTTCTGGACTGATGAATGTTTTTGATTGATTGATTGATTGATTAAGTGCCGTCAAGTCTGTGTCGACTCTTAGCAACCACTTAGATAGATTCTCTCCAGGATTATCTGTCTTCAACTTGGACTTTAAGGTCTCTCAGTGGTGCATTCATTGCTGTCGTAATTAAGTCCATCCACCTTGCTCTTGGTCGTCCTCTTCTTCTCTTTCTTTCAACCTTTCCCAGCATTATGGACTTCTCAAGGGAGTTGGATCTTCACATAATGTGTCCGAAGTATGATAGCTTGAGCCTGGTCATTTGTGCCTCGAGTGAAAATTCTGGATTGATTTATTCCATGATCCATTTGTTTGTTTTCCTGGCTGTCCATGGTATCCTCAAAAGCCTTCTCCAGCGCCAAAGTTCAAAAGCGTCAATGCTTTTTCTATCTTGCTTCTTCAAAGTCCAGCTTTTGCATCCATAGAGTGTCACGGAAAAAACCATGGTCCGAACAATTCTAATCTTTGTAGGTGTAGACACGTCATGGCATCTAAATATCCTTTCCAAGGCCTTCATTTCAACCCTACCAAGTGCTAGTCTGCAGCGTATTACTTGACTACTGGATCCTTTACTGTTGATGATTGATCCTAAAAGGTAGAAGCTATCCACCACTTCAATCTCTTAATTGTCAATTCTGAGGCTGGTTGCTGTACCCATTGTGATTAGTTTAGTCTTCTTTACAATTATTCTGTTGTAAACCGCCCAGAGACGTAAGTTTTGGGTGGTATAAAGATGTTTTAATAAATAAATAAATTAGTTGTCCCATTTTTTTACTGTGCTCCTGGACTTTCATTACTAGAGCTTGCAGATCATCCACATTCTCAGCTATCAGTGGTGTCATCAGCGTAGCGCAATGTTTTTAGTGATGCATTAATGCAAGTTTGTTATGCAAACAAAGAATCTACAAATTCATAGTCAAGTTTCTATTTCTGTTTTAGATAACAAGCTTAACTCATCAATTCAGACACTTCTTTATCTGATGGTCTGGCTGCTTGGACTAAAAATCCAGAAAATCCGGCAGATGAACTTATGATCACACTAAAGCAAATACTTAGTCCCATCATAGGGAATTCTGAAAGACTGAATGTATTTAGTAAAGAGAATCTGAAGGAAACAAATGCAAAATACAGTCGAAAGAATAAAAAGAGAAGATGACCACAGATGGCACTTTGCATGTGCTGGAAACAAACACTGACGACAGTAGAGATCCAACTGAATTGCCAAGTACTTGAATGTGACTGCTTTGATAGTACCATTTTGGGTTTGGTCATTTTGATTTTGTGCATTTTATGATATGCTATTTGAGAACCTGTTATGGTTAGGAAAGGTGGGATATAAATATGGAAAATAAAGAAGTAGTAGTTTGACTTTTGTTTACATTCCAAAAGATATTTCAGTTTTGAATATTTCATCATATCTTCAAGAAAAATGAAATTGAAGAAGATACACAGATGCTAATCATTCAGTATTAAATTGAAGATCTCAACATTTCTGTCAGTTTATCTGAATCCACTGTTTTAAACTGTTTTATCCTACAATCATACAGCAACTGTCCCTATCTAAACCAAACATAACTTCTTTCCAGCAGACATTGCTGGTATCTTCTTTGAATTTCTTTTTAGAGCGCTAGCCCTTTTAGGTCAGGGCATCTTAGTTAGTTAGTCTATTATGGGCATATGGTCTTATTCCTTTTTCTGTGTAAAACCACTCTGAAATAATTCACACAAGTGTGGAATGCACAATTTCACAAGTGTTTAGCAGGGGCATAGCAAGGTTGGAGTGGGCCCAGAGACAAGATTTTAAAATGCCCCCCAGCCCCCACCACTGAAGCTTGGCTCATGAAGCAAAGAAATCTTAAATGAGGCTCCTATGTGCCACAATAGAACATCATCCTAAATATTTTTTTTAAGGTTTTGTAAATTGTGGGCGATGCAAGTCATTTAATGGTACTAGAGAAAAACATGCTGTTCTGGTAGCTCCAAGTCTTAACACTCACATCAATTTCGGAGGATGAATACAACTGAAGGAAGCCCAGGCGGGTGTGTGGCTGGGGGAGTCAGTCATGTGACTTGCCTCTGGGCCCCCCCCCAAGGCAGTGGGCTCCCAGACAACTGTCTTTCCTTGCCCTATTATAGTTACGCCCCTGGTGTTCAGTATGAACCTCCCCATCCTAAAGGTGTCATTTTACTTGCCATATTTGTATCATGCTCTTCCTCGAGGATCTTGGGGCGGCACACATGGGTTTAATTTTATCCTCATAGCACTCTTATGAGCTGGATCAATAGAATAGATAGTGTTTGTGCTTAAAGTCAGCTCACAAGCATCATGGCTAAGCAGGGATTTGATCATTTAACTCAGCACTCTGTCCACTATACCGTACTAGAACCCTGTAAAAGACACAGATTCCAATAATTATGAGAGTCTGGGCAGTGGTCTTCACATCTACAAAAAGGAAACCATTAGAGCACACCTATACTATTGACATTGCTGCTGATTTCAGTACTCCCTGGTGCATTACAGTACATTATAAGTAGGATCAGTTCCACTAGTCATACAAATGGGAGACCAGCTACAGGGGTAATCTCCTGATCCTGATCCTAAACTCATTTACTTAGTCCAGTAGAAGATCTTACTTCCAGGCATGTGTGATGCAGATCTGAGCTTAGAGCTCCACTTGATCTTTGCAAACAACTTTTCATACTTTATAAGTAGAAAAGAAACCACAGTCTATCATTGGTTTTCCAAATAGAAATAGAATCACTGGCATTTTGTTGTTGTTGTTTTTCTCCTCCCCATCCAAAAGACAGAGAACCTGGTAAAACAATGTGTCAATGACCAAGGTTGGGCTTTGGAATGTTTTCCACTGGGATATTAAATACACCAATGATTATTTACAATGGGATTAATTTAATTCACATTGGAGAATACCTATTATGTTTCCATGGTTTAGGCCCAAGTAGTCACCTAATTAGAAGGAATTTATTTTTCACTGAGCTTGCAACTCCACAATGAGTCCAAAATATTGTTAATACTTGACATTTCATCAAGCTATTCTTTATTAGTGGGGTTCTTTCATTATTCATCTTTCTTCCTATTTTGTACCATAAGCTATTATTTCTATCATTGCCTTATAATGCTCATGCATTGCTTCCTGGAGCGTTGGGTCAATGAAGGGGTTAAAAATTCTCTATCTCACTCTATCTTGATCTTTGTTGAAATGGTGTATGGGAATGAAATGGTTGCCAATTTGTTTGCAATGCATTCTGACTGTACGGGAGTTCTTTTTCTCCTGACAGGCAGGTGAGATCAAAGGGGCGCAGGACAAAAGGGGCTCAGCAGTGATTTGTCAGGGGACGAAAGGCAGTCTTGTCTGGGAAAGTGGCTGTAGCCCAGAACGAGCCTTCAGATCACTAACACACTAAAGAAATCATGGCATGAGAAAAAGTACAGCAGAAAAGGTTCAAAGGTCAGTTTTATTTGGTTTAGATTGTTGGTGCCTCCTTTTAAACCACAGACCAAGAGGGGAAAAGAACAGGCTAATAACCGTTGTTATTGTCCGGGGGTGGGGGGGACCCTCTTTTGTACACACTGTTCAGAGATTGTCTGTAATTAAAATGCTGTTGTTCGACCAAAGGTCCGCTTCTCCACATCTTTGCTCCCTTCAGTAATTCTTATCCAAAAGTATAGTCAATTTTTAAGTGGGATTGCTTATGCTAGTCAGGGATACTTTCATGACCAAGCATTGGTGGATTGGACTCTCTGTGTGTGTGTGTGTGTGTGTGTTTTCATTCCATGGAGAATTTATTATTATTTTTTAGGAGTTTGTTTTTTTAATTGTTCAGGAAGAAGTATAAGTCTTTATTCAGTATTCTACAAGCTCATGCTTGTAACTTAGCACTTGTTTATGAGATGTCAGTGATACAAGATGCATCAGATTTCAATAAAATGTGAACAAACAATTGGAAAAAATGTTTCAGCCAAAAACCTTAGTATAATCAGATATAACTCACCTGGGCATTTTTCATACAGCAAGCTTTACTGCGAGTTAAAAGTTGCCCCCCAAATCGACGCAGAAAGTGGATTTTTTTTACCCTAGATATAAATTGGGCTATGCTCTAATGCACAATGAAAATCCCGAATCATGTGCAAAGTGCTCCTTGATAGCTCACAGGGACTTTGGGGTAAATGTGGCCGATGCACACCCTCCATTCCGGAGGAGATGCGAGCTAAAAGTTGCCCCCCAAATCGACGCAGAAAGTGGATTTTTTTTACCCTAGATATAAATTGGGCTATGCTCTAATGCACAATGAAAATCCCGAATCATGTGCAAAGTGCTCCTTGATAGCTCACAGGGACTTTGGGGTAAATGTGGCCGATGCACACCCTCCATTCCGGAGGAGATGCGAGCTAAAAGACCTGTGTGAAAAAATGCCCTGGTGTTAGCACTGGTGCTTGGGTGTTTGTCATCTCAATGCTATAAGCTTACTGCATGTCTGGAGTTCCTTATATGATGGTAACACCCATCATTTGGGGTGGAGATGATCAGGTTGATAGGATAAGAGATGACTGTCTAAGGTAAACCTTGTTCTTCTGAATAACTGTATACCTTTCTCACCATTATCGCTAAAATAAAATATCTAATGGAATGCCATATGCCTCTTGGACACCACGTATGGGTTGCCACTATTAATTACCCATATCTGGTGTCCAAGAAGCATATGGCATTTTATTACAATCACCTGTAATTTTAACTGTTTGACATATTTGCACAGAATAATCTTGTGATTCTGGTACATAATTTCCTAGAACTCTTAGAAATACAAATTCACACCTTTTACATGATTTTCTCCAGTTATTTGGTCCTAATTGAAGACAGAAAGCCTTGCCTGCTTTTCTCATGATGTGAAAGTCTGACTTTAAGTCTGACTTTTGGTGCCAAAGGAAGCTTTCTTTCACAGGCAAATAGCATAAGAGGGGGTGAGACCCAAATCAGAACAGTCCTTCTCCCCCACACTGTGGTGCCTAGGGTGGTTAACAAGATAAAAATTCGATAAAAATAGAACAGAACTAAAAGTTTAAAAGAGCAAAGGACAGCTTAATGGCCAAATGCCAGGGTTAAAAGGGCAGTCTTCACTTTCCTCCTAAAGGCTGGGAGAGAGGGAGCCTTGCAGATCTCAGCTGAGAGTGAGTTCCACAGCCTGGGGGCAACACCTGAGAAGACCCCAACTGAGTACTTGACCAATGGGCCTCAGCAGGTGTCAGCACACAGAGCAGAGCCCTCCCAGATGATCTAGTCAGGTGGTTAGATTCAGCTGGGAGCAGATGGTCCCTAAGTTACCTGGGGTCCAGTGTTCCCTCTAACAGAGATCCCCAGACGTTGCTGACTACAAGTCCCATAATCCCCAGCCAAAGGACATTGTAGCTGGGGATTCTGGGAGTTGTAGTGAACAACATCTGGGAATCTCTGATAGAGGGAACACTGCTGGTGTCCATGCATTTGAATTTTGAATTTGCATTTATATTTACATGAAATTGAATCTACGTTTGAAAAATCAAGCACACAGGCTCCAATTATAGTCTGACCCTTAGAATAGCAAAGTAGAGTGCAATATGGATGCGTGAAATGATGCTTCTTTTTATTGGCAGTGGTTTGGTAAAGTAGTGCTCTGGGACATAGGAGGCAGCTGAGGACCAAAGAGGAGGGGACATTGATGCCCCTAATAGCAGGCATCATGAGGTGGCAACTAAGGCACCAGGAACTGCTAGGTTAGCACTATGCAGGTAAGCAGCTGGACAGGATAGCAGTGTCCAACATAGGCATGGGTCATGATGTCCATGGCCTGCACTGGGCACTGCTGGCCAGTCAGCAGCTGCACACCCAAATGATGCTGATCTAGCAGTCCCTTTATCCTTTCTTCTAAGATAAAGATGTCAAGAAAGAAAAATGTTTGCAAAAGTTGCTAAACATGGACCTAGGCTGGACTGGAATGAAAGGGACATTGCTTGCTAGAATTTCTCTCTCCTTTCAGAGAGTTACAGGACTGATTCTTTTCAGACTCAAACACAATCCCTGAAAGAATGCTTTGACTCACTCCACCCCTGCTGAAGAACAAGATATGTTTCTGAGCATAGGTAACAGAATGACACTTTTCTTACATTGGCCTAGAAACATTTAAAATGGTACAGGGAGTATCTTACCACAGCCAGGAGTCTTGATTCCCATTACTGTGTTATCTGCTAAAACATCTTAGAATATGTTAAAATGTCTGACTCTGAGATCGTGGTTTATCATTTCCACATGACCTCTGTTTCTTACAGAAGATTTTCTGGGTAATTTAGACAACGTTCTGCACACTGTGTAACTTCCTTGCATGAGCTTCCTGATAATCAGTGAAATGGTGGCTTTTTAAAATATTACTTCATTTATTCTAAGTTGATCACAGAAGGGAAAAACCTTGCGCAAGGAGGAAAAAGTCTAGGCATACCACAGCACAACCTATAGAAGAATCATTTTCTGCATAGGTGGTGATATATGGGCGGCTTGGCTCCCAAGGATACACCCCCACACTCCTCTCTCACTTCTGTAGTCTGTACCCGAGCACACTTTTCTTCTAATTCTCACTTTGTACTGTCCTTAAAAAAACAAAACAAAAAAAACACCAAGGCCAGTTTGATTTATATTATGATTTTTCAGTCCTCTTTTTAATTTTCTTCCTTTTGCAGTTTCACTCTTCCCACATGATTTTTTCATTATTAGATCCCCCCCCCCATTATTATTCAGCCTTTAGGGAAGGAAAGGTTCTTCCCCACCACCACACTCAGCCTCCCTCCCTCCAAAGGAGCCCTCAGTATTTTCAAGTGAGTGTGTGTGTGTAAACTCCAGAATGTATCTGAATGAAATAAGGATGTAATAAAGGCCACACAAGAGTCTATCACATCTATATTTTTCCATCTGTTCTGACAAACCAGTTGTAAGTATTTTCATGATTTCTCCTTATATCCTATGGATGACGTATCAGAGAGAGAGAAGGGCAACTGAGTGCAGCAGCAGCAGCCACCCCCTTTTTATTATTTATTTATTTATTTTTACATTTTATATCCTGCTCTTCCTCCAAGGAGCCCAATGCGTTGTACTACATACTTAAGCTTCTCCTCACAACAACCCTGTGAAATAGGTTAGGCTGAGAGAGAAGTGACTGAAGAGAGAAGAGTCACCCAGCTAGTATTTTGGTTGAATGTGGATTTGAACTCGGGCCTCCCCCGGTCCTGGTCCAGCACTCTAACCACTACACCACTATATTTACAATGCTGCACGCTGCAGCACATACGTGAACCACTTCCTTTTCTTTTTCTGCTCCCTTATTGTTCCCACCCCTTATATATATAACACAGCAATATTTGCACTATATCACTGCCCTCTGTAGTAATCAAAAGAATGAAAGAGAACCAATCTAAAATCAAAAAAATAAAAAGGAGGAAATGGTATAAAAAATTAAAAGGGGGGAAATTCAGCATGATTTCAGGAAGTGATTAAGTGGCATTTTCAGGAAGTGATTTATAAAAACTTAGTAATAAAATCCAGAGAATGGGAGACACTGGCCGACACTGTGCACACAGTGCAGGTTTGGAAGCTGCATGGTTGTGTAAGCAGTGTCTCCATAGTTTCTCCTGTTTGGTACAATGGGGAAACCCACAGGGATGCTGCTTAGGCAACCATGCATCCGCAGTCTCCTCCTCACTGCCTTCCAAGCCCTCAGCAATCGCTGAAGTGTGCCCCATCTCTGCAACATCATGTCGGCCACTGAAACCAACCTTCCGACATAGTGTATTCCATTCCTCCATGGGTGTGTTGGCAGAATACGTGGGGGCTGGAATTCTGCAGAAGTTTAGTGAGCCAGAAGAATGCTAAATAAGAAGTGAGCAGCACAACATATCAATTTTATAAAATAAATTTCATTGTGAAGGATGGGGAGCGACCCACAAGTTACAATTTCCCCAATGCTTCACCCTTGGTGTAGACATGAACTAGTGTGATGAGCTAGAGGAAGACCCACTAAGTATAGACACCTGGCTATGACTTCACATGAAGTTCATTGTGCAAGCCCACAGAAACTTGTGTAGAAAAGCCCCCATCTGGAAACACCTTTTTTTAACATAAGGTGATGTTTTGTAGACACCTGAAGGTAGACATCCTTATGGGCCTGAGGTCTTTGGAAGACTCCAAATCATGATGGAATTGTGGACAAACCAAATCTTGTTTGAATAATTTGTGATGGGTGGAATCTGAAAAGAGGAGGGTTTGGAAGCCGAACCCCTCAGGGTCCAGGCCAATCTGAATTGGATATATTTAAATCCACATAAGACTGAGATTTTACTGCAGAGGTTCATGAAAGCCCTCCCTGACAGTCCCTTTCCCCAAAGCTACCAAGGCAGTACCAAGGGCTCCTGGGAATTATCATGAAAGAGCCTCAAGCTTCAGTCCTGTTTATCATCATGCACTCAGCATATTGATGACACCACACACTGAACTGGCAAACCATCACTCCCAGTGGTTTTATTTAGATGTTTAAAAGCACAAGAGACAAGATGGAACCCTGCAGTGCCACAGGATAACCCTCAAGGGACAGAACAATAGTCACCTGACCCAGTACTATTCTCTGAAAGCAACCAGACAGGTAAGAGCAGCACACAATACTGCAGCACTGGATGCCAGATGGTCCAGAAGGATTTGATGATCAATAGTATCAAAAGTGCTGAAAGGTTGAGAAAGATAAATAAGGTCATATTCTCCTATCCATTGTTGATGGGGCAACTCAAGAGTCTCGGTACCAAACCATAACTGAAATGATATTATCTAGGAGACCCCAGAGTTGCTCTACCAGTTTGCTCAGTTACTTTGTCCACACATGGAAGGAGGAAAATGGACTAGCAGTTATTCAGGTCCAATGATGATAGCAATGATTAGGATGGTGAATATTATTATCATATCATGATGAATATTCATATCAGCTTTAATTAATTAATTAATTAATTAATTAATTGCATTTATAAACCCCCCATCCAAAAGCTCTGGGCAGTGTGCAACAAATTTAAAAAGACATAAAAACACACACCATTTAAGACACATTGATAAAAACAATATAAAAACAATTCAAAAACAATTTAAAACCACTTAAAACCAATTAAAACACTTTAAAAACAATTTTAAAACCTTGGAAGGCCAGGCCAAACAAGTAAGTCTTTAGGGCTTTCTTAAAGGCGGACAGTGAGCCTAAACTGCGGATATTTGCTGGGAGTGCATTCCATAGGCCAGGAGCAGCTACAGAAAAGGCCCGGTTCTGAGTCGCCACCAGACATACTGGTGGTAACTGGAGACGGACCTCTCCAGGTGACCTCAGCATGTGATGGGGATCATACCGAAGAAGGCGCTCTGTAAGGTAGCCTGTACCCAAGCTGTTCAGAGCTTTAAAGGAAATAACCAGCACTTTGTATTTCTCCCAGAAACATATTGGCATCCAGTGCAACAGTTTTAAAACAGGCATAATATAGTCTCTCCGGGTTACGCCAGAGACCAATCTGGCTGCCGCATTTTGAGCTAACTGAAATTTCCGAACTACGTACAAAGGCAGCCCCACATAGAGTGCATTGCAATAATCAAGCCTGGAGGTTACCAGTTGATGCACCACTGTTTTGAAATCTTTCTCTTCAAGGAATGGAAGCAGCTGTCAAATCAGCCAAAGTGGATAGAAAGCACTCCTGGCCATGGCCTTCATGAGATACCAGGGTGAGGCCTGGGTCCAGGAGGACTCCCAAACTATGCACCTGCTCCTTCCAGGGGAGTGTAACCCCATCCAGCACAGGAAGATCTAACTTGTCCCTCAAATTCTGAGCTCCTACAATGAAAACCTCCATCTTGCTTGGATTCCATTTCAGTTTGTTATCCCTCATCCTGCCCATTACTGCCTGTAGACAGGCATTTAGAGAATGAGTGCCATTTCTTGATGATGAAGGCGAAAAGGAGAAGTAGATTTGTGTGTCATCAGCATACTGATAACACCCAGCACCAAATCTCCTGATGACATCACCCAGCAGTTTCATGTAGATGTTAAAAAGCATTGGTGACAGAATGGAGCCCTGAGGGACTCCAAATAACCATGTTTTGAGAAGCAGCTGTCAGCAAACTCCACCATCTGGAATCTACCAGAGAGATAGGAGGGGAACCACTGCAAAGCAGTGCCTCCACCCGAGTACCAGGGTGAGGCCTGGATCCAAGAGCACTTCCAAGCTGTGTACCTATTCCTTCTGGGGGAGTGTAACCCCATCCAGCACAGGAAGATCTAACTCATCCCTTTTCAATTTAAAAAGTTCTCAATGAAGTTTCATAGCAAAAATGAGTGGTTGCTGATTTTTCCAAAGGGGCTTACAAGCAAACAGATACCAGCAAACAGACATTGAAATGAACACCATGCTGGGATAAATAGGAGGCTTGTTCACACAACCCCAGTAGGGTAGGAGAGCTGGAGGCTATATATCTTCTAGTTTATAATATTTTAACTCTGTGCATCCGCATAAATTTCTTATATTGTTGAAATAGACTTCAACTTTAATGCAGGGCTCCACAAATCCCAGGCTCCCAGGGAGCCATGCTGCCTAGAAGTTTAACTGTTGTGCCTAGACTAGGATATTCATAGGAAGAGCCAGTTAATAAAATCTTTCTTTGTCCCACACAGCTCCGTTTCTGTTCTAAGTATGCGATTCATAAAGGGAATAAAGAGAGGCCCAGTTACCCTCTTCCTCCACAATGCCCATCTCTCAGTCTGCTAATTTTGTCAGTGTCCATTATCTCACTCCCAGATTTTGGTGCTGGCTCCAATGGTGCAGTGGGGAAATGACTTGACTAGCAAGCCAGAGGTTGCCAGTTCGAATCCCCGCTGGTATGTTTCCCAGACTATGGGAAACACCTGTATTGGGCAGCAGCAATATAGGAAGATGTTGAAAGGCATCATCTCATACACGCCACTGGAGATGGCAATGGTAAACCACTCCTGTATTCTACCAAAGACAATCACAGGGCTCTGTGGTTGCCAGGAGTCGACACCGACTCGATGGCACACTTTACCTTACCTAGATCCAAAGAAAAATGATTCAAGGTCTGCTTTAATGGGATCCAGTTAATATCTTGTAGTAAGCTCTTTGTGAATTGCAAATACCCTTTCCATAAAAATCAATAAAGGGTGCATAAGTTAGGTACAATTACTGTAGCACTGGGAAAAATGTTTTGAATCAGCAAGAAGTAACTGGAGACAACAGGAGCTGATCCCACTGTACATATCATTATTACTTAAGGGGTTTTGTAGTTCAGGCACGTATAGCAATTTTAGCATGTTCCTAAATTATATTTTCCGTTGTCTGCATTTTCAGGCCAGGGATGAGTGTGATTGTGTATTTTAGTGCATCATTCTTGCACTATTTATGTTAGCAAAGCAACCAAAACAGTAGCTGGGGCTGAGGAAGATGACCTCCACAGAGATATTTCAGACCACTTTCCCCCAGCTCAGCTTCTCTTCGGAAAAAATCCAAGGACACAATCCAGACCTCTCTCCTGTTCAAAACAAAGGGATGTGTATTGGATTGTGCCCTAAGCCTCTGGAGTGTTTACTTCTAGAGAGATAAAATATGTGCAAGCAGTGCTCTAAGTAAATATGCATAGGACTGGGTTGCATTGTTTCGCTCCTGGGCACACTTTCCTGGGAGGCACACTTTCCTGGGAGAAAGCTTACTGTAACACTTGCTTCTCTGAATCAATATGCCCGAAATCAGACTGTAGGTGGTATTTGCTATAATGTATCACAGTAAGCTGCAATGGCAGTTACTTCTGAGTAAACCTGTATAGGATTGCACTAGGAATAATTTCAAACAATCCCTTCTTTCTCTCCCTCCTCCACATCCTCCTTTTTCTGGTGAAAGGAAGAGAGAGAACGAAAAAAAGGTCCATAAGATGTAATAAGCCTTGTTCCTTGTAGGTATGCCTCAAAAGGCGGCAAAGCAATGCTGTGTGGTCTGGAAAGTCATTTCAGCAAGATTAGCTTGTTGGCGGGGTGCAGATCTGTCCCTCTAGGGAAGCCACAAAGGAAGCTGAATGTGGCTGAATCTATTCTTCCCGCCTCCCCTCTAAATGCCATCGTAAGCAGGTGCGACCTAGGTTGCAGGGAGGGGTGGTGGTCTTTGCATATAGGAAGGGCTAACAGCGCCGCCAAAGAGCCCGCCGCGGACTTGCCTCTGCGTCTTTCCCTCCCTTCCTTCTTCCTTCCTTCCCACGGCCCGTGTTTGATCTGGTAATGGGTGTTTAATTGGCGGAGGAAGGGCCTTCCCCCGCCCAGGGGCTCTGGCTCCCCGCCCCCGCCCGGTATTTATTGCTCTACAAATGGTTACTTTAATTCGACTTCATAAGCGCCTCTTGTCAATCACCGACGTCGAGGCTCGCGAGGCTGCAACGCAGGGGTGGGTGAACCTCTCCGGATGCTGCGCCCGGAGGGAGCACGAGTGGCGTCGGATTCGAAGGCGAAGGGAGGATTCAATCCCTAGTCCATTTGCCGGGCGGAGAAGGGAGAGGGACAGGAAACGGGGCGATCAGACAAATCTTTCCACTACACCATCCCCCAGCCAGCACGAAAGACTGGGTGGGAGGGTGGAAATCTGATGGTACTGATTATAATTATAGATTTATATGCACGCACGCACGCACACCCTGAACTGTCAAGTGTGTACGCTTGTCGTGTAGGCTTTCTAAGATATAAGGAACCCGATAAAATCTTGATCGCGTATATTTGAAAGATCGCACGATCCAGAGCAATTCTGCTCCCACGACAGGCCTGCATCAATAAACTTTGAGACGGAACGACGCTGAATCCGTTCACACTGGTAGTAAGAAGGACTTTCTTCCAAAGACTTTAGACATCAGTCCTGTGCAGTGCTGTCGAACTTGTGCAGTCTTTTCCTAACCAGGCTGACTCAAAAGTAAGACCTACGCAGAGAACTTGCGTTTTGGGCGGTATAAAAATATGTTAAATAAGTAAATAAGTAAATAAATAAATTCAGTGGGACCATCGAATACGAACAGGACAAATATTTATATACCGCTTTTCAATAAAGGTTTCCCAAAGCGGTTTACACAGAAATTAAGTAAGTAAATAACTAAAATGGCTCCCTGTCGCCAAAAGGGGTCACAATCTTAAAAAGAAACATAAGATAGACACCAGCTACAGGCACTGGAGGGGTGCTGTGCTGGGGATGGATAGGGCCAGTTGCTCTCCCCATGACTATTTCCTGTGCAATGCAAATCTAGGGAAGGAGGGTGTTGCTAGCTACTTTAAAGACCCGGCCTCGCCCACAGGGTCAGGGTCAGGCCCACAGCCTCCTTCCACGTTAAACCTTTTCCTGCTAGCTACTCTCTGAAGAAATCCAACCCTCCCTTCCGGTTCTTGATGCCATCCATTACTGCTCTGACCTGGCATCTGGCCTGTTCGTATGTCTACTCAAAGCGCAACAAGACTATCTTCATTGGGACTCTGCATAGGACTTCCGGGATCCTTTCCCTTCGGGATCTGGATGGAAGCAAGTCCCGCTGCTGAAGCCAACTGGACTTCACGTCCAACCGAAGACGCTTAGGCTTGGGGTGGCTGCTGGTCACCTGGTTATCTCATCCCTTGCCTGTTGGCACACTGGGAAGAAATGCCACTGAAACCAGCGGCGGGACTTCACTGAAGGGTTCCTTCCGGATCCTGCCAAGCGGTGGGGCAGGTCTAAGCGCTTTTGAAAGCCTCCGCGGCCGGGCGTGGCGGCAGCCAGGGCGCAGTGGCTCCCGCTCCGAATGACGACTCGTTGGACCTGAATTAACAGATCGCTGTGGGCTGCCGTCCTAACTGAGCCTGCGCAAGGCTGCCCAGAGCCTCCCACATGAGGAGCAGACTCCAAATGTTCTCTGATTGATACTGTGGGGCCAAAGAAAGAGCTTTGGGGCACAATTAACGATATTTCCAGCCAGAATCGCTAGACCACATCTGACGTCCCACCCTCGGCTCGAAGGAAACCACATCAAAGGGCCTGGCTAGTTTCCCCAAACTGGCCACCAGACAATGTACAAGAGTGGGCTTAGGCAGCTTTATGGTAAAGATGGCTTGTCTTGCAGGGGCCAGGACGTCTTGAGGCCGCGGCTATTCAGCCGCGCGCCCAGCGAGGCCAGGTAGCTCGCCGTCGCCAGCAGCCCTTTGATCTTGCAATTGAAAAGGAGCCCTTTTCAAGGGGGAGCGAGGGTGAGGGGAGTAGGAGGGAGCCCGGTGGGTCTACCCGAAGCATCGCCCTTCCCTAATAGATAGGGGGCTGCTGCTGGCTGGCTGGGGGAAGCCAGGCTCTGGTTCGATGCTGCCCAAGGCGGAAAGACTGGTAGATGGATGAAGTTGGTGTGCTAATTATGACAACAGTAACCATAATGCGATCAAGATGGAGGCCATTGGAATCGAAGTCATTAACGTATTACTCTTCCACCCACGAGGCTGGTGGGCTTACTTTTAAGGGAAGCCATGACTATAGACTGCGGGATGCCGCCGGGGGAAATCAAGCCCTACAAGGCGAAGATGAGACGTGGGACACATGGCGCTCGCTTGCTTCCAGCCGATCCGCTTCCACGTCCCGTTCCACTTTACGATTCATACGTTTAAATGCTGGCAGAGTAAGGAGGGGTAAATTAGGGCAAGGGGCGTGGTGGACGTATTTTGGCCACCCTTTCAACAAAGGGTTCGGTTGGAATCCACCCACCCAGTCATTTCCCTAAGGTCCAACCAACGCTATTACCGAGGTACTATTTTCCCACTCCGTTGTAGATCCCATTTTCAGGAAGGAAGAGAGGAAGATGTTTTTGCGTTTTTATTTGGGGGCCCCGTGTCCACCTCAAATTAAGTACCATTGATCTTAATACTCAACTGTTTCGTTTAAAATCAACAGGGATGTTACCCCGAAAGGCTTTGACTTTGGCTGGGCCGCGTACCCAATCAGTTTAAGTATGTAATCGTCATTCTTTTCTTAACAAAGCCATAAGAGAGAATCAGTAGCCCAATATTTATCAGTTCAGGTCGCTCTACTTGTGAGGTAGGAGCATAGCCCGTGGGAAAAGAAGGCTGGCTTTCAATGAACGTTTGTATGCGTGGGCGGGGGGAGGTTTTTTTGTTTTGTTTAATTCCACACTCCAGGAGGAGATTGGACGATGACGGGATGGCTCTTGGGTGTTCAGTGCAACATTTTTGCTCGGCAGTCACACTACGTTCAATGTACCTAGGATTGCAGCCTTGAGCCAATTCATCTATAGCTGCTGCCTAGTACCCTGGGGAAGAAGTCTTTCGTGAGACTTGTTTCCGAACAAGAGCGGACTGTATAGGGGGGAGGACAAGGGCAGCTGATCATTCCTTTAAGAAAAAGAGATTCCCCAGTTGATGGCTTGGTCCCCACCCCGCTCGACCTGACCCCTCCGCCCCTCGTTTCTCTATCGGGTTTTAAATATTTTGGATGTCCTTAATGAATCTCCTCAACGCCACTGAGAGTAGGGAAGTCACGTTGGTCAATATTATTGTTGTTCCTTCTGATGCATGTTTATTGCTTACTACAGAGTAAATCCCACTGAGGTTAACGGGTAAGAGCGTATAGAATGGCAACCCTAACATTTTTGAAATCTCTCCAGTTAGAAGAGGCTTTTGAGTACATCAGTACAACTAGGTAGTCTCCTTTCCACAGCAGTTTTTACTACTTAGCGTTTAAAATACAGGCAATAGAATTTACTTAGTAATTTAAACCCGTTGTTTTTCTTCTTATAGAAGATTTATTAGAAGAGTTTACAGGGTGGTTTAAAAAAAAAAGCAAAACTCCCAATAACAGTTCTGTACAGCCTGCACCATTCTAATTGACTGGGACTGGTGAAATTTCCATAAAGCGACATGTACATTATGCTAGATTTTTTAATTTTAAAAAAATAGTGTGATGAGGTGGGGGGGGGACGTAGTTAAATCTGACCAAATTTATTAGAATTATGCAACTCTGCATACAAAGCAACTCCTCTACAAGCTGGTGAAAATTGGGCGAATTGATTGATATAACAAAAAGTGTTTGCTTTCAGCCCTCAAGACAAAGGGAAACAGTTGAAATCACCAAAGGCTTTCTATGAAATCTTTGAATGCTGTTTTCTTTCTTTTTCGTCTCCTGTGCTGGTGTCCAGCCCTTTATGTCGTTTTAAACGCGCATTTTGAAAAGCTCCGTCGACATCAGTCATCCGCCTTGTCACACATTGTGATCTGAGATGAAGAGCAACCAGTGTCGCACCCCAGGAATGCGCTTCTCGAGGTGTACTTCTCAGATGCACAATTTATTTGGTGGTTGGGTGTTGATTTTGTTTGTTACCTCTCTCTTGGACAGTTTCCAGTCAGCTCTACGTGTGTGTGTGTGTGTGAGAGAGAGAGAGAGAGAGGTGGTTATCTGCAAAAGGCCACCGTGTGTGTATATGTGTGTGCGCGCGCGCTCTGTATCATCCAGGCTATACTCTGGGAAGATCACAGGAGAGACTGATAGCCTTTTTCCTCCCCTTCCCTGTATCAGTTGGTTGCAGGAAATGCCTTTGCTTTTTGTGCTCTGGCAATCACCGAAATTTCCCCACAGTCTCCCTTGCTGAACGTCGGTGCCCCCTTTGCCCCCCTCCTTTCCTCCCCCTCCTTTCCTCGCCCCCCCCCTCAACCCCGTCATGTATGGAGTCTGCCTTTCTGGAGACCCAGGGAATACCCCGATCACAGCAGCTCCACCTAATTCCAACAGCTGGGCCTCTTCGGCTGCCTTCCTCGGCTTCTATTTATTTAAAGAGATCTAAAACAGATTAAAGGGAGGGGGAGGGGGAGAGAGCGACCCTGGCTGAAACAAACAACAAACAAAACAAACAAACAAACAAACCCCAGCCCGGCAGCGGCAGCGAGCAGCCCCACTGGCCGATGCGTCCCGCCTGCACCCGGCGGCGCGTCCCGGGCGACCTCGGTAGTGGGCTGCGGCAGCCCGGAGCGGCGACCCTTTAATGGGAGCAGGCGAGCCCTGGCCTCCGAGCTGAGCGCTGCGGCCGCGGCCACCACCATGCCACAATGGTGACCACCTGGCTCGTCCTGCTGAGTGTCTGGCAGGCGTCTGGCTGCCCGGGGCTGGCTGCCGCCGAGGTGCCCCCAGCGGGGCCTTCCTGCGCCCGAGAAGGGCAGGCGGCGTGCGACCCGCGTTGGCGCAGAGATGCCGGCGGGCGCGGCGGGGTTTACGAGCATCTCGGCGGAGCGCCCCGGCGCAGGAAGCTCTACTGCGCCACCAAGTATCACCTCCAGATCCACGCCAGCGGCAGGATCAACGGCACCCTGGAGAAGAACAGCGTCTTCAGTGAGTATCGTCGGCCGGCCCGCCGGCTTCTCCCCCTGCCCGCCGTGCCTTTGGCGCGCCAACGACCCCCCCCCCGCGGTCCTCCCCTCTAGCGCATAGACGGACCCCAACGGGACTGACTCCGAGTCCCGAGCAAACGCCGTGGGCTTCTTCGGGTCTGATTTCTTAGGCAGCCCATGCCCCCTTTCCTGCCACTCTCGAGGCGCTTTAGAAATCCGCGCGGTTGAAGGGGCAGCAGAGATGGGATGAGCAGCCCGCAGAACGGACGCTCCTCTTAGCCAGAATCGCCCACTTTGAACGCACCGAAAGAAAAAGAAAAACAACAAAACCCAAAACCACAGGAGACTCGGAATTTGTTCGCTTTGAGATTGCTCACCTAAGAGAAATTGGGGGGAGGGGGGACAAAAAACAAAACAAACAAAAAAGGCAGCCAACCCAACCCGTGAGTCTGGTCCATTCTGGTGAGATGTTTCCTCTGAGCAGTGTTTTGCCCAGATTATTTTGCTAAACGGCACTCCTTTGCAGCATTTACGATTTAAACCGGAGGAAAGGCTAAGTGGAGCTGTGATCGCGTCTGGCTGTCACATAGGAGAAGCCGCGGGCTGAAGGCAGGACGGGAAGTAATAGGTTGGAATCCCGAGGAAGCAGCAGAGTCAGGCACTACGACGTAGAGCTGAACGCGAGGAGCTCTTGAATAGTCGAGTAGTCTGTTGGGCGCAGTGGTGGGCACTGGGTCTCCTTCATGACAGGTTTTCAGACAGAGACTCTGTCTGCAGTCACCTGTCAGTGGTGCTGGGCTGGTTTCCTGCACTGAGCAAGAGGCTGGACTAGATGACCTCCAAGGTCCCTTTCACGCTCAGTGATTCTAATTTGAGCCAGGGCTCTTTTGGGTTTCAATGCAGAACCTATTTCAGTTCCCAAACACGTGAGAATAGATAAGGGGTGGGGGTGGGAATCGAATGTCCGAATATCAAAACCTGGGGAAAGAAACGTTTTAAATACAATGCAATACACAGTCATCTTTCAGTCTTGCCATCTAAGCAGGAGATTTCTAAATGACCGACACTTCTTTCAGAGAGTGCTTGACATAAAGGATCCTACATAAAGAGCCAGCGTGGTATAGTGGCTAGAGTGCTGGACTAGGACAGGGGAGACCCGAGTTCAAATCCCCATTCAGCCATGATACTAGCTGGGGTGACTCTGGGCCAGTCACTTCTCTCTCAACCTAACCTACTTCACAGGGTTGTTGTGAGGAGAAACCTAAGTATGTAGTACACCTCTCTGGGCTCCTTGGAGGAAGAGTGGGACATAAAATGTAAAAATAATAGAATAAAAATAATACATGAGTTAGCACCCAGATTAAGGAAGGATATTCATATCAACAACAACAATAATAATGTAAGGTAATTTTGACCATGTACAAACTGTGCTTTCCCCTGACCAATGGATAATCATAACCAGCTTCCATACAATCCTACAAGAAGGATTTGTAGGTTAGAGCAGGCTGAGTCTCAGAAAACCTTCTTTCAGGAATCAAGCCCTCCTATTGGGCTCCTTTTAACTCTCAAAGTAATACTGGTAATGAACCCAGAAGGCATCATAACCTTCCGAGCAAGTCTTGCTAAACAGCCTTCTGATTAAATATGTTTGCCAATAATCTTCCTACTCCACAGCAATCATTTCATTTGGAATAATTGTTAATTTACGTGGCTACCTCAGAGCAAGTGGTCTGAGAATCGTGGGAGTTTGCCCTCAGTGGTTTTTAGTATTTCCAGATAACCTCTTTCTATGTCTGCCTTTACTTATTAAAGATTCTGTGGACACAAATCTAGGAGATGATGGGAAACAAACCTTGGGAGGAGGGAATATCCAACTTATAAAATCATTGCCTCTATGAGAACTGGGATCAATGGGATGGAGATTTTTTTCTCTTTCACCTCTGGGTGACAAGAGTGGAGAAATGAGTGACTGATTTGAAATCAGTTTCTAAGATTACCCCACACACCAGGCTATTCTTCCACTGGTCTGGATAGAAAGTCAAAGAGACAAAGGAGACAACTGACAAGAATTCAAAGCAAAGGGTCCTTTTAGGTTTGCTTCTCTCCACAAGAAGGGGAGTGCAGAGCCCAAAGGACTTCCTCTCAGTGGTAAGCCTCTCTCTTTTGTCCATGTTCCTAGAATACTTTCCATAACTCAGCTGGAACACCACATCTCTTTGCTTCGCATGCCCTTATTCCTCCAAGGATACATTCCTATTGTTGGCTCATCAGTGAGAGAACCTGTAGCTCTGTGGAGTTTACAGAAGATGAGGAGGAGACATTAATAATTCTTAGCATTTGTACAGCACTTCTAAGTGTTCAAAGCTGTATTATCTTGCTGTTGTCCTTACAACAACCCTGTATGGTAAGTATTATTGTCCCCACATTGTAGATAGGGACTGAGGCTTGTCTAAGGCCACCTAAGTGAGTTCCTGGCAGAGGTGAGGTTTGAACTGAGGACTTCCTGATTCCTAGATCAGCCTCTTTAGCGGCTGCTCAGCACTGGCTCTTTAGCAGTTGTCACTTGGTGTATCCATCTTGTAAGGTGTGACATGGCTCCCCCCTGCCCCCCTCAAATCCCTCTTCTCTTCATGACAGCAGATTGTATATCAGTGCTAATCTAGGAAGAAAAGTCATTGTAACCATCCAGGGGTTTTGTAAATAGTGTTTCAAGATGACTTTCACACTTCAGTCTGTTCATCTCAGCCTGTTTGGTTTTCCATTCCTGTTTCTTCCTATTTACTTTGTCTGATTTCTGTTTGGGGATTTGGAGTATTTAGGGTAGGGGAAGTGATGCCTGTCCTTTTCTAAACTGACTGGGAAAGCAACAACAAACGTGTTAAGGAAATGAGGGCTGTCAACCACATGGGTCTGTTTGCACTGTAGAGGAAGACTATTTTCTAGTGCAGATCAGAAGTTAAGAGTGAGTTCACACATGCACATTCATCAGTTAATGACTGTGATATTTAAGGGAAACGTTCATTATGTAACAGCCATCCCAAGCAGACTTTTCAACAACATTTTTCAGTGTAAGTAGTTCACACTTTGAGTGAGAAGTGACCAAAGTTATGGTGGAATCAAAATTACAAATTGTACATCTAATTCAAATCAGTAGGTCTTTAAACTGACCAAGTTGTGCCACCAAATGATGACCCATCAATTGATGTACAAGAATTTCAGAACTAGCTCTTATGTGATAATATAATTAATTCCTAAAGATGCTATGACAGGAAGCATCTTTCCAGGAGTGTCTTCTGCAGCAAGCCCTGCCCCAGGGGAGACTAAGGATAGTAGAGGATTAACTCCAAGGAATTAAAGTTAATCTAAGTGAACAAGGTTTTGATTGTGCCATCCTCTAGATCATAACTCTTTTTGGGTTTCCACAGTCTCTAGAAAAGACAAAAGTCATAGAATGATACTGAAAGGGAGTAATCTAGTTCTGTTCTGTCTTCCATGGGGGGAAGTCTATACCTAAAGCATCATCCCATCTTGACACGTGCCTACACAGCCTTTTTTGTTTGCTCTCTAAGGGAGGGGATTCTGTTTGCTGAATATTTCCTGTATTTGCTCAGTGAAGCAAGGGAAGAGCACACCTTAGAGTTATGGCTGGATCTAGCTTTATAGGTGATTTCACGCATATATGTTCCTCATTCACACAATGGCTCCAACATCAAATCACAAGCAACCTGCATGTGTAAAACAGCAACCTGCATGTGTAAAACATCACAAAGAGAGTTTTCATATCATATCATTACACATTCAATTTAAAAACTAAGTGACATACTGAATGAGGTATACGCATGAGTGAATTGGCTACAAATCAGTTTTGAAATGATGGATGACACAAAATTGCTCTACCATGAACATATTTTTAGAAGTTCCCTGAAAAAAGTACTACTTTTTGGAAGAGTAATATCCTTTCTAAAATTGTTAAAACATTTTATCTACTGATAGTGTAAGCATAAATAATTCCACAATAAATCAGATACTAAATCTATAGATAGTAGTGAGATATTAAACTGCTGGTTTCATATCATAAATGTGTAGATTCACATCACAAATATGTAGAGGTAATAAAGTAATTGTTTTGATGGCTTCTCTTAAATATTTTGTCATCCAGATGTTGTGCCTCTTCCCACATAGTGAGGTCATCCACACAAGCAATTTTTAAATGTTATTTGCATTGTTGTATTGTGCACTATTTTGGACTGGGAAATGGTATATAACTTTAAAAAAAACCCAAATATGTGTCATGTGCACACATTTATCAGAAAGCCAAAACTGCCTGTAGCTCTCTCTTGGGTGTACACTTGTTGACAAACCCAGGTTTATTGCAGTGTAATGTGTGAAATGGCCCTTAGACAGAACACATGTATACTTGCCTTCCTTGTTTCTCTTGTCTGGGCTATAAGACACTTCCTTTGAAGGGCTGAAATAGTCCCCCTCTTTGAATCTGGCTTAGACAATCATATTGTCCTTTCCCCGAGACCTATGCTGGCTTTCTAAATGACAAGCTCTTTTCATGGTTCCATGTATGGCTCTGAGATGCAGCCGCTCATCTTACTCCATTTTGCCCTCTGGAGACCTCAGCCAGAGGATTGTCCTGAAATGGGCAGCTTTGTGGTTTGTTTCAATAAGTCAAGCACTCTTGTGTACTGAAGAAAGGCATTAACGGGGATTTAAACTTTTTATAGACATATAGGATTAGGTGAACCTCTAGTTCAATGTCAGATCTTTTTTTCTTGAAGCAGTTCAGTCTCAATCAAACAGCTGGGGATTTACAAGTAAGAATTTATTTACAGCCATTTCCATGCTCATTTTCTTGCATTGTCTTTTTTGAGAATGAGAATTTGAACTGATTATGAGCTTAATAAATCTGGTACTTCGTGTAGTGGTGTTTCTAAGTTAATGCTTTCCAGATAGAAGCAGCATAGTTGAATATTAACAGTCTAAGAACCAAGAGAATCCAGTTCCTGTCTCTTGAAACCTGGTTTAAAAATTCTTGCTGAGTTCTAGACTTGAGCAAGTTAGTCTCAGCCTCATTTTCTCATCTACCAAGTGGAAATTGTAATGACCAAATTTACAAACTTATTGATCTGAATAAAGACTAGACAGCACTTTGCACAATGAATGACCTGCTTGCGCAAGATAGGATGGGATTTAGTCTCTCTGCACTATATCCCACACTACTCCTAAGGGCCTCCCAACCATCAGGACTGGATTTTGGGGCGTGCCAGGGGCTGCAGGACAGAGGAGCGATGAGCGAGTCCCATTCAACAAGCAACCTGTCACTCACAGTTCCCACAATTCAAGTCATTGGTTGGGATCCAAGGTTCCGCAAGGATGGAATGCACACAGAGAATTCTAGGCAGCTTCATCCATCTCAGGGCTGGGGAATTAATGCGATCTGTGTGTTTGCAGACTGGAGCTCCTGGGTGAATCTCAAGGTCACAGAATAAGAGCAAGTATGTGGAAACATCCCACTGAAATAAAGTGGGCACACCCCCAAGACAATATGAGATGATCAAGCTGTAAAGGTGCTAAAGAATTTGTGAATAATGATAATGGTGGTGATGAGAATAAATATATGTGAATCATTTAAATCATATATGAATAATTTCTTATCTGAAAAAAAATTCTAACATTCTATTTTAGGTATTCTAGAGATAACTGCAGTGGATGTTGGAATTGTTGCTATCAAAGGCTGTTTCTCCGGCAGATACCTGGCCATGAACAAAAGAGGCAGACTTTATGCTTCAGTAAGTACCAGTTAAGACAGAAGAATCTTAATGATAGCAAGAAAACTGAACCATGTTCCTCCACTTTAGTGCCAATCATTTTCAATGGGGATTTAAGACTGTGAGTTATTGTAGTCAAATGGCACAAATGCAGGTGGCCACGTATAAATCTTTATAGAGAACAAAAATGTACCCTTTGGTTTCATTTTGGGGATTAGGCAGCCAACACTAAGCAATCGATATTAAGTGGCCTATAGTTTAAGCATGGTAGTAGGTGCAAGAAAGGCTCGTTTTTCTTTCAGATGTGCATCTTATCAACCAAACAAATCCATTCAACTGTGCATTTAAAAAAAGATATGGACAAGCATTTGTACTGAATACATATGAAAGTGCAGAGATAGTATTTCAAAAATTATAAGTAACTAATTTAGGCAGGGACATAGCTAAGGGAGAGGGGTAGGGATGTGCACAGAACTGTTCTGTGCTGCATTCTAGGAGCGCCAAATCAGTTCTGGCAACCGATGTTTTAACTGGTTTGGAGGGGGGCGGGAGTCACTTTAAGGGGCAGGGAAGGCACTGCCCACCTGCCAGCCCCCGCCCTTCTGCTTTCCCTCCACCGGCCATTTCTGTGGTGACGCTGATCCCAGCTGCAAAGAGGCACACTGCAGCCCCATGCACCTGCTTTTGGGAAGAGCACCGGCAGGGGAAAAGCAGAGGGGTGGGGGCTGGTAGGTAGGCAATGCCTTCCCTGCCCCTTAAAGTGACCCCCCACACTCTCCAGGGAGTGCACAGAACCAGTTCATGCACATCCCTAGTGGGGGTCCGTGTTCTCCCCTCTCCCTGGCAGCCCCTTGGATTGAATGAGATTTTTTACTGCATTCTGTGGTCCTTTCACAACCGTGATTCCCCTAACCCCCTGTTTGCCACTGATTTCAATGGCTCGCCAAATGTGACGTTTTCCCGAAACTGAACCATCACAGTTGCTGAGGGATGACTGTCTACGTTTATGCTTTGATCTGACTTCATATTATGTAAATTTCATCTCATTCTCCTTTTTTTTTTTTTGCACACTTGTGAGAATTTGAGAGATGTTGCACTGACAACAAGGAAGGTTAAAGAGAGTCTTTAAAATACCTTATACTATTCTACAGCACATATTATTTAATGGAACGTCTTACAATGAAACTGGGTGAAACTGGGAGAAAGCAAGAGAAATGTCTATCTATAGCAGCAAGACAAAAATGTGACCTTCTCCCCCTCACCAACCCTTGAGGGTTATTGCCTTAGAAATATGCAGCTGGCTGCATTCTGGAGTTATGTCCAGAGTACTGTGGGCAGAACCCCACTCACAGAAGAGGGCTTCCTGCTCTTTCATCCATGCTGCAGACACCAGTCCCCTCCAAAAAGCCAGGGGACCATTTGGAATGGTGTATGATATGGTGTGGAGGGGCCGCCAATGGAGGGGAAGTCAGGGGAGACTGAGCTCCCCTTGTGTCAGAGGAAGTGCCGCTCCATTGGTGCAAACGCTCCTAGGGATGATTTATTCATTCCTCTGGATCATTCATTCCATTATGATGCACCCATTCTCCAGGGAACTCAAGAGTGGGATACATGGAGTTCCAAACTGATCTTTGATCAGGGTTCTGTTCAGGCCTAGATCAAAATTAATTGTAAGAAAACTTAGGATTTAGAATATTTCCATCCTCTGAGTAGGACTGCCATTAGAGATTCTGGCACTTTACATGATAGATTAAAGCTGGATGATTAAACCAGCTCCTGCTCTATCTGATTCATTATTAGAAGCCGAATGTAATCAGTGAGGACAAATTTTAATTGAAATTAGAGGCATCCTGTTTATTTTATAAGGCTGTGTTGATTCTGGCAGGGGCGTAACTATAATAGGGCAAGGGGAGACAGTTGTCTGGGGGCTCACTGCCTTGGGGGGCCTTCAAGAGGCAAGTCACACGACTGACTCCCCCAGCCACGCACCCGCCCGGGCTACCTTCAGTTGTATTTATCCTCTGAAATTGATGGGAGTGTTAAGACCTGGAGCTACCAGAACAGCATGTCTTTCTCTAGTACCATTAAATGACTTGCATCATCCACAATTTACAAAAGCTTTTAAAAAATAATTTAGGCTCATGTTCTATTGTGGCACATAGGTGTGTGTGTGTGTGTGTGTGTGTGTGTGTGTGTGTGTGTGTGTATTTATTTATTTACTATGCTTTTTATTACCACTATTCAGCCTCATTTAAGATTTCTTTACTTCATGAGCTGAGCTTCAGTGAGGGCGAGCATTTTAAAATCTTGTCTTTGGGCCCACTCCAACCTTGCTACATCCCTGGATTCTGGTGTGTTAGTATAACATAAATATGAATAAGAGAACAAAGAAGGCTTATAGAAATGAGTAGCAGTTTTTGTCGGGACTTTTTCTCAAAAGTCCTTCAATATATCAACTATATATATTCTCTCTCTCTCTCTCTCTCTCTCTCTCTCTCTCTCTCTCTCTCTCTCTCTCTCTCTCTCTATATATATATATATATATGGGGTGAGGAGAGAGAGGTTTTAGTAATATACAAATTTGTATATATATATGGGGGCGAGAGAGAGAGAGAGGTTTCAGTAATATACACATTTGTTTAAATATGTTCAGTTAACTGATTAAAAGGACAAAAGGAAGATAATCCATCAACTGAATTAACTGAATTGTTTTAAAGCAGTTGACAGCACTAATCAAAATGCTGGAGGTCCCACCCCAGTCAGTTTCATATCTATAATGCTCCCTACTAGCCTAGGAACCTTTCTGCACATGTCCTCAAGCCAGTTATTTTAGGTCAGGTCAGGTTTGCAAAACTCATGACCAAACAGAGCTCACCAATTAAGTTGGTGAATAAATCACGTGGAAATATCTACATTTGTTTTATGTGGGGGGAAATGTTGATCACTCTGGTGTATGGATGCAAATGGTCTCGGTACAATGTACTCCAGCTTTCCAGTTGTGGTTTCTAGTTGACTATTTACAACACTGTTTCATGACAGCCTACAGTTGATATCAGGACTGCTTGACATGATGGTTCTTTGAGATATTGTGCAATCCTCTTATTCTGGATAGATGGGTTGCATTTATCAGGGGGAATCTGAAGCAATTGGATTCACCCAGTTCAGTATTATGATCCCCATTTGAACTGAACATGTGCTTGTCCCTCACATCATCCATTCAGCAGATAGGAAAGGGGTGTACAAAAGCAGGGCCATCTGCCCATGTGGTCACAGTGCCCAAGTGGTCCATGATGCCTACTTCATGGGGGTCTCCCCATATTACAGCAAACTCCCTTTTTAGGCATGATCTCCCATAATAATTTTAATTTAGTGCTGAAGACAGGAAGGAAGGGGATGTCTCTGAGCAGAATATCCTTGTTTATGTCAATATATTTCCTTTATGTTATGTAAGAGGAGACCAGACACCCTAAACTAAATGAATAAAATCTCAGTTTGCTAAATTCCAAAGGGGTCATCTTGCCAGTTGGTCACAACAAAATAAAAAAAAGACTCCTAGCTTTCACTTGCATAAACACATTCATCTGAATTCAGTAGAAGGTAATGATTATCTAATGTTCAAGCTAACTTTAAACACTTCCCTCTTTTCAGTCATCATTACCATGATGGGAAATATTTAATTACTTATTTAAATATATATATGCTGCTTTTCCACTATTCAGTTTAGAGCAAGGCCCTCCAGCTTCTGTTAGACTACAACTCCCATGATCCTCAGCCACAGTGGTCAATAATCAGAGATGATGTAAGCCAACATCTGCAGGAGGGCCAAAATTGTGCAGTCCTGGTTTAGAAGGTGGCTCTTGACCAATAGAACCATTTAAAAATGGTTTTCATGAATCCATAATAAATGTAAATGACAATGTATTATAGTAACACAAACAAATAACAGGATGTAATCGGAAGAAACAGTCAATAAACAGTGAACCTGTGAGTTCCCATAAAAATAAAAGCAGAGATTAATAATTCAGTAAATACTGAAAGAATAAGAAAAAAATAAAATCAGCAAGTTGTAGACTAGCCATTTAAATCCTTGGTGAACAGAAAAGTCTGACAATTGCCTCATAAAAAAGAAGGGTCATTTTCCATTTTCCATTCCACTAGTCATAGGGTAGAACTGGGCCTCAGCTGGGGCCCCACTGTAGCACAACTGTTATAGTGGAGAATGGACCTATTTACTCCCTCTGCTGGGCTTGCTTTAGCTACACATCTCTACAGGCATAGATTTTGATGGAAAGCATGGCTAAAATTACCTGGATTATTCCCAATATACAGATGCTATCATGACATAAATGCAGATGTGTGTGCAACTGCAGTTCCTGACATGCCAATGAGAGGCACAGGCCATGCTGAATTTTTAAATTATCCTCATAGAATAAAGCACCCAATTTTAGTAAAAGGGTCTTTGCTCCTATCTTAGCACAGAGTAACCTGCAAGTCCAAAGGAAAGTACAAAAGTCAGTACAAAAGACAAAAACATGGGTGACGCAGGAGGGATGTGGCCGATCTAGGAAGAGCATCTGCATACTCTCATGCAGAAGATTTTAAGTTCCCTCCCTGGCATCTCCAGATAGGGCTTCGCCTGGCTGTAACCTCGGAGAAGCTGCTGCCAGTCTGTGTAGACAAAACTGAGCTAGATGGACCAATGATCTGACTCAGTATAAGGCAGCTTCCTATTTTCCTATGCCCCTAAACTGGGGAGTCGTGGGGTTGCCTAGCAAACCACAGAATAAAATAGTAGCAGAGACAATGGAACATAATATCTATTGTTTGCAATGCACAGTACAGTATATGGGGAATAAAGAAATGAGCTTGAATTTCTAGTACAAGAAGGTAAATATGACTTAGTAGGTATAACTAAGACTTGGTGGGATGACTCCCAGGATTGGAATTTAGCTGTGGAAGGATATAACCTGTTCAAAATAAATAAATAGATGCAACAGAAAGGGAGGAGGAGTAGCATTGTATGCTGAAAATAAGTACAGCTGCACACAAATACGAGGGAGTAAACATGGTAGCCCTGTGGAGAGCATCTAGGTAAAAATAAATAGAAAAGGAAATAAAAAACAATGCTATAGCTGGAGCCTACTATAGTACTGTGTCCAATTTGGGGGAAAGCACTTTAAGAAGAATGTAGACAAATTGAAACAGGTTCAGAGGAGGAGGGTAGCAACGGTGGTCAGAGGTCTGTAAAACAAAACTTGTGTGAAATAATTGGCACACAGCATCTATTAACCCAAGACTGATCCAAGTATTCAGATAGTTACTTGAATTCCAGAATGCAGAAAATCAGAGCATAAATTACTGAATTACCAATACAATTATGCCAGGTGTGTTTTCTGCAACTCCTAGGTGTGAGATTGTCAATCATTTTGTAGAGTCTTAAACCTAGGACTGAAGGAAACTTGTGTTCTCCAGTTTATTCAGATAAACTGTCTGCATGTCCTTGGCACAGATTCTGACACATTTATCTTCTAGGATCTCACTCATCGAATGCTGGTCTATAGTCCCTATCAGAGACAGACACAGAGGCTGTTATCACACTCTGGACCGGCTCTCACGATCAGTGAGACCCGGTTTTTCCAAGTGCGTGGGGAGAGTGGGCTAAGCCTGCTCTCCCCGCACACAAGTGGGGAGGGAGCCCTGGGTGGCCGGATCGGCCGCCCACATGATTGCCAGCTTCGTGATGGAGCCGGCAGGGGCTGGGGAGCTCAGGGTCCGCGCGGCCCCCAGAAGCTCCAGTATGCCCTGCGCGAGCGTGCAGGGCATACTGGGGAGACCCACGGAGCTGGGAGGTGGCTTTTCGCCTCCCCTCCAGGGTGTCTACTTGCAAGTAGCCACAGCGCAGAGCTGTGCCGCGGCTACTCACAATCAGATAGCCCGGGTTTGCGGAGTGATGGCTCTGCAAACCTGGGCTAAGGGGAGGGGTACTAGAGCGGGTTACCCACACTAGAACCACAGGGTGCTCAGCCGAGCCCAGTGGTTCTCACGATCAGCAAAAATTGGACTAGCGGAGGCTAGCCCGATTTTTCCTGATTGTGAGAATAGCCCCACAGTCTAACCCAGGCTAAGGAAGCCCAGCCTGGTTTAGGCTGTGCGTGAGAACTTGTGGGATCGGGCCCAATCCTGGCTGAGCTGCACTGCCTAGCCCTGTTTTGTAGCCCTGCTGTTAGCCAGGTTAAGGGAGAGAGCTCTCCCTTAACCTAGGCTATGGGATTGTGTGTTCACTGGGGCTATGATTAGCCCCAGCAGACACAGAGACAGGTGCCCAGAGCACTCGTTTCCTGGGGGAATCCCCCAATGTATCATGCATGTCGTGCAGTGCACTGTGGGATCTCCACAGGCCCGGATGTGTCATCCTGGCCTCTGGAGCTCTTCACTACAAACATGCAGTCTGGATCGTCTGGGAGCATGCTCTACACTCCCAGCAACAGAGAACTGATTGTCTGGGGGAAAGGTGAGTTTAACAAAAAAAACAACAATACCTGCCCACTGCCCCACCTGCCCGGTAGTGTGAATTATTATTATTATTATTATTACATTTATATCCCGCTCTTCCTCCAAGGAGCCCAGAGCGGTGTACTACATACTTGAGTTTCTCCTCACAACAACCCTGTGAAGTAGGTTAGGTTGAGAGAGAAGTGACTGGCCCAGAGTCACCCCAGCTAGTTTCATGGCTGAATGGGGATTTGAACTCGGGTCTCCCTGGTCCTAGTCCAGCACTCTAACCACTATACCACGCTGGCTCTACTGAAGGACCCCATTGATAAATAAACTGTGAGCTAGTCTTGATCAAATGTCATTCTATAGCTGGCTTAGTTCCATTTTTGAATCTCTGAATGTAAGGATGTCACATGAGCAACAATCTAAGTTTTATGCAATATGGAGAGGTATTTTAAACAAGAAGTATCAAACTCAACTGAGATGAAGAGTTAACTTCTCCATGCAACAGATGCCCAGAGGTGTTACCCCCCCCCCTCAAAAACACACATACCTCAATAGTTTTAATACAAGGTAGTTGTAGGACTAGTAGTGGGGTTTTTTTGTGTTTTTTTAAAAAAATACTTTTAAACATCTGTCTTCCCACATCTTTTCATCAGCAATGCCCTCAATGGCCATGGGCCTGCACACTCCCACTCAGCTTCCATCTTCCCACCATCTAAACCTGTTATCACTTGCTTTTAACCTTTGAGGTATTATGCGGGGGGGGGGCTCTATCCACTTTCCCTACACTATTTATTGTTTTAAAAACCTCTAGTACATCCTTTCTCCTGATTAGTCATTTTTCTAAACTAAAAGGTCCTGAGTACTATAGCCTTTCCTCATTAGGAGGACACTCCAATCCCTTGCTCATTCTGGAAGGACTTTTCTGCACCTTTCCCATCTCTATAATATCCTTCTTGAGATTCCAGAACTGTATATTCAGAATGTAACTGCATCATCACTTTTTATCAAGGTTTTATGATACTAGCTGGTTTATTTTTCTATCTTTTTCCTAATAACTCCTAATATGGAATTTGCTTTGTTCACTGCATCCCAAGATTATGGATAGACACAGCCAATACACATCCAATGAATGTATATGTGAAACCACAGCTTTGCGACCCAGTGTCACCATTTTACACTTACATTAAATTTCAATAGCCACTTCATTACCCATTTATCTGGTATGGATAAATCCTATTGGGAGCTTTTCATAATCTCCTTGAATTTTCACTGTCCTGAATAAGTTGATGTCATCCACAAATTTGACTACCTCACTGCTTGCCCCAAATTCCATAATATTTATAAATAGCACTGGTCCCATTCCCATTGGAGGAATCTACTGCTGACTACTCTCCATTTTGAAAACTGTTGATCTACTCTCTCTAGTCTCTACTTTCTGTTTTTTTTTAAGAACACAAGAAGCACTACATTTCACTCTTCTACAGTCCTCAAATCAGATTCCTTGACATCAGTGCTGCTAATTTAAAAGGGATTGTGACAGAGGTGGATTTGAGGCACATTGTATCAGTCATAATTGTGACAGTTTCCCCTCCTAAGCAGTGTTCTCTCTAATCTTTTTTTCATCTGTGTGCGGAAAGAGTTTTGTTCTGGGTGGCAGTATCAAGGCAGTGTGTGCGCATGTGCATGCAGAATGGGGCTTTCCTGATTCAACCTGAGTGAGATCTAAACTTAACTGAGTGGACATCCAAAAACTTGTGAGTGGGCGCACATGCACACGCCTTAGAGGGAACATTGCTCCTTAAGCATTGGTGTTCTAGCTCTGAAGATAGCTCAGTAATTGAGGTCAAGTGTGGTGGGGAGCTGCAGGTCCGGATAAAGCCCCTAGGTCTTATGTTTGACAGCCCTGAAATAAAGCAGGACTTTATAATAAACTGTTCCCTGCTATCTTCTCCCAGCATCTGGTATGTAAACTATAGGATGGATAGCTAGCCTGAAGGAGTGGACTCCATCATGAGTTCAGTGGCCGACATCTAGACTGACTGAGGCCATTCACACAATCAAAAACTGTGTTCTACTCAGGTTGGGGAGCTGTTTGTGCTCCAATTTTCACTTGTGTGGAAGCAAGGTAGGAGGAAAACCTGGGTAGCTTCTCCTCCTACCTTGCTTCCACACAATCACTTCTACCCAGCTTTTCCTCTAATCTTGCTTCTACACAACCAAAAATTGGGAGCACAAACAGATCCCAAACCCAGGTAGAAAACAGTTTTTGATTGTGTGAATGATCTCTTTGATTGTGTAAATGACCTCATGCTATGCTTATATAATCATGTGGTGCTAGTGCAGGGATGTTGTGCTAGCTAGTCAGGAGCTTCCATTCTCAGCCACAGTTGTGCTATTGCAAATGTTTTTGCACTTACACAACAAAGTGGTGCACTTCCTGCTGTAGAACTACTTCCCTTGGCAATTTCTGTGCAAAAGCACAACTTCAAACAATCCTGTCACGTTGTGCAGCTACATACATATCTTGCACGAACATAATTTTGTTGCAAAAGTGCAGTGCTAGTCTCGTTGTCAACTAGTTTTTTTCTGTTGTTATTTTTACAGAGAGCAAGAGAACATTCACTGCATGTATAGCTTATATATTTGTTGTACACATCCAATGTACATCAAGAACAACTCTTCTAATGCAAATAGAGTTTTGATGCATTATTAAGCCCAACATTTGCTTATTTTTCTAACGGATTACTAGCACTGATCACTACTGTTATGACTTTACAGGAAACCTACAACGCAGAGTGTGAGTTTGTGGAAAGGATCCATGAGCTGGGCTACAATACTTATGCATCCCGCTTGTACCGGACTGTGCCCAATGGGGCTAGCAGTAAGCACAAAGCTAGTGCTGAGAGACTCTGGTACGTCTCTATCAATGGAAAAGGCCGACCCAGAAGGAGCTTTAAAACCCGTCGGACCCAGAAATCCTCTCTCTTTTTGCCTAGGGTGCTGGATAACAAAGACCATGACATGGTTCGACTTTTCCATACAAACACTAAGTTCAGAGAGAGCCTACTAAAGCCTCCAAGTAAGAACCAGAGGAGAAGAAGAGGACACTAATGGATGCACTGTGGGTGGGGTAGATAGAGTGGAGGCTGGAGACAAGAGTCTGTGTTCAAAATTGTACTAAATAACTAACAAATATGGTCGTGTGACTATGGACTCAAACTAATATTGTATATATATATTACTGGCTATCTCACCAACATGCTTGCTAATAGATATTTTAGAAATATTACCCTCTGCTAAGAACATATGACATAATAAATTGAGACATGTTCACATTTAAATTAGATTGATGTAATATTTTTTCTCAGTTTCTTCAAACAGTGTTTCTTTTTCGGTATCTAGGTGTATTTTAAGCCAGTCACCTAATCATTATGCATTATTAGTCTCTTCCCCCACTTCAAATTAATTAACTAGAGAAATTTAAGAAGTGATTTGTTTAGTAAACTTATATTTAAATTAGCATAAAATTCATTGTAATGAACAGCAAGAATCAGTTATCATTGATTGCCCTTAAATATATTGGCTGATATCCAGACAAGCAGAGTGCAGGTGCTACAAGGGAGTAGTGATTTTTGCTGATCTCCCCTTCCTTCTGAAGAGCACTGTGTATCCCAAAAACATGTCCCTGAAAGTTGCACAGCCCTCAGGAACATATTTTCAGGAGACACAGTAAGTTTCAGAGGGAAGGGAAGTCTGGCAAAAATAACCTCTTCCTCAGTGCTGCATTAGTCTGAATGTCAAGTTAGTGACTGCACTAACATGAAATGTAAGTATATGAGCAAGGTATACATTTCTGGATAAATATATGCTTCTAGGATTATTTTTATTTGTTTAACACTTAAATATATGTTTTTCTTTATGTCATTGATTCCTTCAAAACTTGATGAAGCATAGAAAATAAAGGTGTGCACAAATAGTATTCTGTGATTCGATTCAAGCTTGTGTCAAATCGCAGAATCATCAAATTGATTCATTGAAAAAAGCTGGCTTGGTCAGCTGTCTTGACAAACACTGTCAAATCACTCAAATAGATGTGGGTGATTTGACTGCCATTTTAAGGCCCGTTTTTCTGGGCAGAACTGATCTACCAATTGGGGTCAGTGTGTAGACCAGCCCTCTACTCCAGACCAGGTGGACCATTCCTCTGATGGGCTAGGTCCAGAGAGGAGGGCTTGTCTACCTGCCGACCCCAATTGATAAGCCAGTTCTCCCAGAAAAAAGTGCCATTTTGAGGCCTGTTTTTCCAGCTCTCCCTAAAAAAAAAAAAAAAAGAGAGGCCTCAAAATGGCCTCAAATCACTCAAATCAATTCAGGTAGAATCGAGGGTGATTCTCTTCGACCCTGAATCAGGCCCTTTATTTTGAGGATGATTCATTTTGAGGTTGAATCACTGAATCGCTCCCAATTCAACCTGAATCGATGTGAGGTTGAACCAAATTGCACATCTCTAATAGAAAACAGTATTTGAAAGAAGGCTTGCAGAGAATATGCATGCCAGATTATTAAACACTGTCACGGGTTCACTGCTTTGAAGTCAGAACACAGTATTTTAAAAATGGACAGTGATCCATTGGTATTCAAAAAATAACAATATTCAGATGTCACATAGGACACTAAGAAAATATAATGAAGCCTCTCTCACACACTGTGGGTGCCATGAGAATGTTTTTAATGATTTTTTTAAAAAAGGTATCAGTATAGGCTTTATATTTATATATAGAGATTTGTTTATTTACATAATGGAGATTTATGCATAAATGATTTCAATACCTTTAGTTAATATGTCCTCTAATCTATACCACCAAATCCAAAAGTGTTCTAGCAATTTACTAACCAGTTCCTTATGCCATGAGCTTTCCCAGGAAAGAGCCTATTCATTTGATGCATGAAGTATATATATAAGTGTGTCTATATGTATGTATGTATATATATATATATATATATATATATATATATATATATCTAGCAATAGCAATAGCAATAGCAATAGCAATAGCACTTACATTTATATACCGCTCTATAGCCAGAGCTCTCTAAGCGGTTTACAATGATTTTAGCATATTGCCCCCAACATTCTGGGTACTCATTTTACCGACCTCGGAAGGATGGAAGGCTGAGTCAACCTTGAGCCCCTGGTCAGGATTGAACTTGTAACCTTCTGGTTACAGGGCGGCAGTTTTACCACTGCGCCACCAGGGGCTCATCTATCTATCTATCTACATACACACACACAAGTAATATTACAGAAATCCCTTCCTGTTGGGGGTAACATTCGTAAATGTAGTGAGAACTGGGTGTGGCAATACTTTTCAAATGATACATCAGTGGCAGATTGGAATCTAATAGTTTAGTCACCAGGCTGCTAATGCTGGGTGTTGGTCATTGCCCAGTTATCTCTTTCAATGCTAACAAGAGCTCTGTCCTTCAAAATTCACAAGTAGAATACAGTTTTTCATTGTGTGAATGACCTCAATGTGTAAAAAAACCATTCCAGCTATATTTATTCCATTACTGATATCACTGTAAACAAATATTTAGCACTCTCTCTCTCTCTCTTTTTGACAACAGGGATTGCTCCTTCTTTGGGGTGAATGGAGACACCCCCACTAGCAGAAGCTCCATGCCTCTGAGACTTGAACCTGGAATCTCATGGTCTGAGGCTGGGATTGAGTCTATTAAACTATCTGGGTCTGCATATGTTCAGGCCTCAAAACCCACTTCAGACACAGAAGGGAGCATATAGTTGGCAATCCAGAATTAGATTGCCAGGCCTAGCATAAATACCAGGAGTCCAGATTACTATCGTCTTTGCATGGTCAAATCAACAATGAAGTTATTCTTTCAAGCAGCGAAAACTGGGCTAGGGAAGCCCAGTCCAGTTTTCACTGCACATGAGAACTGCCAGGGGCCATACAGCTCCCGGTGGTGGCGCAGCAGCAAGCCCTCTAAAGTAGCCCACTGATTAACCCAGGTTTTGGGTGTGAGCATGCCCAAAAACTGGGCTATATGATCATGTGTGTGCTGCTGCTGCTGCTGCTTGCATCCATGGCGGACACACTTGTGGGGAGGCTCTGGGGGGCGGGGCCGTGTGGTGGCACTTCCCTGTGCCCAACCCCTGGAGCGCTTGAGGGAGGCACAGGAGCGCTGCAGGGAAGCCACCGCCCAGAGACCAACTACTGATCGTCTGCAGGGAAGATAAGGTTAACCCTCCTTCCCCACAGTTAGCCCCAAAGTTCTTCTCATTGATCATGAGAATGGCTTCAGTATCTACTACATGTTATGTCTGGCTCAGCTCAAGCCATTAGCTGCAATGACTGAGTTCTCGAAGTCCTAATTTAGGAATGGCCACCAATATCTCCACTCAAACCCTGATGTCATCAGAGGAGACATGGATCTTTGATGGACCATCATGTGTATGCAGGAATCATGGTTGTCATCACCAACAGAAAAAATAACCAGGCCTTGTACAATTTAGGTCAATCCAGTCATCTGGATTGACCTAAAACTAGAAAATACTGGGCTAAAATGGTGTTCCTGAGTCCTATGTGTATCATTTTATGTATCTCACCAGTCATTTTAGAATAGCTTGCCAGTAATTGGGTAAATTAAAGAACCTGATAGCTACCTGAATTGTTTGACAGCTGGGATTGAGAAAAAACTATATAAAGTGTTATTCCTAAGAAATATGGCCATAACAAACCTGAACTGACTTCAAGAAGGATTTGATTTTATGTTTTTAATTCTACATATCTATTACCTTTTCCTTTCCTTTCTTTTCTTTGCATTTCCCACTAGTAAAATCCGTTCTGTATAGAAATAAGTATTGGATGCTTAAAACCCTTTTTCTTTGAATGAAAGAAAAGCTATTTTAAATAGGCCTTTGAAGATTTCAGCAAAGCTCAAGTTCAAATGTCTCCTGTTTCATTTTGGAAGATCTGAAGGATTTGGGAAGGTGAACAAGCAAAGCTATAATTAAAGAACAGTTGATGGTAACCATCCCCTACTGGTTAGCATTCTCAAGCCACCTCCAAATATAGACTGCAAAAGAAAACTTCATCCCGTTTTAGTTTTGCAATAGTTCAGATGCCTCTACTGCAGAACAGGAAAGAACCTTTCTGAACCTTGGAGGGCATGTCCACAAGGCAGGGACTCTTTTTCAGGGTGGGATATGGCCCTTTGGAACCTGATCTCAGAAGTAACTTATTTCTGCTCACATGGTATCTCCCCTGCCCATCAATATGGCAGATGAGATCAAAAGCTAGGATGGTCGCTTCCGTTATCTGAGCAATTGGATAGTGTGCAGTTATCCCGCGCCCCGTCAGACCCTCTTTATCAGCGATTCATCCCAAACATCTGTTTCGATGCTAAAGCAAACTGAAAATGGGTATGGGGAAAGTTCCCAAACACTCTCTGAGGAGATTTGCTCTCAGAGTTTAGGTAGAGCAAAGAAAAATATAAGAAAATATGTCTGAATATAAGGCTGCATAATATTTGATAGATGAAGTGCACAATCAAGTGGGATATTTTCCTGCACAAATCACAATACAATGGATAGAAATTGTATCAGTTTTGCACAAGTTCCATTCATTTCAGGGGCTTGCACAGGAGAACTTTCTGGGAGTGGCCCAAGGTCTTGTTGTGGAGCCTGAGGTGAGGGTATGAAATGTTGTCTTGCTCCATGACTCGGTAGAAGTCAGCTTCCTTTCAAAACCAGCCTTTGCAAGCTTTGAAAGTGGCAAGGGAAAAGAGGTGGTTGCCACTACCAGAAGCTTCCTCTTCTCTCCCTGTGTTTCTTTCGAGCTCTGCAAGGGGTGTGAGGAGAGGCGCTCCTTGCCAAGGTCAGATTGGTCCCAATTTGAGCTGGTTCTATTGGCACCATCCATGGCATATTGCTGCTCAGCTGGTGAGTGACTGCCTCACTTAATCTTATGAAAGAGTAAACCCTGGACCTTCCTGATGAGTTATTATAGGTGTCTGCAGTAATAATCAGCTAACAATTTGAATATGAGGCAGTAAAAAGCTTCGCAAAATCTGTAATAATAGAGGGGTTTTTTAAAAAGTGGTTCTTTAGCTAGGATTGCACATCAGACAACACAAAAGAATGCATTCCATAAATAAAAATGAATGATTGAATTTGTGCATGCATGTGTGCAGGGCTGGCATCAGGGATCAATGTTATTGGGCAGCTGGGTCCAGAAGCGTCCAGCTGATCCCCGAGACCACCTCTTTGTCCATAGCCTTTATGTACTAGCAGCAAAGTGATCTCCTCGGGACCCACCCAAGTAGGAGGTGGCCCGTGGAAGGTCGTTTGCTAAGGGTCCTCTGAAATCTAGAGTTGGCTCTCTCTCTCTGTGTGTGTGTGTGTCTGTGTCTGTGTGTGTATTGTAATTCCATGATGTCTTGTCCATTTGTCTCTCTATTGTAAACCTTGAATAACAAACTTTTAGGAAAGTCAAGTAATAAAGATATGAGAAATATAGCATGCATAAAAAGGAAATGACTGTTATCCAGAGTAAATTCATGAGTAGTCATGTTGAAATTAATAAAACAAATTACTCATGAGGAATTTAGTCAGGTTGGCAGCCAACATTTCCTTTTTATGCATGTATATGCTCATATACACATATGTTAGTTATTGCTAACTAACTAACTAACTTGTTCCATTAATTTCAGTGGGACTACTTAAAAGAAATTCAATCTGGATATCAGCCAGCATATGAATTGGGTTCTGCAAAACAAACTGTGGTAGTGCACACAAAACAAATTAAAGGAGTGTAAACATGGACTTTTGGGAATTTGAAAGTTAGCAGTTACCCTTGCTAACTAGGCAAAGAGGCATCTTTCAAAGTGGTGATTCTCTTATATTTACCATGGGGAGAGAAATTGGTCCTATTCACCCCAGTGTGATTGTTCCTGGTGTCCACCTTGTGTTTCTTTTCAGGCTATGAGCCCTTTGGGAGACAGGGTACCATCTTCTTGTTATTATTCTTTTTCGATGTGAATTGCTTTGAAAAATTTTTTGCTTGAAAAGTGGTATATAAATAATAGTAGTGAGCAGTACGTAAGTAAATTTTAGCAAAAGAGAAAAATTGTTCCTTAAAATGTCATGCAATTACAAGTACCGAATATTCAAGCCAACAATCCAGGAAAATCTCTTGTACTAGGCAGTGAGGAAGGAGTAATTATGCACTGCTGGATAAATTCAAAGAAACGCTGAGACTGTTTCAAAGAATTGGCCACTGGGGAGAATAATGAGTTGCCCTGCTTTTCAATAGAAAACTCTGGACACATCTATAGGGCATACAAACTGGAACAGACCTCCCTCAAGGCATGGTGGTATTGAGATTGTATGCCCTTCTAAGAACCTGATTGTAAAGGCCCCATGGATGAGTTTTCTTACCAAAGGGGAGGAAAAAAGCCTGTGACCAACCAGGTTCCAGGCCAAGAACTTGCATCGATGTTTTGCATTCAACAGCGATTAGCCTCTCCACCTTAAAAGCTGATCTTACAAATAAGTCAGCATTGTGCATGGGACGAAGGCAGTTAAATAGTGGGTCTCTTCTATAGTCCTCCTGTCAAAATTCAGTTGAATTACAGCTGGAAAAGCCAACAGCTATGCACATAGTTTGTGTTCAGTGTTCCCAGTGTAGATTACTGGTGGATGCTAAGAAGTATAGTTAAATAGGATAGCTCAGCACATACACATTTTAAATTGACTGATTTTTTTAAACATCTCACAGAGTAGCACACTTAAATAAAACTAAAGCTATATCAGAATGCTGGTGGGGAAAAGCACACATTTGGACACTTCTTCGATGAAAAAATGCTCTCTGTACACAGCTTAAAAAACCTCTTCTCCATGACATGCTATGTTTCTGTGTGCTCTTTCATGGGGGAGTGTTCAAACATGGAGTTCCCCTACATGAATCTCAGTGGTACACTACAGGGGCAAAACTGTGCAACCATGTTTAAGCAATTCTTGAGATTCGGGCAACAATGCTCTTGTGCAACTTTGCAGATATTGAGGCTGTTCTCATGCACACCCTAACCCAGGCTATGGAAGTCCAGCCTGGGTTGGGCTGTTCATGAGAACTGCCAGTATGGGGCCCAATCCCAGCTGACCAGCGCCACCTAGCCCCACTTTGAAACCTGGCTCCTGGATCGTGTGTTTGCTGGGGCTACATTCAGCCCTAACAGATACAGAGCTGGGCACCTAGAGCACCTGGCTCTTGGGGGAATCCCCCAATGCACTGCACATGTCGCATAGTGCACTGTGAGATATTCAGAGGCCAGGATGTGTCGTCCTGGCCTTCAGAGCTCTGCGCTGCATCACCAAGCATGGCTCATCTGGGATCACAGCACGCACTCCCAGCAAGGTCAAACGCTCATCTGGGGAGAAGGTGAGGTCATCCAACCTTCTCCACTGCCTGCCCACCTGCTGGCCTCCTCGCCTGCACGGTCATGTGAATGGCCTCATTATGTTGCAAGATGCACATAATATTATGCAGTATGCCAGCTAGTTTTCTCAGTGAGTTAATTCAGCTGCTTAACTTTTGTTGCACAGTTCTTGCAGTTACCATGACAGTGCTGTTTCATAACTGCACAAATATAACATTGCAAGGTGCACAGCATGTTGGCCACTGATTCCCTTGCATTCTCAACTATGGCAAACACTGACGGACAAACCACACAAGGGAATGCAAGTGCCTGGAGTACCACCTGGGCCTCTGCATTTATGTAAGCACCACTGATGGGGCTGTGCTGGAGGGCAGCAGCGCTCAGCTTAAGTACTCCATGAATGCAGTTGTGCAAAGCAACACCCATTATTTCCCATGGGTGTCACATCAAACTGTATTAATAGAGCACTTACGACAAGCACTGCTGCCTAGCGGTATAGCTTCATCAGCGGTGCTTACACATGTGCAGGGCTGCAAGCAGTGATCCAGTCACCCACATTCTTTTGTGTGGTATGTCAGCCACTAACTTTTCAGTTGCCTACATGATGCAGAAAATTACTCAAAGTAGTCCCATTGAAATTTTAAAAATACAAGTTAGGCATTGACTAATGTCCTTTTAATTTCAGTGGGACTACTCTGAGTAATTTTCCTCATCATGTCAACCAATACCAGATAAGCAAAGATGTGGGTTCACAAGAGACAGCTTCATAAGTGCTTGCCTGGTAATAGCTAGATCTTATTATGAACCCATGATGCATCTTTACAACAACATTTTACTGGCATCCATGATAGAAAATGTCTGTGCATCCAGGGAAGTAATTCACTTCACCGAGTCTCATGGCTGCTCACTGAATAACTGAAAGAATGTTGCAGTGCAGCTATCATAGAAGTATTCCAGTATATCAACGAGTGTGCTCTGGCAATGCCTGAAATATAAAATAATATTCTAACCAGCTCCTTGTCTAATTCCTTGAAGCTGATAATGAAAATTATGCTTCCCATCTTAAAGTTTAAAGGACTCTCAGGTGTCTCTAACATTCCTTTGAGCATAAAGTCTAGTTCAAGCTTCACTCACTCATCCATAGAGGTATCAAAATTGTTGAGATACTTCTTGATGAGCTAGAGTTCCAAAATGTGTACATGTATAGTTCAATGTACCCAGGTGACTAGAAAAAGGTTAAAATGAGACATTTGTCCCCTTCTTTTTCAGAATGCAAGATTCAAAGAGTACCCTAAAATGGTTAAGCTACTCCTGCACTAGCTGGGAAGGTGAAAATGGAGGTTGATTAACTTGATAACTAAAAAGTCTGAATTGGGTCATCTTTCCTTCAAAATGGAGTTACAAATATATCACCTAATGGTTAACGTACTTCCAGGCCACATATACAGCACAAGACACCTTGATTACTAAGGAAAAGTACTGAAATGGAGACATCTGTAAGTCCCTAAAAGTAGAGGCAAGAAGTATACTCTGACATGGGTAAAGTATTTCGAGGCCACCCAGAAAACTGCACTCAGGTAGCCCAAGACACATACTACCAGGAAAGCCTGAAAAATAAATGTTCTACTTCTAACAGTCAATACTTGGGATAGAAAATCTACCTCATAAAAAAGAAACCATCATCAAGCAGAGGACAAACTAATTCTTACGCAGTGCAGAACACTGCTGTAGTAATTCTTCATCTTCACACCTTTCAGTCAGACTATTACTAGGGAAATGGAGTGGGTTTTCTGTAGCAGCTAGGAGCATGAAGGAGCAGCTAGGAGTTTGAAAAAATGCAAGTTTCATTTACTAGTAATACCATAAAGGAATTAGGTTCACTTGGTTCTAAATACACATATTATGTTACGTGTCTTCAGACTGTGCTTAACAAATTGGAATCTGGCATGTTAAACATAAATAGGCACAATTATCAACAATACTAAAATGTTATGGTGGCCAATTTAGTTGGCCAGGCTGGTCAGATAGGTATCTTGCTAAAGACCTCACGAAGAAGTATATGAGATCAGTCGTGAGGAGAGCAGAGCAGTGTCATTTGTCGTATCTCTGAAGTACTACAATCAGGGTATAAAAAACTTTTAATCTCCTCCAGCATTTCAATGTTTGGTAGACTTTCAGAATAGCTACTTTCTACCTGATGAGGGGAAATTCTACTGAGAATTTTAGGGAATTTTTAAAAAAACAACAACTGTGAGGCTGTTTTTGGTTCAGTTACCAGAAATAAGTAATCATAGAATCAGCATTTGGAATGTACTGTCAGAGTGGGCTAAATGTATGTCACACATTTAGCCCACTCTGACAGTACATTCCAAATGCTGATTCTATGATTCTATGTTCAGAAGTCAATAATACTTTTTACTTCCATGATATTTGAGATTTGGTTTAATGAATGATCTATTTTTCTCATTTTTACTTACGTATTTATTTATTTCATATTTCTCAAAGCCATTCAGTGCGGCAAGTATAGCTCTCTACCTCCATTTCATTGTCACAACAACCCTCCAAGGTAGGCTAGGCTGAGAGATAGTGGGGTTATTCACAAGACTGCATGGGTGGGCAGTTGCAGTGGGGAGACAGGGTTCAATTGACCTTCCCCAAATGAGCAGTCCTTCAGCATGCAAGCTGCACACCCACATGACCCGCACTACTGGGAGCAGTGAAGATCAACAGAGGCTGGGACTCATTTTCCTGGCCTCCACATATCCCACAAGGCACTGTGCAACAAGTGCTGTGCCTTGGGGGATTCTAGGCACCCGTCTCTGTGTCTCCTCAAGCAGGGGACATTTGCGCATGCTTGGTGGCCACCAAAATGGTGGCTGCTTGCTCTTACAGAGGTCCAAGAGGGCCAAAAAGGCTTCACTTACCCAGCCACGGCGGTGATGAGGAAGGCCGGCGGGGGGAGAGGGAACCTGTGTGGAGCCCCCCCCCACAGCTACAGCAAGCCCCCCCAAAGGGGCTACAGGTTGACTTAAAAAAAATTTTTTTTTTAAGTTACTGGACCGGTGTGGGGTTTGATGGGGGCCGGACCGAACTGGCCCGGTTCCGTTCGAGGCCAGTCTGGCCTCGAACCAAACCAGGCCAGACGGTTCCGTGCACACCCCTACCACACAGATGCCAGAGCTCTACATAAGCAGCCTAGCCTGGGCCTCAATGACTGTCTCAAAGCCATGCATAAGCTTAATGGCTGAGTTGAGTGAGGATTTGAACTTGGGACTCCATTGCCCTAACTAAAAAAATCTAACCATTATGCCAATGTGCAGTGCCATTTATGAAAAACAAAAAACAAAAGCAAAGCCTGTGCATGGACCTCAAGCCCAGTAGCACTGAACTCCACCTTTACAACTCAGATGAGTTATCACATCTGATATTTCACTTCACATGCTCTGTCACTTGATCTGTTGATCAGCTGTAGTAAATCCTGATCTTCTTTCTACAGCGTTGCACACAATGGGAGAGTCCATGTTCTTGAGAAACAGAGAGTTGCAGTGTAGTTATTGGATCATTGAACACAGCCTCGTCATTCTTTACACAGCTTATTAAGGACACAATCCAGTGCACATTATGACCACTTGTCCCATTGAAATCAATGGTATTTAAACACAAAGAATTCTGTGATGTATTATGGCTCATCTCTCTACCTGAGGACAATCTTTAGTTGAGACTGCTTGATAGAGGAAGTCATGTATATGACTGTAGACTGGAATTTATAGAGGTACAGGGAGACCAGCTGCAGGGGAGCAACAGCAAGCTCTCTCCCACTGCCTGTGGGCTTCTTGGAGGCATATGGTGGGCCACTGTGTGAAACAGGATGCTGGACTAGATAGACCTTGGGCCTGATCCAGCAGGGCTGTTCTTATGAAGACAGAGATACAGTGTTTGTGAATGTGCTAGTATCTCTGTATGTCATTTTTGCCCTTCCACCAACTTTTCTTGGTCAATGCACCATCAAGAGTAATTATATTAATTTATTCCAGTACATTATTGTTAAGCAAGACTTCATTTATATTAACCCCTAGGTTAATATGAATCCATATATTATCAATATCTCTAGATCGAGAATACCTTTAACCACACACTGGATTTTGTTGACATTTGTGATTGTATTATTTACAGTGTCCCCTCCTTTTACATCACAGCTTTATTTTCAGCTCAGCAATTTTCTTTGCTTTGAGCAATGAAACACTGCCTGCTCGTCAAGACTAATATATGGCCCTTGAGTGAAGGCAAGGCTGCGATCCAAATCAAGAATTTTGTTGACACCATAATCCTTAGGAGTGCGCAACTGGAGCATTTCATGAGCAGTAGGCAAAAGCTCTCTATTGATTTATGGCCTTGGTATTCAATCAGGAGTCCATGTTCTGTGTCACTAATGATAACATGCAGACTTCTAATTAAAGAAATTAACTAGTTGCATGACTTGTAAGAGGAGATTTGTTATGTATGTGAGACAATGCAACTTTTATGGATTCTCCCTATTTTTACAGCACATTGGCTCCAGGCATCTCAGACCATCCAGTGGGTCTGATACAGTCTAAAGAAGTTTTAGGATTCTAACATGCTGAGAATACCTGCTTGCAGAGCTGGCCTGATAATGAGGTGTGGTGATGCCAGATTGGCAGAGGTGGTATCAGGGAGGCACCCACACTCATCCACTGGCTGCCTCACAGCCCTTCTCAGCCTAGGTGGCAGCAGCAGACTGCCCCTAGTTCCATTTTCTGCCTTTTCAATAGTAGAGAGCAGGGAACAGAGCGGAAGGAAGTGTGGAGGAGTAGGCTGCTGGCAGGCTAGATAGACTAAGACAACAAATACCGAATACAAAAACCTTTCCCAGCTTAATAAATAAGAAGTTGTAATCCACCTATGTTGTTGTAAACTGCCCAGAGATGGAAGTTTGGGGCAGTCTACAAATTCAATTAAATGAATGAATAAATAAGTAAATAATGATGAAGATGTGAGAATTATGTATCTATCTTATAAAAGTAGATGGTTTGTTTTAGCTTCATAATTTTTACCCAGAATAATATGAATTCACATTCCTGTTCACCTCAGGATGCTTTGAACATAATAAACATTTTACTAGATGCCTCCGTAGGTTTCATCCCAGGCATAGCATGATGGACACATCTTATCTGGTCTCATTTCACTATGGCATATTGCTAAAGAGACTCTCCCCGCCATCTCCATATATAGGCATTATGCTGATCCTGCAGCAATTTAAGACTATTTGAGATTGTGCTGTGCAGTTGGATATATTCCATTTTTCAATCCAAACAGCACCACGGATATCACAAAGAAGTCATTTGAATTTCAACTTCTACAATAGTTTTCCATAGTGTGCCAGATCACAATTTATGCCCATGACAAATCATTCAGATCATCCATTCACCAACTATTCAGTTCAACCGGAGATGTTGGGTAAAAATTCCTGATCACAAGCAGAGTAGGTTTATGATGACCTGGCACTGATACTGTACAAGTGCTTAACTCTCCTGTAGCCAGGCTTAGTCACCTCAGCATTATTAAATGGAACATGCTAGTGATCTAACATACTTATGCAATCTTTGTAGGATAATGTTCATGAGAGAGTCTTTCCTTTACTTTCACTCCCCATAACTGCACACCTGAGAGAGAAATCATACCAGGTGCTTTGACTTGCAAGCAGCCTCTTTGACTATTGCAGTACCATTCAGTAGCCACAGAGTGTCTTGGAGCTATGTAATGACACCCTTCCTCTCCTGTTCCACAGTGTAATCTGCCATCACTCCCCCCTGACCTGAAGTTCTCTAGATTGTTTCCAATCCTGCATTGCTAACCTCACTGAGCCAGTAGTATTTACAGTATTCAGGGGTGGGTGACTCACAAGACAGTTATGCAGGCTCCTTAAGGGACGCTCGGAAGTCTTGCTGTAAGCAACACTCTTTTTCAGCTACAGCTGTAAGCCCTTGGATTCACATACTGTACAATGAGGATCTCTCCCTCCCTCCTTTCTGAGGGTGTGCATCTGTTTTTTCTCACACATTTTCCGTTCTTTGCTATTTCATGTGCAGCGCCTTCAATTCTGAAGGTGCGCAGTGGCGATACTTGTAAAATTGTGGATTAGGGAAGATGTGGGAGGGCATTTTCAAAAACCCGAAATCCTATTTATAACGAGCCTGGTGATCTGTACAGCTGGGTCCCAAAGGCTACAAATTGTGTTCCTGTGCACACTGGAGGCTTTTCATCCTTCTCCTGTTTCCCATGAATGTTCCACAAGCCCTTCTCCCACAAAATCTGCTTCTGAATGTCAAGTGGCTCTCTGGAGTCTGGAGCAGAATAGGAGTCTCGGAATTGGTTGGAAAGCAAGATTGGCAGCCACTGCGTATGTTTGCACATTAGGGTCTTTCGTGTGCACAGGACTTTTAAAGATCCCAACCCTAATTTATTACTATCATAAAATCAATAGGGGGGGGGCAGTTTCCTTTCTCCTGTGTTTTAGGTTTTTTCTGGCAGTAACTTATACTGAAGTTACACAGAAATGTGAGTCTAATGTTTAACTGCCTTTACCATTCCACACACCAATCATATCATGAGCCGCATAACATGCTTTTATATTGCTTGAAGACCTGCATTTATATACAGCTTCTCCTCTCACCCCAAGAAAAATAGTAGCTGAAGTGGGTCCAATCTGTATAACTGGCACTAGCATGCTCTAGGTACTCGGGGAAGGTCAGGACCTGAGCCATTCCCAATAGATGCAGGCACCCCATGAATTACTAGGTGGGTGGCAGCAGAGTTCCATCTTCTCATCACCCCCACCCACCTCGCATCACAACCCTTGGGTGGAAGTCCTTCAACTGCAACTCTGAATCCTTCCCCTCCATCCACCAATAGCTTTCTCCCAAAAAGAATAAGAAAGAAAATTCATTGGAAAAAAGAGAACAGTCACTGGTTGGTGAGGGGGGGGGGGGGCAAGGAAGAGCTGCTCACAGCTCCAGGGTCAAGCATGACTTGTCCCCTTAGATAAGAAGGTTGCATCTGAATGGGAGACTTGATGTGTGAGCACTGCAAGATCTTCCCCTCAGGAGATGGAGCTGCTCTGAGAAGAGCAGAAGGTTCCAAGTTTCCTCCCTGCCATCTCCAAGATAGGGCAGAGAGATATTCCTGCCTGCAACCTTGGAGAAGACGCTGCCAGTCTCTGAAGACAATAATGAGCTAGATAGACCAATGGTCTGACTCAGTCTATGGCAGCTTTCTATGTTCCTATGTGTAGCTATCATTGAGCAGATGGGTTCAAAGAACCAAGGCCCCACAGTTCTTGAGGGGCACCCAGCTCCACCCCGCCTTATTTTCTTCATTATCTCCCTCACTCTGAGGGGTCGCTGGGGAGAGGGGCAAGCACAGGCCCCCTTTCCTCTAGATACACCTCTGCACAGCTCCCATATAGAGACAAGAAAATTTAGTGTCATTGTTCAACTCTATAATCTCTTTCTCTATATGTCCCACTTTTACAGCAGCTCTGCTACCTCAAAGAGACTGGGCTGGATCCTGGGTGGGCCCTTGTGTGAGTGTGTGCCTTCAGATCATGTCCAACTTGGCCGCAAGTTGCCAACCCTTCCAATCTGGATCAGGACCATGGCAGGAGAAGGAGGTTAAAGCTTTGCTCATACCACGGTCCTGAACTGAAGGAGGCAGGGTTGAGATGTGGCTGCAATTTACTAAATTCACAAAACATGCACATTAACCCCAATCACGTGTTTGAACAATATCTAGCTTGAATAAATGGCAGTGCTTCTGGGTACAGTACAGCAAGCACAGATCAAACTGACTAGGTTTACCATTCAACCAGAGTACAGGGGATTGCTGGTTAAGAAAAGTTGAGGTTGTTCACACATGCAGTCCTACCTAGGCTTTGGCAGCCCTGCTTGGGTAGGGCTGCTCATGTGAAAGCTCCTGGTCGACTGAAGGGAAGGGAAGATAAATCTTGCCTTTCCTCCCATGCCCTCCCCGCTGGGCTGCAATGGTCATGAGAAAAACCTTGTTACCTGATTGATCCTGACTGTCGGGATGTGCACAAACTGATTTGTGCACTCCCAGGACGCAGGGGGGGTCCTATAAGGGGCAGGGACAGTGCCCTTACTTGTCCCACAGCCCCCCACATCGGTGCTTTCCCCAAAAGCATTGGTGTGGGGATGCAGTGTACCTCCTTGAAGCCCCGGTCAGTGTTGTACCGAAAGTGGCTGGCGCATCTGCGTACAGCACGCATGTGCATTGGCACTGACCAGGGCTGCAGGGAGATACACTGAAGTCCTGCACCAATGCTTTTGGGGAGAGCTCCAGCAGGGTAAAAGCAGTGGGGCAGGAAAGGGCACCCTCCCTGACCATTAAAGGCCCTCCCGCATCCAAACTGGCTCAAATGCTGGCCTTTTGAACCAGTGCAGCTCTACAGAAAAGGAGCACCGAACCAGTTTGTGCACATTCCTACCAGACTGCAGGTCAACAACCAAAAAATTAAAAGGAGAAACAATTATAAGAAGTAGCTACTGCAAGACATAATATTAAGCAGACAGATAGAATGATGAACCAGGATTCTTGTATAGAGAGCTACAACTATAAGTTTAAAAGTTGGGTAATTCCAGAGGAAAAAATTAGCAAGGTAAATAACACCAAAAATCATCAACTAATCATCATATCTCACTTTCAGAGTATGGAATAATCCCCCGAAGAGAGCATATGAATTGAAAAACAATTAAAACAAGCCTGGGTATCAAATTAGAATGTATTCTGCAGGTGAGAACAATACATATATGAGATGTTATGACTTCTGGTACATGAGAAAATTAGTAGGTACCATCACATCAGACTTCTAGAGATAGCTTCAGAAGATCAAAATAACCATATAATAGATGGATTGTAAAGGTGTCAAGACTCTGTATGAAGGATGTTTCCAGGTGCTCTGGCCATTTAGATATTCTGTAAGTCCTACAAATCATTCTTCATATGTGTTTGAAGGTTACTTCACACATGAACATATTCCTGCATGCTGCATATTTGGGCTACTTCTCTCTGAATAGTTTACTTTGTACTTGGGCACAACCGTCTAAGTACAAAATACAGGTGTGTGTGTGTTTAAGGGGGAAATTGCCTTTTAATCTTGCCTATGAATTATTATCATAATTGATAATAATTGATCTCATCTGACATTTGAGAACCACATATTTCACAAGAAGCTGCCTTCAGTGTAGGTAAAAAAAACATATAGCTAAACTGTAACATACAATATGGCTGTTTCATGTATGCAAGTGCATGTGCTGGGAAGCCAATTTGATACTGGTTTTTAGTTTGGACCTCCACTCTCTTGGTATGTTAATTGGACTGCACGCCAGGCAAGAGCCTGGCTTTCTGGCATAACAAATGTATATGTAGAATAAAATATGCACATGAAGCAGCCTGCAGCGTTTTCTTCTTTGGGAAACTGCCTTCCCATCTTAAGCCAACACTGTTGTCAATGGAACAGTATATATATTTGCCCTTGTGGCTGGAAGTTACATATGACTGAACTCTAGAATTCTTTTCCCTCATCAGGAAAGCTCCTTGAGCACATCACATGTCATTTATCTACAACTTAAATCAGTAGAACATATGCTGGCGACCTCCAGGCTTGACTATAGTAATGCACTCTACGTGGGGCTGCCTTTGTACAGAGTTCAGAAATGACAACTGGTACAGAATGCAGCAACCAGGTTGGGCTGCAGCACAACCTGATGGGATCATATAACACTGATTCTGGAAGAATTGCACTGGCTTCCAACATGTTTCTCAGTGAAATACCATGTGTTGGTCATGACCTATAATGCCCTGAACGGCTTAAGTCCAGGGTACTTAAGAGACCACCTTCTTTGTCACTGCCACCTATTAAGATCATCTGAGGAGGTCCGGATACGGTTGCCACCAGCTCGTCTGGTGGCAACTCAGAGCCAGGCCTTCTCTGTGGCTGCCCCTGGGCTTTGGATTGCACTCCGTGTCAAAATAAGGGCTTCTCCATCTCTGGCTGTTTTTAAAAAGCCCCTTGGGGCACACGTTTTCTCAGGCTTTTAATTAAAATTAATTTTAAACTGTTTGTTTTTATTCTTTTTGTTTTTATTCTGTTAAATATTTAATAATAATAATAATAATAATAATAATAATAATAATATTAAATGTTTTTATTCTGTTAAATTCTGTCTAAAAACTGTTTGTTTTTATTCTGTGAAATTATTTCAATTGTTTCACTCCGTGAATTGTTTTTAACTGTTTTTGTTCTGAGGAAGTGTTTTGTTTGTTTTTGTTTTTAGATTGTAATTCGGATTGTTTGGATAATTTGTTTGGCTAATTTGGACTGCACCTAGAGATGTATATATCAGGTCATATACGCATATGATAAACAAACAGACAAACAAACAAACTTCATGTAAGGTAGCATTGGATCCCTGTATGCACACATGTCCCTAAACTTCTGAAGGCCAGTACACCTGTTCCCTTGTCATATCTTCTGCCCCCATGTGCTGATGCCTTACTGTGGTCCTGAACACAATCAAATAGGAATATATTAGAATTAGTACTCTTATATCAAAAAAATAATGAAAGCAGTCATGATAAAATGCTTTGCATACACATTACTTATGTTGTTAGACTATTTTTGAAATAGTAAGAAAGCTTCGTTACTAGTCATCTGGTGGGGCTGAGGTTATCCTGTTAGGAAGCATTGCTACCAAAGTCCAGAGAGATATGATTACCAGGAAGGAATCCCTTGGGATTTGGTTACCATGCAGGAATTCTGTAAGACAGTATTATTAAGCAGGAATCTGTCGTGTCCAGTATACCACAAGGCAGTAATATTAGATTTTTAGAATGAAATCCTAGAGTATCTTGTTTTATAAGACCAGGCACAGAACGAACAAAGAGGGAAAAAGCAATGGGAGAAGGCAGATGTTGGCTTAAATTATGGAGATGGAAGGAATTCCAAATAGTTAATATCCATTTCTGGCACAAATAAGAAGTCACACATTTAGTCATGATCCCTTTGTGTTGTTGCTGAAAGTGAAGCAATAAAAGAGAACTACTTTGTGATCAAAATGATAAAGACACTTATCATACACCAGGTACATATTTTCCTGAGTTCGGTTTGATTTGATTTGTGAGCATGGGATTTATTTATTTTTTGACCATTTTCAAATTTAAAAATTAAGCAAACAATTCAGTGACCCTCCCCAACTCCACGCTATGCTCTTCCAAGTGCCGCAGTTTCTTGCTGCTGAACCCTCCCCAGTAGCAGCCCTCCACTGAGCAGTGAACGGCAGTGCACTTGGGATGGCCGCATCAGACGGTACAGATAAAGGACCAGACTCAAATAATTTTATATTGACATCATCTTAATAGGGCAAAAACGTGTTGAAATTGGCTTCTGTACAAAAAGCAACCCCAGAATAGAGTTGCGTAAATATCTTCATGCACAGACGTCTGCAGCTATAAATGTGTTATAAATTCATAAGCATAATCGCAAGTATAAAAATGCATAATAAAAATGGTAAGAATATAATGCATCACACATATTGCATAATGCTCATGTACATGAAGCATAATGTTTGTATGTCAGTGTGTGAGATGTGGTATGTGTGGCACAGCATGCATGCCACAGGATGTGTGTGTGTGTGTGTGTGTGTGTGTGTAGACTGGAACAGTAGGTGTATGTTTGTTACATGGTGCATTTGTGTTTGTGTGATGCAGCATATATATGAGACATGGTGTTTGAATGTGTGCAATGTGCATGAGACATGCTGTGTGTAATGTAATGTTATTTACAGTCATTGACCAAACAGAGAGTAAAAACCAGTAAACATTAAAATATGTATATACATATATACAGTTTAAGATTGGGCTGAATATTAAGATTGGGTGTGTATATGTGATGCTGCACATGAGTGTTATGGTGATGCAGAATATATAATCAGCTTTCATACATGCTAATCAATTTTCCATTTGCAATTTAATTACTTTTGACAGGGGGGCAATTCAGATTATATGTCTGCTGTACTGTTGTCAAAACGTGGGGTGGACGGGAAACATCTCCACCTCCGACAGTGAACCATCTCACTGCTGCCTAATTGCATGGGGGAAGATCTGAACCGTCTTGGAACATAAATGAGTTAACCTGAAGAAGATAGTTCAGATTAACTGCCCCTCACATCAGCGGGATAATGCACTGGATGAGGAGAAAACATCCACATCCACACTCCTCCCCAATGCATTTAGGATGGGCCAACAGACGTATCATTGGCCCAAAATGTGTGATCCTGTTGAAAACATATTGAGCTACTAAATGGAGTCTCTGCATATATCCTTCATCAAAGATGGGGGTGCAGCCACTGCAAAAAGGGCTAGTGTCTTTTACTTTGAGGGTGTATACAAAATGTGAACATAAAAGGCCACCGTATTCTAAAAATGAAAAATACAAGACAAGATACATGGCATGAAGAAATTTAGGATCTACTCGTTCTGTAGTCAGTTGGGTAGACACCATTGTAGAAAATGCTTTTGCTTTCAACTTCTGAAAACCATTTTCAAAAGCTAGCGTTCTGGGCTCAGGATGTAATGGATACATCCTCAATATGAAGCAGCAGCCAATCTTGCCTCCCTGATAAATGAAACTGTTTTTTCAAGCACCCTAAGCTATTTTTATCTATATTTTAAACTGTTTTAATTGATTTAATGTTTTGTTTGTGTTTTAAAATTGTAAACCACCCAGAGATTTATATATGGGGCAGTATAAAAATATGCTAAATTAAACAAACAAATAAAATATTGCATTCACGCTTTATGGTTTGGAGTATAAATACATGTGCACATGGAGTTTTCAAGTGTATTTGTCCATAAAATATAGAATTTGCAAATACAGAATAAAGTCATTACAATTCTATATAGAAATACAGAAATATAGTAATTCTTTTCTATACAGAATATTTTTTCTGCACAGATTACCTCTGTGTAGCCAAAGATGTATGAAGCAGCTGACAGATGCAGCTACTGACCACAATCAGGATAGGGAAATGCAGCAACCTGACACATCCTTTGGCATCATAGGTGATTATGCTTCTGGGGTCCTTGTCTGTTGCAGAGATTGGTGAACTGCTCCCATCTGCATTTGGAATACAGTACAGGCATTCTTTCAAAGCTTTCCTAGAATTTTTTTTTTTAAGGAAAAGCTTGTCTTTCCCCCAGTCCTGAAAAAGACATCTACTGAAATCTCAGAAAGACCTGGCCCATTTCAAATGCTGTCCCCAGCCTTTTCTGCAGTGTTTCCCTTCATTCGCAAGTCGCACATTCCTTTTCTTTCCCCCCAACAGAGAGTGTGTGTATGTGTGAAGAGAAGGGTTGCTCTAGGAATTAGACCTGAAAGCCTTACCATCAGGAAGTTCTCAACACAAGATCTCTGGGAATTGCCAGGGCTTCTTGGTCCTACCTAGGGCCTGAACATATTTCTGTGTGACCCAAGCAAGACAAGTACGCATGATTTAATCAAGGGAATTAAACTTCACTATAGGGGAAGTGGTGGGAAGGAGAAGCCCTGATAGACATCAGCCAGTTGGACAGGGGGCAACATCATCCCAGTAGTTCTATCCGGCTTCAACAGTCTTTTCTGGATGAAGCCTAACTGATTCCTATCAGAGAAGATTCCACAACAACTTCCTCTGAGAGGAATAACAAGGATATTATCCATATCATGAGTCCTAGAAATAATACCAACTACAGCTACATAGAGCTGTAGAAGTCTTATGCAAATATGTTTACAAAGAATAGAACTGGTGAGGCTTCCGTTTTGGACAAAACAGAGATGGCAGGAAATAGTCAAGAGGCATGAGGCTTCTTAGTATTGTCTGAGGAAACACTTGCTTGAGTGCTCCTAAACAGGAACTCAAGAACACCTGAATGATGGACTGAAGGAGAGCTAATGTCAGTTCAGCAAAGGTTTGTACATATTGATTATATCTTAAGCCTAAAAGAAAGAAATCAAACAGAGCTGAGAGCATGATTGACATCTGAATGTGTTAAATGGAACTTTTGTAAATATATGATGAAGTAGAGAGTGGGGAACAGGGAGGAAAATGTTGCAGAGATTATAGAAAGATTACTAAACTGGTGCCCAGTCTGATAATCAGTGCACTTCCATGTGTGAAAAAACACCAAAATGAAATTAATTGCATCAGTGTTACAGATAATGTAACATAATCAGTATTACAGATAATTATTTGTATCAGTGTTAGAGCTAAAAGAGCAACATGAGATTAATTAGGACTGCACACTTTAATCAGTTTGATCTGTAGATTAATCAACTAGTTCACTAGATGATGAGGGTTGATTATAATAAATGGGGCTGAGAATTACAAGTACAACTTGTTTACTTTTGAGGTTATTTCTATTCTGGTGTGTGACTATAATAAGAAATGGAAATACAGAAGATGGACTTTCTAACAGTGAATGGTAGCTTTTGTTTATTAAATAAAGTATTACATTTGATCTGTATGCCCTGAGGGACGGAAGGACAGAGAAGCTTATATCATCAGTTCCCGAAGGGAGAAACTCTGGCTTGAGACAGGAATCCTCTGTTTTTTATCCTATATCATATTTATTTTAATTGTTGTTTTAGTATTTAAGTGATTGTAAATTGCCTTAGCAGAAAGGGTGGTATATAAATTCAACAAACCAGTAAATACATTATACTCACCCTTTAATATTTTATTTTATTTATATTTCACCTGAGGAGATGTCTTGTGGTAACAAGCATGACTTGTCCCCTTTGCTATGCAGGGTCCACCGCAGTTGCATATGAATGGGAGACTAAATGTGTGAGCACTGTAAGATGTTCCCATTAGGGGATGGAGCTGCTCTGGGAAGAACATCTGATGTTCCAAGTTCCCTTCCTAGCATCTTGAAGATAGGGCTGAGAGAGATGCCTGCCTGCAACCTTGGAGAAACTGCTGCCAGTCTGTGTAGACAGTACTGAGCTAGATGAACCAATGGTCTGACTCGGTACATGGCAGCTTCCTATGTACCTATGGTATAAAATATATCTAGGTGGTTTAGATAAAGATTAAAATCATTAAAACAAACAGTTAAAAGCAATTAAAACAGTATAAAATTATTTTAAACAGCATACCATTTATTTACATTTTTAAAAGGCTGAAGAAACAGGCGTGTCTTAGCTTTCGGGAAGGTAGCCACAGGGACAGCTCTTATTTTGACAGGAAGTATGTTCCAAAATCCAGCTGGAGGGGCACTATAGTGTAGGCTTCATTCTGAGTCACCACCAAACGAGCCGGTGGTAACTGCAACCAGGCCTCTCCTGATCATCTCAGTAGATGGCAGGGTTCACGATGAAGGTGGACCCAAGCCATTAAGGACTTTATACTAAGCCCACTCTCCCCACAAACCCCTAGAGGCTCTTCCCAGTAATCGTGAGAAGAGCCTCTTGGTCTTTAATAGAAGTGACCAGATGCACGCTGCTGGATGCAGGACTACATGGTATGTAGTTATGAATGCTACTTATTCACAAAACAGACTGCCTGCTAAAGTTATAAACACAACACTATTTGAATCGTGGCATGGAAAGAAGCCTAATATGGGGCATATTAGAGTTTTTGGTTCAAAGGAATATGCCTATGCATCAAAGTCAGATTTAGGAGCAGAGGAAGCTGCCATATACTGAGTCAGACCATTGGTCTATCTAGCTCAATATTGTCTACACAGACTGGTAGCGGCTTTTCCAAGGTTGCAGGCAGGAATCTCTTTCAGCTTTATCTTGGAGATGCTAGGGAGGAAACTTGGAACCTGCTCTTCCCAGGGCAGCTGCATCCCCTAAGAGGAAAACAGGAGGACCTCGCTATTTGTGAGTCCAGCACTTGCTGTTTTGTGTATCCACGGTCAGGTAATTATCACCCAACCGCAATACACACTGGAAAAAAGTGGAGAAAAAATGGTCAAACCTGCATATCTGCAGATTGGGGGTGGACAGAAATTGCCTCAGAAGTCATTTCCGACCACCATTTTGTCTGCCGGAGAGACCGGGAGCCATTTTATAGCTCAAAATGGAGGGGGGGAAACCACAATTTTTGACTACTTTTTGGCCCCGTGGGCGATGGTGCAGCACAGTAGGGTATGGAAGGGCACCTTGAGGGGCCATTTGGGGTAATTTGGCATGATTGGGGTAAAACCTGCCATTTTTGGTCCATTTTTTGGCTGAGTTTTGGTTTCCGGGAACCTAACCCCCTGATTCCCATTACCCTAATGCCCCATTATTTGTGAATTCACTATCCACGGGCCCCCATATGGAACAGAACTCCTGTGAATAATGGGGTTACATATCCAAATGCAGCCAGGGTGGACCCTACTTAGCAAAGGGAACAAAGCATGCTTGTTACCACAAGACCAGCTCTCCACCCATGGTCTAAAGAACCAAATTGAACTGCAGGTGTGAGGAAGGGATATTAGTTGGCTATGCATCGGGATGTAAAGGGTATTGAATACTTGATCTTTCCACAGAAAGATTTCACATCCCTATCTTGGAGATGCCAGGAGGGAACTTGGGACCTTCTCCATGCAAGCATGCAGGTGCTCATCCTAGAGCTGCCCCATCCCCTAAGGGGAATATCTTACAGTGTGCACACATGTAGTCTCCCATTCACAGGCAAACCAGGGCAGACCCTGGTTACCAAAGGGGACAATTCATGCTTCCTATAACAAGACCTGCTCTCCTGTAGGGTGCAAATGGGTTTTCAAAGTGATGCACAATGCAGGAGATGTCCAACACTACAAAGCAAGGCTAGTAGCTAAAGTATATTATCAGAAATATTGTGGGGATGAAACTTTTACCCCAGTAGTAAAACACTGGGGCTATTCTCACATGCAGCAAAAATCGGGCTAGGAGAGCCTAGCCCGATTTTTGCTGCTCATGTAAACCACCACGTTTGCAGGCGAGCCCGGTGGCTTACAAGCGGCTAGCCCACTTTTGTAGCCCTCCTCTCAAACCAGGTTTGCGGAGCGAGCGCTCCACAAACCTGGTTTTACAGATTGTGAGTAGCTGTGGCACGGCTCCACACAGTGGCTACTCATGAGTAGACCCCCAAAGGGGAGGTGAAAAGTCGCCTCCCAGCTCTGGGGGTCTCCCCAGTATGCCCTGCGTGCTCACGCAGGGCGTACTGGAGCTTCCGGGGCCCACATGGCCCCCGAGCTCCCCAGCCCCTGCCAGCTCCGTCATGGAGCTGGCAATCGTGTGGGAGGCTGATCCAGCTGCCCAGGGCTCCCTCCGTGCTCATATGTGGGGAGGGTGGGCTTAGCCCGCTCTCTCCGCGCACCCTCCAAAACCGGGTCTCACTGATCGTGAGACCCGGCTCACTATTCTATAAGAATGCTCCTTAGTACTGCAGCAGCAAGAGAAATGTATGTAGACCATTTAGATGTCAAAACTATATTTTTGCATTGTGATATTAAAGAAAACATTTACATGGAGCAACCACCAGGGACCAGGTTCAAGGAACTTGATAAGGCTGGAATTGTGTATAAGCTCCAAAAGAGGTTTATGGTCTAAAGCAATGATTCTCAAACTTTGGTCCTCAGGTGTTATTGGACTTCAACTCCCATAATCCCCAACCAAAGGCCACTGAGGCTGGGGATTATGGGAGTTGAAGTCCAATAACACCTGAGGACCCAAGTTTGAGAATCCCTGGTCTAAAGCAAGCAGCAAGAACCTGGAATACAAAGTTAAATCAGTTGCTAGTTAAATAAGGGTTTATTCAAGGAAAAGCTGACTCTTGACTCTATTTAAGGTTTAGAAACAATAGATGGACTTATATACTAATATATGTTGATGATTTGATTGTTTGTTGTCAAAACAGAGAAGATAATAATGAAACTGTAGAGCATTTAAACAAAGAAATTGAAGTAAATCCACGGGGGAACATTTCCTATTATCTCAGAATACAAATAGAAAAAGAACAAGATGGAGGTTATCTTCTTAATCAGAAAAAAATAAATAAAAGACTTGCTAGAATCTAATAGATGCCAAGGAAGTCGGCACTCCAATGCAAGCTAACTTCTTGAAACAAATGGCAAACAACGAGCTTCTTCCAGACAATGGACAATAGAGGAAAGCAATTGGGAAACTTATATATATTGCTACAGTAACGATATCAGGCATTGCTGGAGCTGTGGGAATTTTAAGCAGAAAAGTGAGTACACCTACCAAAAAATGACTGGATTGCAATTAAAAGACATCGTCTAGGGAAATGCAGTCTGGAGGGCCTGGAAGCCAAATTTAGGCTGCTAGGTAGCATATTGAAGTCCAAGACCCCCATGGTAGCATTCTCTGAGGTGCTATCTGTTTCATACACAAGGCCAGTGAGACAGGTGGAGCTGAGGGGTCTAAAAGCATGGGTGAGGTGGTGGTGCAGGGAGGGGCGGTTTAGATTTTTTAAGCACTGAGTTATATTTTAGGACAAGCAGCGCCTGTAAAAACGGGACGGGCTCCACTTGAACCAAGATAGAACCAGACTGCTGGTGACCTTTAAAATACAAAAGGATCACAGAGCAGCTTTTAAAATGACACCTGGGTGATCGCCAACAGGAACTTGGTGGTATCTGGTATGGCAAGCAAAATCCCCCAAGGTGCGAGGGTGCAAATTTTTCAAATAAACCAGAAGGGGACAGAGCAGAACCAGGAGTAGAGCAGATGGTAACACATGACCAGGTCAAAAAGGTCTAATGAAAGTAAGAGAGACAGCATACACCAATGCCAGGTAAGAGACTCAGGGTATAGGTGTTTATATACCAATGCCAGAAGCCTCAAACCCAAGATGGGCGAGTTGGAGTGCATGGACGCTAATGAAAACATAAATATAGTGAGCATAACAGAAATCTGGTGGAGCCGTGAGACAGTGTCCAATGGGACACTGGCATTCCGGGATACAAACTCTACAGAAAGGTCAGGTCGGGCGCGGAGTCGCACTGTATCTTAAAGGAGGCCTTGGGGTTGTTTTTAATGAAAGGCCGTATATAAATTTCTCAATAAATAAAAATAAAATAAAAAGGTACCACCAAGTTCAGGAGGAGGCCAGTGTGGCTAATTATGGAATGGAATCCTTATTGCAGTCATTGACCAGATAAAAATATAACATTTGAGCTAAAAAGTAGAGTCAGGGAAGCTATAAAAGGGAAGAAGACTTACATCAGAAAATGGTAGTCCTGCCCAAATGAAGAGAACAGAAAGGAACATAAACTCTGACAAATGAAATTCCAGGAGACAATAAGGGATGTAAAAAGAGAGCTTGAGGAGCATATAGCTAGAAATGCCAAGGGGAATAACAGAAACTTCTTATATATCTCAGAAATAGAAAACATGCCAGGGAAGCGGTTTGGGCCTTCAGTGATGAGGGCATGAAATGAATTATTGAGGATCAGGAGATTTTAGAGAAGCTGAATGAGTTCTTTGCATCTGTCTTCACGGCGGATACTGACCATATCCCTGCTCTGGAACTGAGCTTCTCAGGCTTGGAGGCTGAAGAACTGGGGCAATTTGAGATGTTGAGAAAGGGTATTCTAAACTGTCTTTAAAAACTAAAAATTATCTGATCAGACAGGATTCATTCCTAAGCGATTTATGAAAGACAACATGAGATTAGCTTTGAATGCAATCAATAATATCATTAATAAGAAGATTAAAGCAGCAATGATTTTTTTGGATGCCGAAAAAGCTTTTGATAATTTGGATTGGACTTTTTTATTTACTGTTTTAGAAAAAATAAATTGTGGCTCAAACTTTTTATCTTGGATCTGCAGCATTTATTAACAACAATCAGCCAAGATAATAGTGAATGGATCTCTTTCCTGGAAATGTATCATAATTAAATAAAGGTACTTGGCAAGGCTGCCCTCTTTCGCCATTATTTTATATAACTGCATTAGAAGCACTGGCGGCAAAGATTAGACAAGAATCAAGAATACATGGACTTATCCTGGAGAAACAAGAACCAGTGTGGTGTAGTGGTTAGAGTGCTGGACTAGGACCAGGGAGACCAGAGTTCAAATCCCCATTCAGCCATGATACTAGCTGGGTGACTCTGGGCCAGTCACTTCTCTCTCAGCCTAACCTACTTCACAGGGTTGTCATGAAAGAGAAACTTAAGTACAGGTGAAACTCGGAAAATTAGAATATCGTGCAAAAGTCCATTAATTTCAGTAATGCAAATTAAAAGGTGAAACTGATATATGAGGCAGACGCATTACATGCAAAGTGAGATAAGTCAAGCCTTAATTTGTTATAATTGTGATGATCATGGCGTACAGCTCATGAAAACCCCAAATCCACAATCCCAGAAAATTAGAATATTACATGGAACCAAGAAGACAAGGATTGAAGAATAGAACAATATCAGACCTCTGAAAAGTATAAGCATGCATATGTATTCAGTACTTGGTTTGGGCCCCTTTTGCAGCAATTACTGCCTCAATGCGGCGTGGCATGGATGCTATCAGCCTGTGGCACTGATAAGGTATTATGGAAGACCAGGATGCTTCATTAGCGGCCTTCAGCAATTCTGCATTGTTTGGTCTCATGTCTCTCATCCTTCTCTTGGCAATGCCCCATAGATTCTCTATGGGGTCAGGTCAGGTGAGTTTGCTGGCCAATCAAGCACAGTACACTGTATACTTTTCAGAGGTCCGATATTGTTCTATTCTTCAATCCTTGTCTTATTGGTTCCATGTAATATTCTAATTTTCTGGGATTGTGGATTTAAGGTTCTCATGAGCTGTACGTCATGATCATCACAATTATAACAAATTAAAGCTTGACTTATCTCACTTTGCATGTAATGCGTCTGTCTCATATATCAGTTTCACCTTTTAATTTGCATTACTGAAATTAATGGACTTTTGCACGATATTCTAATTTTCCGAGTTTCACCTGTATGTAGTACACCACTCTGGGCTCCTTGGAGGGAGAGCGGGATATAAATGTAAATAAATAAATAAATAATAAGAACACTGAGAACAGGTGGAGTAACCATAGCCAAAATATTGTATGCTATTTCATTCTTAGATATTTTGGCCAAGATTTATCAGATCCAGTTCATTATTGCTTATCAGGTTTTTAAAAGGCAGGGGGTTCCCTTGAAACTCCTGCTGGTGAGGGGTGATAATTCATGTTATCCTCACCCTCAGATTCTCCACAAGCCTTACATTTATACATAGATCTATGAATGCATGCTACAGGTTTATAACTTTTGTGTCCAGGGAGAAGGTTGCTCTTGAGACTACAAACTGGAGGTTTCTCATGAGAAAAACTGCCATTATTCTACCACAGAGCCTAAAATTAGTTTTGGAAAGTATGTGGGAAACCAGGGGACTACCTGCACTTGGAGACATTGCTCTAGTTGAAACATTTTGGCATTCAGTTACAAATAGCATTCAAACTATCACAGGGAACCATTTCTTTTCACCCCACTTCTGATGTTACTAAATACTACATATGGCAATTGGTACCAAAAAATTGATTTATTGATTGAATATGGCATATAGTACCGGCCTTTTTTCTTTTTCTTTTTTTTTTAAGAGTGCATAAGTCATTCAATGACTACTGTGGCCATCGGGCCCTAGCACAATTTTGGAAGAATCACCTACAGCCCAACAATGGATTCTAAAAATAAAGGACATTGGCAGCATAGACAAAAAATATTCCCCAACTGAAACTTGCCATAAGAATGACCAAGCATTTAGATTTTCTTATTAAAACATGAGTAAACCTTATGAGTAAATCTCATAAGCACAGGATGATGTGCTTATAAAGAATGTTCAAATTTAGCTAAAACCAGGAAAGATAAAACTTTGAGAGTACTGCAGAAGGGAAAGTGTGTGCGTGTCACAAAAAGGAGTCTCAGTATTGGGCTGGAAGCATCAGAAAGATCTACAGATAGTGTTAGACCCAAATAGCAGAGAACTCATATTACAGATGATGGAGCTTCCATATGCTGATACGATTGCTGGTTTTTAAAAAGGTTTTTGCTGATACTCCTGGCACTGCCATATGTTTCAGAATATGCAGATTACCGCTGCTCCTTGCCTCCGCAGGGGCAGTGGGCCTACTTTGATGGTCCGCCCAAGGCACCTTATGGACCCTGATGGTCTCCAGAGGGCACTCAGGGATATTCCAAGCAATCTGGTGGGCATTTCTCTGGCGCAGCTCATTGAGGCCTGGAACATCGAGGCCACGAGAGCTCTGAACGAGATTGTCCTCTTGAGATTTGTGGATCTCGACTTCCTTGGTTTACTCAGGAGCTTAGGGAGATGAAGCACCTTAAGAGATGCCTGGAGCGCTGCTGGAGGAAAACTAATGCTGAAGCCAATCAGGCACAGTTACTCTCTCATCTCTGGGAGTATCCTGTGGCGATTAAGGTGGTGAAGTCTGCTCACTTCTCTGCTCATTGTCCAGAGGCCTTATTCTGGATTACCCATTACCTGCTTGGGGATGTGGATCCAGTGGAGGTTCCATCTGGCCGCTGTGACATGTTTGCTAGATTCTTCGCTGATAAAGTCGCTCACCTTCGGTGGGAGTTGGACTCCAATTGCACAGGATCTGATGAGGTGATGGAGACTTTGTCTTATGATGTCATCTGGGATACTTTTGAGCCTGTTGAGGCTGAGGACATGGGCAGGATTCTCTCTGGTATGGGTGCTGCAACCTGTAGCCTGGACCCTTGCCCCTCCTAACTTACTAGAGTAGCCAGTGGGAATACAAGATCTTGGCTTCAGGTGTCGGTGAATTCTTCTTTTCTTGAGGGGTCTGTACTAGCAGCTTTAAAAGAGGCTGTGGTGTGCCCTTTTTTTGAAGAAGACTTCTCTCGACCCTGAGGTCTTTGATAACTAGACCAGTCTCCAACCTCCCTTTTCTTGTGAAGGTTTTGGAGAAGGTTGTATGTGCCCAGCTTGAGAGAGTTCTGGATGAAGCTGGTTTTCTAGATCCTTGTCAGTAGGGTTTCAGGCCATGGCATAGCACAGAAACGGCATTGGTCACTCTGGTTGATACTTGTATCGTGACCTTGATGAGGGTAGCGTCTCTCTCTTGGACCTTTTAGATCTCCCAGCGACTTTCGATACCATTGACCATGGTATCCTTCTGGAGCGCCTGCGTGGGTTGGGTATTGGGGGCACTGTTTTGCAGTGGTTCCATTCCTTCCTTAGTGGGCGCTTTCAGTCGATGTGCAGTGGTGATGAATGCTCTGTCCTGTGGCCACTCCTTTGTGTGGTGCCTCAGGGCTTGGTTCTCGCACCCATTCTTTTTAACATCTACATGAAACCGCTGGGGGAGGTCATCCGTCAGCTTGGGGTAAGATTCCATCAATATGCTAATGATACTCAGTTGTATATTGCCACCCCAGGCCACTCCAGAGATGCTGGTTCTGTGCTTGCACAGTGTCTGGAGGCTGTCAGAGTCTGGATGGGCCAAAACAAGCTCGGACTTAATCCGACTAAGACTGAGTTGCTTTTGCTTACTTCTTGACCTGGCCAATTGCTGAGTCTGAGTCTCTCTCTGGACGGGGTTGCGCTGCCCCTGAAGAAGGTGGTCTGCGTCTTGGGGGTCCTCTTGGACATGTGGCTCCTGCTCGACCAGCAGCTGGAGGCCATGGCCAGAGGTGCCTTTGCCTGGCTTTTACTGGTCCATCAGTTCTGGCCCCTCGACCGGCAGACCCTGGCAACGGTAACTCATGCCCTCGTCATCTCTCTTTTGGATTACTGTAATGCGTTCTACCTGGGGTTGCCTTTGAAAGTGACCCAGAAGCTTCAGCTGGTCCAGAATGTGGCGGCCCACCTGCTTATGGGTGCTAGAAGATATGATAGTGTTGCACCTCTCCTATGGTTGCTGCACTGGTTACCTATTTGCTTCTGGGTCCAATTCAAAGTGCTGGTTCTTACCTTTAAAACACTTCAGGGCTTTAGCACTTGTTTACCTTCAGGACCACCTCTCCCGACCAGTCCTGTCCCACCCTGTGATATCTTCTCAGGTTGCCCTTCTTTTGGTTCCTGGTCTTAGAGAGGTCCACAGTACTAGGGCCCATGGAAGGACTTTTTCTGTTGCTTCCCCTTCACTCAGGAACTCTCTTCCCCCTGAGATTCAGTCTGCCTCCTCCCTTTCAACCTTCATACATTAACCTTTGAGCACTTGAGGAACTGAGTTTGGGACATTTATCTTCTGTTATGGACTGCTCACCACTCATGAATGTTTGGTTTAGTACTTTCCATCAATTTACAAATTGCTTTCCTTATTTTGTTTTTCAGATTCCATGGGGCACAAAAATAAGAGAGTCCTTTTGCACATAGCAGCAGATAGAAGAGAGGGAGATGATATTTCAATAGCTCACAAGTCCAGCTCCAAAAGTTCCCAAGAATGAGGAGAATGAAGATTGATCTCAGCATTGGTATAGGCCTGCACCATTTAATGAGCAACATCAAAAGTAACCAGGCAAAGCAGAGGGCAGGGACATTGCTGAGGTTCAGAAGGTTGCACAAGAGAGACAAAAAGCACAGTCCCAGTTGCTATTTCACACAGGAAGTTTCTAAGCAATACTATATCATCAGCCTTCAGCCTCATTCCAGGATAATTTATGAAGCTGAATTCTGCTTGCTAGTTATACCTGTGCTACCCTGATGCAACCAGCAGGAATGGGTGGGTGCAGCTGATGAAAGAACTGGGATTTTGAGATGAACTCTTGGCATATTGTAGGCAAATTTTAAGACTAACTTAGGAACATAGGAAGCTGCCTTATACAGAGTCGGACCATTGGTCCATCTAGTTCAGTATTGTCTACACAGACTGGCAGCAGCTTCTCCAAGTTTGCAGGCAGGAGACTCTCTCAGTCCTATCTTGGAGATGCCAGGGAGGGAACTTGGAACCTTCTGCATGCAAGTGCTCTTCTCAGAGCAGCCCCATCCCTTGAGGGGAACATCTTACTGTGCTCACACATGTTGTCTCCCATACACATGCAAACCAGGGTGGACCCTGCTTAGCAAAGGGGACAGTTCATGCTTGCTACCACAGTACTAGCGCACCTCCCATGGATTTCAGCAGGGACAAAATGTCTTCCTTTGCATCGCAAGTATCAGGGTACTTACGAGCTTGGGAAGTTTGCAGAATTTTTTTCTATCTTCTATCTTTCTATCTTCTTATTCCAAAAGAAAACAGAAGAATAACTAAAGCCACATATGAACATTCTGCCCCTGTTTCAAGCGACACCCTTGGGATATACTTGAAGAAACAATGTTATCATTCATATATGTCCTGCAAGAACTTTTAACATGTTTTCTGTGGACCTTAGTAATGGATTATAAACCTTTATTTCACTTCAGCAGCTAAGACCATGCCAAGAAATTGGCAACAGCAACTATATGAGAAATCACAGATAATTATTTTTGAGGGCAATTTGGAAAGAGAAGTAGGCCAGAATGGAAAGTGGGTTGGGTGAAGGGAAAAGATGGATTTGGACAATTAACTGATAATAATTTGGGGTGAACAGATTCCCAACAGTGGAAGTGGGAAACTAACAACACACGCCCATTTCAATGGACATCATTATGATTGTAACATGTTGCCACAAATAAATACCCACCCAAGGGACGTTCACCTCTTGCATGGTATATGAATGAACTATGGAAGCAGAAGAGTGTCAGATGAATAACTTGTTTCAGATTTATTTTAAGCTTTCTCCCCTTTGGTATAGTCTCTCATCTCATGCCAATCCATGACCACTTCCTTTTTCTAACTGGAAGAAGGAGAAGAAGAAAGGGAAGAAAATGAGACTAAAGAGTGAAAAAGGCAAGAGGGAGGGGAGGAAATAAAGGAAAATAAGAGAAGGAAGGAAAGAGGAAAAATGAAGGTGCCTTGCAAAGAAATACTTTGATGAGCACTATGACACCAGCTATGTCCATTTCTGGAGATAAATGACTTTAAAACAGTGGTTCATATACTGGTAACATTTATTTATTTATAGCCCACTCTTCCTCCAAGGAGCCCAGAGTGGTGTACTGCATACTTTGTGTTTCTCCTCACAACAACCCTGTGAAGTAGGTTAGGCTGAGAGAGAAGTGACTGGCCCAGAGTCACCCAGCTAGTCTCATGGCTGAATGGGGATTTAAACTCGGGTCTCTCTGGTCCTAGTCCAGCACTCTAACCACTACACCATGTTGGCTTTCCATCCAGACTTGACTACTATAATGTGCTCTATGTTGGGCTGCCTTTGTACATAGTTTGGAAACTGCAGTTTATTTTTTATTATTATTTTATTGTTAAATTTATACCCCCATCTTTCATTAAGAAAATCCCAAGGCGGCTCACAATAAAACTTAAAAACAAGATTATAAAAAAAGACACATTAAAATATTGAGCTAAAAAATATAAAAACAAATCTGATTAAAAATAAATAAATTAAAACACTTGCATAAAAACAGTACAAAATACAAGAAGCAGCAGTGGAGACAATCATATAAAAGCCTGGGTAAAAAGCCACGATTTGACATGCTTTCTAAAAACTGTGATGGAGTCTTAGGAGCGGATACCCACCGGTAGAGCATTCCAGAGTTTTGGGGCAGCAACAGAGAAGGCCCTGTCCTGAGTGCACGACAACCTAGCATCCCTCATTGTCAGCACCAGGAGTAGAGCCCCCTCAGATGACCTCATCAAGCAGGCAGCAACCCTTGGGAGCAGGCGGTCCCTCAGGGATCCCGGGCCCAAACTGTTAAGGGCTTTAAAGGTCAAAACCAGCACCTTGAATTGGACCTGGAAATGAACTGGCAGCCAGTACAACTCTTTCAGAATGGGTGTGATGTGCTCCCATCAGGCAACTCCAGATAAAACCCTAGCTGCTGCATTTTGCACTAGCTGCAGTTTCCGGATATTCTTCAAGGGCAGCCCCATGTAGAGCACGTTACAGTAATCCAGCTGTGACGTGACTAAGGCCAGATCTGCCTTCTTGAGAAAGGGACGCAGTTGGCGCACTAGCCGAAGCCGTGCAAAAATACCCCTGGCCACCGCCTCCACCTGAGCTTCCAAAAGCAGAGCTGAGTCCAGTAGTACCCCCAAGCTGCATACTTGCTCCTTCAAGGGGAGTGCAAACCCATACAGAACTGGTAAAATCTTCTCATCCCAATTGGCTCTCCTACTGACCAACATTACCTCCATCTTTTCCAGATTCAGTTTCAGTTTATTAGCCTACATCCAATGCATCATGGCCTCCAGCCCCTGATTCAGGACATCCACCACCTCCCTAGGATCAGGTGACAAGGAGAGATAGAGCTTACTGTCATCTGCATATTGCTGACAACTCAGTCCAAGTCTCTGGATGACCTCTCTCAGCGGTTTCATGTAGGTGTTAAACAGCATGGCGGACAAGACCGAACCCTGCGGGACCCCACAGGCCAGTGGCCACGGGGCTGAGCAGCAGTCCCTCAGCACCACCTTCTGGACCCTCCCCCCAAGAAAGTACTGGAACCACTGCAACGCAGTACCTCCGATTCCCATACTCGAGAGGCGACCCAGAAAGATACCATGGTCGATGGTATTGAAAGCTGCCGAGAGGTCCAGCAGAACCAACAGGGTTCTCTCCCTGTCTAGTTCCTGGCGTAGGTCATCCACTAGAGCGAGCAAGGCAGTCTCAGTCCCATATCCGGGGCGGAAGCCAGATTGAAAAGGGTCCAGATAAAAAGGGCAGGTTAGAGACCAGTCTATAGTTGTCTGGGTTGGAGGGATCAAGGGAGGGCTTTTTTAATAATGGTCTTACCACCACCTCCTTGAGGCACGATGGCATCCTGCCCTCCCTTAATGAGGCATTAATAATCACCTCCAACTATCTACCTGTACCCTCCCTGGCAGCTTTTATTAGCCATGAAGGACAAGGGTCAAGAGCACACGATGTCGCCCGCACACTGCCCAGGATCTTGTCCACATCCTCAGGCTGCACCAACTGAAAAGAATCCATCATAATAGGACCAGATGGTACCAAAGGCACGTCTGCCGGAACTGCCAAAACTCTGGAGTCCAAATCAGCATGGATGCGAGCAACTTTATCCACAAAGTGACACGCAAACTGATCAGAGTGGGCTGTAGATGAATCCTCCCCCATTTCCTGTGGGGGTGTGTGCAGTAATGTCTTTGCTACACAGAACAGCTTCGCCAGTCTGCACTGAGCAGATGCAATGGAAGCGGAGAAAAAACATTTCTTCGCCACCCCCACGAACACGGAGTAATCCCTAAAATGGGCTCTAGCCCATGTTCGGTCAGATTCATCATGACTCTTCCTCCAGCGTCATTCAAGCCGTTGCCCGAGTTGTTTCATCACCCTAAGCTCTGAAGAAAACCAAGGAGCAGATCGGGCTCCACCAAACCAGAGACGGTGTTTAGGAACAACCGTGTCAACAGCCTGGGCCATCTCTCCATTCCAGAGATCAACCAGGGGCCTCGACAGGGTCACCAGCTCTGGACACTGGAGACTCCCCAAGGGCCATCTGGAATCCAAGCAGATCCATAAGCCTCTGGGGGCAGACCATCCTAATTGGTCCACCACCTCTGCAGAGGGCAGACGGAGTAATCAAACTAAACCCCACCGGATGAAGATCTGTCCATGACAAGGGAGTTGTCTCAAATTCCTCCACTTCCAGATCATTTATTCCCCAGTCAGCAAAAACCAGATCCAGAGTATGTCCTGCCATGTGGGTAGGGCCCGATACCAACTGAGACTGGCCCATGGTTTCCATGGAGGCCATGAAATCCTGAGCTGCACCCACTAGGGGGGGTCTCAGCATGGACATAGAAATCCCGCAAGACAATAAGCCTGGGGGAACCCAAGGCCACCTCCGAGACTACTCCCACCAGCTCAGGTAGGGAGATTGAAGTGCAGCGGGGTGGTAGGTACACCAGCAGAATCCCCAGCCTATCTTGGAGGCACACCCTCAAGGACAAACACTCAAAATTCTGAGATTGCCCAACCAGGCACCTGGAAATGGGGAAGATCTCGACTGCAACGCTACCTCCCCAACCCTCAAGGTGGGGCTGTTGCATGATCTGGAAACCTGGAGGACAGAGCTGAGAGAGACCAACTCCACCCAGCACATCCAACCAGGTCTCCGTCACACATACCAGGTCAGCTTGTTCATCCACAATCAAATCGTGGATGAGAAGTGTTTTTGCGTTAACTGACATGGCATTCAGCAGCAGCACCCTTATGCTCGAGGGAGTGTTCTCAGAGCTCCCTGGGGTCAGAGGGTTGGGAGAAGAGCTGGAAAAAGGAACAGGCCTCAGTTGCCTGGACTGTTTCCCCCTGTAATGGCCTGCCCACCCCCCACCACCACACCTCCCTCTGCCCGCTACCTGTGACATTGCTGCCCCCACTCCATCCCCTCTTTTCTGCTCTCCCAAACACATCCCCTCAGCCTAACCAAACACAGCTCCTCCATTTAGTAAAAACAAGACCCAGGACTAATGCTCTCTTCAAGCTCTCATGCTGACTTCTTGATGGCAGAATTAGGAAGGTCTTCTGGGGCCCAGGCAGCTCGCCCCATGGCTGAGAGCCATAAGGACAAGAGCCCTTGTGCTCGCACCCCTGGCTCAGCCTGCTCTATATAGCAGCAGCAGCACAGCCCCAGAGATGATGGCACACACCTGGGGAAAGGTGGGGCAGAGGCAAAAAACTGCAGAGTCAGTGCCCCACCCAAGCTGGTCTCTCCTTCCTTCCCAGTTAGTACAGAATGCAGCAGCCAGGTTGGTCTCTGGATTGCCCGAAGAGATCACACACCCATTTTAAAAGAATTGCCAATAAGTTTATGGGTAAAATACAACTGGTTATTATAGGTGAAATATATTTGGTTACATACAACACACACACCTGGTTATTATAGGTGAAATAAATAATTATTTTAATATAATAATATATCCAGGTGAAATACAGCTGGTTATTACCTTTAAAGCCCTGAATGGCTTGGGTCTGCCACCTATTACGATCATCTGGGGAGGTCTGGTTGTGGTTTCCACCAGCTCAGTTGGTGGAGACTCAAAACCAGGTCTTTTCTAGAGTTGCCCCATGAGTCTGGATCATGCTTCCTAATTAAATTAGAGTTTCTCCTTCTCTGAATGTTTTTAAGGACCTGAAAACATACCTGTTTAGCCAGATTTTTAGTTTATAGTTTTAAAGCTTCAGAGTTTAGAGTTTTTATTTGTATTTTAAATTATTTTAATTATATTAATGTTTTAATGGTTGTTTTCAGATTGTGAACCACCCAGGAACCTTTTTGTATGGGGCGGTATAGAAATGTACTAGATAGATAGATAGGGATATCTCCTTTTCTAAACTGACTGAGATTCTTCCCCTCGAAAGTATGACTGAGGACTGAGGACCTGACCCTCCCCCCGCCCCAGTTATAATGATGGTAAGGCATGTTCTGTTGCAAGATGCCGGTTGTTCTCATTACATATGTTGAAAATATTGTATGGTATTCTAGGGATAATAGTTCTAAGAGCCTCTACAGAAAAGAGGCACTTCACAAAATGGCTGCTCAAAAATACATCAACTTCATTTGATAATATGTGGTAAAGGCTTGAGACCAATCAAGGGAGAACAGGTCCACTTACACATTTTAGAAATCTAAGTTTTAGTTATATGGTAAAACCTAGGATGCCAAGGCATGGTCCAAGGGCACATGATACAGCCACTTTGCTGAAGCTAAAGTGGGCTAAGTTTGGTTTGTGACGGGGTGTGTGCCTACTAACCAAGCAAACAGGCACCTTTTAAAGCAGTAATGTTCTCTATATTGGGCTGCCTTTGCATGTAGACTGGAAATTGCAATTGGTGCAACATGTGGCAGCCTGGTTGGTCTCTGGGGCAACATGACAATACCATATTACTCCTTTTTAAAATGTACTTCACTGTCTGCTGATATGTTCCTAGGCAAAATACAAAGTGCTGGTTATCACCTATCTATATATTTAATTCTCTTAGGCACACCTATCGCCAATCCCATGCGTGACAGCTCTCATGAAAAAGTGATGGGGGGACCACAGAGGAGGGGAGAAGCAGTGGCCCGGCGAATGGGTGGCCACGGCGGGGGGGGGGGGAGAATACAGGTGGCTGGTGGAAAGGCAAGTGGCCCGAGCAAGTGGCTGGCAGGAGCGGCTGCGACTGGTGAGCAGGCCCAGCACATGCGCAGCTGCAAATGGTGGCCATGAACGGCAGGTGGGCCTGGCAGGTGGGTGGCTGTGAATGGCAGGTGGACGGCCGGAGCACCTGCCTGGTGGGTGAGCATTTGGAGTGGCAAATGGTGGGCGGCCGAAGTGGCTGCTAATGGCAGGTGGGTGACCACAGGTGAATGGCAGGTGGGCGACCAGCAGGCAGGCGACCACAGCCAGCGGGTGGCCGGAGTGGCAAATGGTTGGCTGCCGCAGCGGCCACAACCGGCAGGCAGGCCCGGCAGACTGGCAGCCGGAGCAGCGGAGCAGCTGCAAACAGCAGAAAAGAAGATGGGGGCAGGGGGGGGGGAAAGGAAGGAGGCGGTGTCTGTGGGTGGAGGAAGAAGAAGAAGGGTGGCTGGGAAGAATGCAGTGGGGGTGGCAAACAAAAAAGTGGTGGGGGTGGGGGGGACTAGAGGTGCAGATCCTCTGTGCTGAATCAGCTAGTAACACCTTAAATGGCTTGGGCCCAGGGAATTTAAGAGAACAGAGCTCTTCTCACAATCCATGAGAAGAGCTCCAGGGCAGTATGTATCTTCCCCACAAATGATCGCCATGGCTTCCCTGGGTGGGCAGATCACCCATCAGACGACCAGAGGCTTGCATGGTAGCTCCCAAGGTCGGGGTGCCAGGATGCTCCACCGTGTCCTGGCACCCTGATGTTGACAACTGTCTCAAGAACTACACAAATATAATGACACACCCACCCCCTCTATCTATCTGTCTGTCTGATTCTTCTACAATGTGTCTGGAAGCTTTTTGCCCCTGGTCAAGCTCAGTTTGTAAGGCCATGTGTGGTGGCCTCAGCACTGAATCCTTCTGAGAGATGTTACGGCCTTCTGAAGGGCTGAACTGAAACTTTTGGAAGTCCAGCCATGAGATATGAATGATACACGGATTCTTGGAACAAGCTAAGAACAAAACTAGTTCTGGGTTAGTTCACATGCTATTCTGAACCAGCCCCGTAAATACATGGCCTCTTAAATGGCCACTTAACCTTTAAATGTGAGCCACCCCTCAAAGCATAGTTTTGATCAAGGATGACTCCAAGGAGTAGCAGGCACTCCCCCCCAAATATTTCCCGCTCCTTTCACTCTCTCATCCACCAGACTGGAACTTTACAGGAAAGTGCCAGACAATACAGACAGAGGTCGTTCTCACAACCAGCACTACCTGGGCCAGTGCAGCTCTACCCAGGTAACATTGTAGAACTGGAAAAGGTGCCGAAGAGGGCAACCAAGATGATCAGGGGCCTAAAGCACCTTCCTTATGAGGCAAGGCTACAACACTTGGGCCTTTTTTAGTTTAGAAAAAAGATGACTGAGAGGTGACATCATAGAGGTTAATAAAATCATGCATGGTGTGGATAGAGAGAAATTCTTCTCCCTCTCACATAACACTGGAACCCGGGGTCATCCCATGAAATTGATTGCCAGGAAATCTAGGACCAACAAATGGAAGTCCTTTTTCCACCTAGGAGAGGAGAGCTGGTCTTGTGGTAGCAAGTATGACTTGTCCCCTTAGCTAAGCAGGGTCTGCCCTGGTTGCATTTGAATGGGAGACTAGAAGTGTGAGCACTGCAAGATATTCCCCTCAGGGGATGGAGCCACTCTGGGAAGAGCAGAAGGTTCCCAGTTCCCTCCCTGGCATCTCCAAGATAGGGCTGAGAGAGATTCCTGCCTGCAACCTTGGAGAAGCTGCTGCCAGTCTGTGAAGACAATACTAAGCTAGATGGACCAATGGTCTGACTCAGTATATGGCAGCTTCCTATGTTCACACAATGCATAATCCACTTGTGGAATTCCCTGCCACAAGATGTGGTGACAGCCAACAACCTGGATGGCTTTAAGAGGGGTTTGGATAACTTCATGGAGGAGAGGTCTATCATCGTCTACTAGTTGGAGGGCTATAGGCCACCTCCAGCCTCCAAGGCAGGATACCACCAGGAGTACCAGTTGCAGGGGAGTAACAGCAGGAGAGAGGGCATGCCCTCAACTCCTGCCTGTGGCTTCCAGCGGCATCTGGTGGGCCACTGTGTGAAACAGGATGCTGGACTAGATGAGCCTTGGGCCTGATCCAGCAGGCCTGTTCTTATGAGGCAAGCAGGGACAGGTAAGTAGACCCTCACTAGTTACCTGTACTCCCAATCCCCCTAATGGTCATTAGGATAGTAGGTGCAAAAGGTCGATGCACTGGAACTTCATTTCCTACATGAAGAACCCTTGAATTGTAGTATGACACAAAATATGTCTGTGTACTGTGCCAATCCAGAGGTTTGCTGGACTGAGGAGGTAGGCAGGTGATTAAGGGAGCTGACAGACAAGAAGGGGAGCAGGTATATGGAGTGGGAACCCTAAAAAAAAGTAGACTAGAAGGCACAAATATCTGGAACATGGCTGGAGAGACCCACAAACAAGGCCAGAGTGAGTCATTCTGTCTAGCCTTAACTATTCAGTAGCTGCTACAACTGAATAATACATTAAAATTATTATCTGTTCTTAAGCAATTTCAGTGTTCAGTAACTTCATGGCTGCCCAAGTGTGCTTTTAAAGTCCTTTCTGTCCATGGCCATGTTTATACAATTTGGTCATGATTGCTTTCTGTACCTCCTCCTGCAGAACAATTACTAACTTTTACTACTAGGGATTGATAACTACCCTTTTCTCTCTCTCATTCTACTCTATTTCAGCCATAACAATGAAATAAAGCTCTTGTATTGAGTCCTACCTTTTAATGGGCACCCATTATATGTGAGAACAAATGTAGACCTAAACCTACGGGTTCTAGTCTAATTATGCCCCCTATTTACTCTGTGGTCTCTCTTCTCTGATACAGGTGATTACGATGTTAAATCTTAGAATTCATATCAGGGCTGGCAAACCACCCACCATAGCTCCCTTGTACATGGGTGGTCCTGAATGAATTGCTCCATCCTACCATACAAAGACTACGAGCACAGAGGTGGTCTCAGGGATCAGCTCTGGGTCCTTCTGAACGGACCCCTGGGCTCTCAGCAGCTTTCTAGCAATGCTGACACTAGTAACTGGTGTCAGCTCCTTGAGATGTCTGATTTGGTACCAACAAGGCCTCTGCCTTGCTGACTTGAATTAACCTTGATTTCTTTCATTGTTCAACCTTATGTTGTCTAAATGTAAGTTACAAAAGGGAAGTACGTACACATGAAAAACACCAATTTAACCTATAACAAGTCTCCCACCATGGGGCAGTCCAGGTCTGCTGGGGTTTGGCAAGTTGAAAAAAAAAATCTTTTTACAGATTTTTGTAAGATTAGCCATGTCAGTCCCAACCGAAATAGAAGACTTCTTTTATTAAAACAAGAGTATCACCACTGGAGGGGAGGGGAGGGGAGGGTTTGGAATCAGAAGTTAACTCAGTATCTTGTTTTCTCCTATAGATGGCACCAACATAGTTAATACTTTCAGAAATATCTATATCTTTCCAGAATTGACTGGGAGTTGTATTAAATGAAAAGCAAACAGGCATTATTTGGCATATAGCTGGAGGAAAGAAGAACAGCTCTTTTACTTTTTAAAATGATTGTTCAGCCATTTCCTCTAATGTTTTTGTGGAACTCAAAAATTAATAGAAACTTTAGAAATCCCTTCCTCTTGTTATATATATTCCCTTAGCAACAAATCCCTAACCCAAATCTAACCAAATCTTTTCCCCGCGATCTTTAAGTTACTTGCTCTACTTTGGGGAAATAGGTTGGACCTAGAACAGAGGTTCACAGAATGAAATGCTGATAGAACCTCCCAGAATAAATTCTCATCAGCAATGTAATTGGGAATTTTTTGTGTGGTACTGTGGGTGTGGAATTTGTTGCCCCACCTTCCTTGATTTTGCCCATTTATCCTTACCCCATCTATTTTATTTCTTTATCTATTTACTTATTTATTCGATTTCTATATTGCCCTTCCAAAAATGGCTCAGGGTGATTTACATCAAAATAAAAACAGTTAAAATCAATTAACAGTTTAAAAAAACTATAAAAATAACATTAAATCAATTAACAATGAAAACATTAAAAACCGTTAAAAACCCTGGAGGACCAGGCCAAACATTTTAAACAATTTAAGAACCCTGAAAGATCAGGCCAAACAGATAGTTCTTAAGGACTCTCCTGAAAGCCAATAATGAATTCAAATTACAGATTTCTGCTAGGAGTACATTCCACAGGCCAGGAGCAGCAACAGAGAAGGCCCACCTCTGAGTCGCCACCAGACGTGCTGGTGGTAATTGAAGACAGAGCTCCTCAGATGAACTTTACATGCGGTGGGGATCATGCAGAAGAAGGCGCTCTTTAAGATAACTCAGACCTAAGCTGTTTAGGCTTTAAAGGTAATAACCAGCACTTTGTATTTGGCCCAGAAACACATCAGCAGCCAGTACAACTGTTCCAAAACAGGCATAATATGGTCTCTCCAGGTTGCTCCAGAAACCAATCTGGCTGCCGCATTTTTGAACTAACTGACGTTTCCGAACTACGTACAAACACAGCCTCAAGTAGAGCACATTGCAGTAGTTAAGCCTGGAGGTTACCAGCTGATGCACCACTGTTTTGAGGTCATCCGCTTCAAGCAATGGACACAGCAGTCGGATCGGCCGAAGCTGATAGAAAGCACTCCTGGCCATGGCCTCCACCTGAGATACCAAGGTGAGGCCTGGGTCCAGGAGGACTCCCAAGCTGCGCACCTGCTCCTTCCAGGGGAGTGTAACCCCATCCAGCACAGGAAGATCTAACTCATCCCTCAGATTCTGAGCTCCTACAATGAGAACCTCCGTCTTGCTTGGATTCAGTTTCAATTTGTTATCCCTCATCCAGCCTATTACTGCCTGTAGACAAGCATTTAGAGAATGAGTGCCACTTCCTGATGATGGAGGTGAAAAGGAGAAGTATATTTGGGTGTCATCAGCATACTGATAACACCCATCACCAAACTCCAGATGACTTCACACAGCAGTTTCATGTAGATATTAAAAAGCATCGGTGACACAATGGAGCCCTGAGGGACTCCATATAACAGCTTCTGTTTTTAGGAGCAGCTGTCATCAAACTCCACCATCTGGAATCTACCCGAGAGATAGGAGCAGAACCACTGCAAAGCAGTGCCCTCTATCCCCAACTCCCCCAGGCGATCCAGAAGGATATCATGGTTGATGGTATTGAATGTCACCAGGAGATCCAAAAGAACCAACAGAGTCACACTCCCTCTGTCGATTCCCCAGTAAAGGTCACCCATCAGGCTGGCCAAGACTGTCTCAACCCCATAGCCAGCTCTAAAGCCAGTTAGAAGTGTATCTAGATAATCAGTTTCCTCCAAAACTGCCTGGAGCTGGTAGGCCACCACCCTCTCAATCACCTTGTCCAACCAAGGGAGAATGAAGATTGACCTATAATTATCCATTGCTAAGGGGTCCAGGCCAGGGAAAGCTTCTTAAGAAGTGGTCTAACCATTGCCTCCTTCAAACATGGAGGCACCCTCCCCTACAGTGATCAGTGATGCATTTATGATATTAACTAGGCCATCTCCAATTATTTCTTTCCTAGATAGAAGCAGCCAAGTCAGGCAAGGATCCAGATTACGTGGTAGACTGTAGGGATGTGTGAAACAGCCAATTCTGGGTGATTCGGATCTGAAATGAATCACCCCTGACGATTTCCGAGAAATTTCGGATCCAAAATGAATCACCCCTGTTTCAGATCTGAAATATTCGGATGTTTCAGACCTCCATTTTGTGGCCAATAAAGGCCTTCTTCCCACCCCCCCTCCATTTTGAGCAATGGCGTCTATTTGAATTTCCCGCCTTTTTGCCTCCCATTGACTTCAATGCAAAAAGGTGTGATGCGACATCTGCTCGAATTTCAGGTCCCAGGGGCAAAGTGGTGGGGTGTGGTGGTAGTGCCTAATGGGTGGAGGCTACCAGCCCAATTGCAGAGTGATTGGGCAGAGGGCTGATTTTTGGTGAATTGTTGAAGTTTACACGTCTTTAAGGTTTCCCCCCATTAGGTATAATGGAGGGTGTATCGCTTCACATCAGGGGGAAAGGGGTGGCCTAGAGCAGTGTGTGGTTGGTGGTAGTGCGGGGTAGAGGCAAGGAATCTACCTGAATTTTTTCAAAGGATTTGGGCAGAGGGCTGATTTTTGGTGAATTGTTGAAGATTACGCTTCTTTAAGGTTTTTCCTCATAAGGTATAATGGAACTTTCAGCAGCCCCATAAGTGCACTTGGGGGGTGCTGGGGTGGCCCAGAGTGAGTGGTGGTGTAGTGCACATAGGGTGCCAACCACCTCCATGGGTTTCTAACCCATGGGGTACAGGGTTCTGTTGTTTCTGAGGTATTCTGAGTGTGGATTCTATGATAGCAAATTAGAGTGGATTCATGGTGTCTCATTGAAAATCTCATTTGCTATAAACCGTAAACCTCAGAATTCACCAAAAATCAGCCCTCTGCCCAATCACTCTGCAATTGGGGTAGTAGCCTCCACCCATTGGGCACTACCACCCCACCCCACCCTTTTGGCCCCAGGGCCCGTTTTTTAATCCGAATCGATTCAGATTTGGATTAATTAGGATCCGAATCGAATCAGGGGTGATTCGGATGGGCAATATTCGGATACAAAACAGAACGGGTTCGGATCCAAATCGAAACACCGAAAATCCGAAATGCACACTCCTAGTAGACTGCACAGCTACAAGCAGCTTGTCCACATCCTCAGGAGTCACAGATAGAAACTGATCCAGCCTAATACTGCAAGAGGGATTGATGGACATCTCCTTCATAGAACTTGCAGAAATAGTGGAGTCCAAGTCAGCCTGAAAACAGGAGATTTTGTCCACAAAGAACCCATTAAAAGCATCACAGCAGAATGTCTCTGGGGACTTTAAGGCAGAAGGATCAGAAATTAACTCCTCACAACCCGGGATAGCTCTGCCAAACGTGAACCTGCAGACGCAATGCATGCAGACCAATTTTTTCTTTTTTTAAAAATTTTTTGCTGCATGCACTGCCGCCACATAAACCTTCAAATGGGTCCTCTGCTGTGTCCCATCAGATTTGAGCTGAGTTCTCCTCCACTTGCGTTCCAGTCACCTACCCAACCGCTTCAGCCCCTGCAATTCCTCAATATACCAAGGGGCCATTTTTGAAGCAGGTTGCAAGGGCCACTTAGGAGCAATTGTGTCTACTGCCCTAGTGAGTTCCCTATTCCAGGTTCCCATTAGGGCATCAACAGAATCACTGGCCTCACCAACATCAAAACCCTCCAAGGCTTTTTGGAATCCTACTGGGTCCAGCACCTTTTTGGATTGACCATTCTAATAGGTCCACCACCCCTGCAGGGTGGATTGTGTCTGTGAAACCAACCTTAACCAGGTAGTCATCTGTCCACAACAATGGGGAAACCATCAGATCCCCCACCCACGGAACACCCCCCTGATCCGAACAAAGCAAATCAAGTGTGTGGCCTGCAACATGAGTTGGTTCAGAAACTAGTTGGGATAGGCCCATAGTTGTCATGACTGCTATGAACTCCTGAGCCACACCAGACAAGCCAGCCAGCCCCAAAGTGGATATTGAAGTCCCCCAGCACCAGAAGTCTGGGAGACTCCAACACCAACTCAGCGACCAGCTCTGTCAGCTCAGATAGGGAGTCAGTTGGGCAGCGGGGTGGATGGTACACCAACAGAATCCCCAATCTATCCTCAGCCTCAGAAATACACACTCAGTATAAGTCAACTGTCTCACAGGGGCCCTGGTAAGGGAGATAGTATTCTTATGGACCATTGCCACTCCACACACCCCACCCACTTCCCCTAGCCTGCTCCACAAGAGAGTAACCTGGTGGGAGAATCTGGGCCCACATTGGACCAGCCAGGTCTCATTTAGATATGCCAGGTCAGCTCCCTCATCCATGATCAAATAATGGACAGTTTCAGTCTTATTCTGAACTGACCTGGCATTGCTGGGGAGCAAGGCCAGACTCTATGGGTAGTTGGAGCTGCTCCCCGAGGCCTGAGAGCCAACAAGGCAGTTGGAAGTGGAAACAGTTACTAGATAACTGATTTCCCTTCCCCGGTAACAGCCAGCTGCTCCGCCAGCACCAATTCTTCTATTCCCCATCACTAGAGTAATAGCTGCCCCAGAACTGCTAGATGCACTCCCTCCCACCATCCCACTCAGGAGAACCCAAACACATATCTGCAAAAAGGCCTGGCAGAACCCAATAAAAGAAAGCAATCAGCAACCTCTAGCTCAAACCAGTGCCATCCCACCCCACAATATAATATTCCCCCAGCCCTCAATCTCACCCCAAGGGCCAGCCCCTTTTGGCAGCTGGCTTCGGTGGCTGCCTCCAGGTGGACTGCTGATGGCTATGCCTCTTGCAAGCCTCCTTGTTTATAAGCCAGCAAGCACCCAGGTGCTCCTCCTTCCACAAGCAGCTTCCAGGCCAAGCAACAGATGTTACCAGTTAAGCCATCTAGGAGGCAGGCAGCCAGCTGGAATTTGATGGCAGGCAAGCAAACTGCTTCTCATCCTTGTCCGGCCTGGAGAATCTAGCCCTACAAACATAATTTCAGTGACAACTATATAGAATCAGAAAAGAGCAGGGGTGGGGATAATTAAGGATTTAACCACTAGCAGTAGTAAGCTGCCCTGTGTGATGAAAATGTAGTGGTCACTGAAGCTTGCATTGATGCTGCTGTACCGTTGCTAAAGTATTTATTTAATTATTATTATCATGATCATTATATCGTGTCCTTCCTCCAAGAAGCTCAAAGCGGCATAATGCTGTCATTAAAACCTAAAGTCATTCAAATCTATATTGACTGCCATTCTGTGCATAGTTTCAAGTGTATTATCTCCCCTGAGAACAATTATTCCTCCCAAGTAAGTGTATCTTCTTCCAAACAAAACTCTATCCCTTGCTCTGATCTCAATATAGCTGAATAAATCCTGTGTAATCTGTTCATTTTGAACAAACTCTCTTTGTTTTCTGGGAGGCGGAGGGAGTGGTGCATTTAAGTTATTTAAGACTATGGTGAGACTTTGGGGCTCGAAGGGCTTTTTCTGGCCATGTCTCTGAGTGGAATATTTTGTGCCTGTATATAGCATGTGGCAAATAGCACAGCAGTGACTGCACAGTCACTGTCTGAATTCTCTAGTCAGTGGGGTTTTGTTGCATTATCATCTGCAACTACTGTGATTCTAACAGCTCATTACATTATTATCCACTCATATGGGTAAAAGCCTTAGTCCATTTGCTTGGACTAAGGAACAAGTTCAAAAGCAATATTCACTATCTCTCCCCATTATAGTTGTACCTCAGAGGCTAGGCCTCTGTTGGGCTGAGCACAAACCACACTCCAGCCCTGTACTTAATAAGAGGAATATTCTTGCTCAGGAAGAGGGGGAATGGGGTGTGGAGAAACCATCTGAGGAAATTCTCTGAAATGTCACCTTTGAAGGAACCTTGAAATTCAGGGAGAATCTGGGTTTTTCCTTGGGGGAATCCTGAAAATCCTGGCATTTGGTGAGAATTTCCACTATGGAGAAATTTCTGCGGCTCTGTCAGGGGGAAGGGGGGCAGGAGCCACCACTCCTGGTAACAGTGCTGAGGTTAAAAACAAAAACAGAAAACAAGAGAGGCCCCAATGAAAACCTCCTTAGGGTATGATACTTGCAGCATCCTCTGAAGAGATGTGGCAGCTGGTGAATTAGGAGTGGAGGGGAGTGCTGGCCCTCAAATGGATCACTGTTGCTTGCTTCCTCCACAGAACTCAAATGGTGTTTGCCTGTTGTGAGTCTATGCAAGTGTCTGGCTAAGTGGCAGAGTCTGACTGAGTGACACAACAGATAGATGGGCAACAGATTCTGGCCAAATAGCTGCTTTATCTCACTGGGGTAGCTTGAGGCAGTGAGGTGCGGTGAGATGTGGAGCAAATAGTGGTGTGCGTCAGCCCAGAGGTGCTTCGGGTGATGCACCAGCTGTGTCCGTTTCTTGATATGAACGGCCTCAGAATGGTGGTACATATGCTGGTAATCTCTAGGCTAGACTACTGCAATGCACTCTATGTGGGGCTTCCTTTGTACATAGTCCGGAAACTGCTGATGAGTACAGAATGCGGTGGCCAGGTTGGTCTCTGGGTCATCTAGGAGAGACCATGTGTTGAAAGAGCTACACTGGCTGCCGATATGTTTCTGGGCAAAATACAAGGTGCTGGTTATTACCTATTAAGCCTTAAACAGCTTAGGCCCTGGGTACTGTATTTTAAGATAACATCTTCTTTGCCATTTACCCCACTGCCCATTAAGATCATCCGGAGAGGTTTGTCTGTGGTTGCCATCAGTTTGTCTGGCAGCCACTCTGGGATGGGCCTTCTCTATTGCTGCGCCTGGGTTTTGGAATTGTAAACCACCCAGAGATGCAAGTTTTGGGCAGTATAGAAATATGTTAAATAAAATTATAAATAAATAATTCCCAACTCAAATTGACATTCTCTGTTCCCTTTCATATGATCAGTGCCATGTTCTGCTCTGTCTTCTGCCAATCATACACACAGCCAGTGCAGTAATGGCTAGAATGGCTAGATCACATGAGGACATAAGAAAAGCCTTGCTGAATCAGGCCCAAGGCCTATCTAGTCCAGCATCCTGCTTCACAAAATGGCCCACCAGATGCCTCTGGGAAGCCCACAGAAAAATGCTGAGGGCATGCCCTCTCTCCTGCTGTTGCTCCCTTGCAACTGGTATTTAGAGGCATCTTGTCTCTGAGGCTGGAGGTGGCCTATAGCCCACAGACTAGTAGCCATAGATAGACCTGTCCTCCATGCATTTATCTAAACCCCTCTTAAAGCCATCCAGACTGTTGGCTGTCTACCACATGAACAGAGAGCTACTGTCACAAGTACTAAAATGAAGCTATGTAATCTCATGAAAGTGCTCTGAGCATATGCTGAGTGGAGAGCCAGATTGGCTGGCCTGAAATTAACCTGTAATCAACATTCTGCTTGCCCCTGATGTATATACAGTGGTTTTCAGTTCCCAACTAAACTGTAGCATAGATGCCCTGCTCCTACCAGTCTTTCCAGTGATTTCCCAAGCTCCTGATTTGATGAGTGTCAGTCTGTATGGCAAAATATATTGGAGATGGAGTTCCAGTGCATCCCCCTTTTGCACCAACTATCCTAATGACCACTAGGGGCATTGGAGTAGAGGTAGCTAGTGAGGGTCTCCTTACCTGTCCCTGCTTTACCCTACTCTATGAACCCTGCCTTGACTCCTCAGGTATTTCCTGTGATTAGTCAGAATCCCTTCCTTTCCTCTTAGAGAGCAGATGGAAACATCTCCCTACCTATTCATTATGTAGCCTATAGATAGGATTAGGTGTTTCTTATTCAAAGTGTACTTCACCAATACATCCACTTAGTATTTTGATTTTATTGTGGACTCTGGAGCTGGTGGAAATATTTTGAATACTGCTGATTGGTATATTGAACTAGACAGAAATTACAGATCAGCTGTTACAGGGGGAGACAGGAGGCAGCTGATCACTGAGGGGCAGGGAATCACCAAAATCCTCTGCCTCTGAGAGGAAGAATCACACTCTATTAGTAATGAATAGATGTTTGTTGTATGATGCTACCTTGGAAGACAAATTCTAGGGAAAAGCAATGATGACTGCAAACTGCTTGCAAAACAGATTGCCAACCAAGGCAATAGACAAGACACTAGTGTTTGAACTATGGCATGGGCGGAAACCTTCTCTAAATCATATCAGACTGTTTGGATCAAAGTCTTATGCATATGTGCCAAAAGCCAAATGGACCAAACTCAATTGCAGATGTGAACTGGGAGTGTTAGTTGGATATGCACCTAGCTATAGGGGATAGAGAATTATTGACCCAAAAAATGGACAGGTCAGAATTTGCAATGTGGTGTATTTTGATGAGAAAGAAAGGCTGACTAGAGGTGACATGACAGAACTTGTACCAGAAATCCAGATGAATGAGAAACCACTTGACTGGACTCTAATGAAACTGGAGACTTGATGTGTGAGCACTGCAAGATATTCCCCTCAGGGGATGACGCTGCTCTGGGAAGAGCAGAAGGTTTCAAGTTCCCTCCCTGGCTTCTCCAAGATAGGACTGAAAGAGATTCCTGCCTGCAACCTTGGAGAAGCCGCTGTCAGTCTGTGAAGACAATACTGAGCTAGATAGACCAATGGTCTGACTCAATATATGGCAGTTTCCTATGTTCCTAACCAGACAGTGAACCCAAAGAATTGGTGGCAGAACCAGTGCCAGATGCAGAAGGGGCTGCACAATGCCAACCCAAACTGAGGTGCTCACAAAGGCCCAACAAAGGGGTTCCACCCAAAAGACTCTCACTCATGGGCAAAGGAAGAGAGATACAAGAATCCACTACATGGCAAGACATAGAAAATATGCCAATGGATGAAGCAGAGAAATGGAGAAAAGCAGCAATAGAAGAAACTGGTTCCTTGCACAAAAATGAGACTTGGAGACTTTTGGAACTACCTGCAGCGATAAAGACTGTGGGATGCAAGTGGGTCTTCAAAGTCAAGCAGGATGCAGAAGGGGATGTACAGTGCTACAACGCCAGACTAGTAGCCAAAGGATACTCTCAAATCTATGGCCAGGACTACGATAAGACTTTTGCACCAGTTGTAAAACACACTTCAATTAGCACATTGCTCAGCATGGCAGCAGCCAGAAAGATGCAAGTTGACCTCTTGGATGTAAAGACTGCGTTTCTACATGGGGAAATCGAGGAAAACGTCTACATGCAACAGCCAACAGGCTTTGAGGAACCTGGAAAGAAGGGGCTTGTGTGCAAATTAAAAAAGAGCATCTATGGCTTAAAGCAAGCAGCCAGAGCATGGAATGAGAAACTGAATCAACTGCTACTTAAGGAGGGGTTCACAGAAAAGCTGACCCCTGCCTATATACAAGATTCAGAGACAATAGATGGAGTTACATCCTGACTTATGTTGATGACTTGATTCTTGCACATGGGAAAAACAAGACAGTCATGAGATTGTACAGCACTTGAACAAGGAAACAGAAATGAAGGAACTCGGAAGCATATCCTATTACCTTGGCATCCAAATAGAAAGAGAAGAGAATGGGACATTCCTTCTCAACCAGAAGCAGAAGATAAAGGATCTTCTAGAATGCCTGGAAATGACAGATGCCAATGAAGTCAGCACACCAATGGATGCAAATTTCTGGAAGCAAGATGGAGACAGTGAGCCTCTACCAGCCAACAATCAATACAGAAAGGCAACTGGAAATCTTCTGTATATAGCCACAGTGACACGGCCGGATGTTGCCTCAGAAGTGGGAACCCTTAGCAGAAAAGTGAGTGCACCAACCAACAATGATTGGATTGCAGTCAAAAGACTGGGACAATACCTAAAAGGTGCTGCACACTATGTATTGGAGGTTCCAGCAAGCAGCAGTCTCAAACTAGTGGGATAAATGGATGCAAACTGGGGTGAAGAAAGAACAGATTGCAAGTCCACAATTGGACACCTGTTCTAGTATGGAAATGGAACCATAAATTGCAGTAGCTGCAAGCAATCACTTGTTGCCAATCACCCACAGAAGCAGAATACATTTCTGCAGCTGAAGCATGCAAAGAAATAGTGTGGATATACCAACTACTATCGGACTTTGGGATTGAGGAATCAAGGCCCACAGTGATGTTTAAGGATAACCAAAGTTGTATCCAGATCTCCCAGATGGAGAAAATGAAGTCTCGAACCAAGCACATTCCCATAAAGGGCCACTATTTTCAAGACTTGCAAGAGAAAGGGGTGGTCCAGTTGAAGTACTGCCCAATAGAAGTGATGCTGGCAGATGGATTAACCAAGCCATTGACAAGAGACAGATTCCAGATGATTCATGAGAAGATGGGAGTCATGCACAGAGTTTGTGCATCAACCTTTTGCACCGACTGTCCTAATGACCACTAGGGGCATTGGGAGTAGAGGTAGCTAGTAAGGGTCTCCTTACCTGTCCCTGCTTTACCTAGACTCTATGACCCGGCCTTGACTTCTCAGGCATTTCCTGTGATGAGTTAGAATCCCTTCCTTTCCTCTTAGAGAGCAGATAGAAACATCTCTCTCTCTCCCTACCTATTCATTATGTAGCCTACAGATAGGATTAGGTGTTTCCTATCCAAAGTGTACTTCACCAATAAATCTACTTACTATTTTGATTATACAAGAATCTCCATGTGTCTTCTCTAAGTAGCTGCAACAACTAAACTCTGCGTTCTACTCTGTAACTGGAGTGGCTGGCTTCTTTAGTGCTCTGCTAATTAATCACAAAACCCATCATGGGTAAATTACACCCTCCAACAAAATACACTTCTCCCCGCAAACCACTGACTGGAGAACATAGCAACTCCTAAGATTACTGAAGCTGGCTATTCCCCACTACACTGCAGCTGTGGCTGTTTAATCCTGAGTTCTATACTAGAATTACAGTTGATCTTATTAATGAACACTGGGATGGATGGATGGATGGATGGATGGATGGATGGATGGATGGATGGATACATTTAAATGAAGATAGTTCAGTTTCCTTCATGGATATGGCAAAAAATGTCAACAAGAAGCCTTTTTATTTTAATTTAATTTTTTTGCTGGTACTTTTCAAGGTGGTTATGAATTACACTATATGCATACTGACAGATTTTATATTAAACTATATAGTGCAGGTTTTAAAAAATCAGCCATATACGTCATTTGCTTACAACAGCTAGTTTGCTGCGTAAGTGAATAAAGATGAATCATAAAATAGAGGTCACCACATGTGGAGAGCACCACTTGTACAAGGAATTTATGCTGCACTGTAAAGTCAACTTGCAAAAAACCCCATCCCAGTTCTTACCAAGCTAACTGGATCCCACAGGAGTAACAACAAAAAGCAAATATAATGAAAAGCATGGCATTTTGGGAAACATTTTATAATATTTATTTTTTTCTTTTTTTGTGTCTTGATTTCTTGTAAAAGATGGGGGAAAGGTGGAGCAAATAATATATTTTAGAAACTGGCATAAGGGCTGAAAATGTAATTTAATTCAGAAATACTTCATTAATTTCAAAAAGAGCAAGGCACAAACAAAATAAGCATGAGAAATGAAAAGAAAAATCAGCCATGATGATAAAAAGAGCAAGCAAAATTTTAATGTAAGATGGTAATGAGCTATTGTAAAGAGTGCTTCAGACAGAACAAATAACAAAAACTCAAGCAAAAATCTGTCCTCTGAACTAGCGTTTTATGAACCCTAGGCACCCTCCATTAGAAAATGAAAATTAATCCGACCAATGAAAATGAATCTGACAAAAACAGTAACTAAAAAGAAAATTAGAAGAACAGTTTGCTGTGTTGTTTTCAGATAATGACTATGACTAGGGGCATCATCTGGGGTGGGGTGGGATGGAGTTTAGGTTCACAAGCCCCCCTAAAATAAATAGAACACACTGCATCCATTTCAATGTGGGTGTACAGGAGAACTTCCCAAAGAATTGTGCCCAGATAAGGAAGCATCTATTGCGTGTGATAGAATAAAGAATCACAGATTTCTTCCTCAGGCAAAATAAAAAAATATTCAAGGTAAAACTTCAGCTCATATAGAAACCAAAGTAAAAATTGCTTAGCAAAATATGCTCTACAGTGAAGCTGAAAAACTTGTACATTCTTGTAAGCAAATGTTACACCAACAAAGGGAGCCAAGTTGATTTCTCCCTAAGCATCATTGGATAGCTTTGATCATAACCTAGAATTTGTTCCTAAGCTCCATAATAAGTTATATATTGATGTTTTAAAGGAACATATTTCACAGAGTCCAAAAAATACATTTCAAAAAAGATTGTAATTGTACATTATATACTATGCACAACATTTTGGCATTGTTTATGAAAGTTATAAAAATCAGAAATAACAATAAAGTAAACATAGATATAAGCTTCACTTTGGGCTGGTTCAGACGATACGTCCCGAGCCCATGCAATTAAAAGGACATGCCACATGTATCATAATGACATCTTTCACGAAGTGCTGATGTCTTTTCAGCACCATTTATTTGTGTGGGGGGCTGTAGATATGAATGCCAGCTTTACACGTGCTATACTAGTTTTAAAATATACTATACTAGTATATTCACTAGTATTTAAATGAAAGTACTGGTAGTTTAAAATAGTATTCAACCATTCAGATGAGCAGCCCCTCACATGAAAAAGGGACGTGCCAGAAGGACATCAGGACCTTCATGAAAGATGTCATGATGGGCACACTTTCAGCACATCCCCTTTCTAACAGTGTGGGCAGGGGATGTATCATCTGGTTACAGAGAACATGTTTGAAACAGGTGAAAAGCAAACAGAATATTTTTGACCTTTTCAAAAATGGTTCTGCCATGCTCCCCATTAAAGACCTCTTCACAACCTATATCTCGGAAGGAGATTAAATTATAGCACGCAAATAAATATGTTCAATTTGATCTAACTAAAATGGTAAAGGTGGGGAAGTTTCAGCTCTAGCTTTTTCCTTGGACAGTATCCCTAACCAGAGACCACATTAACCATTTCCAAGGCAAGAAATCAAGCAGATCCTGAAGGTGGCATGACAACAGATATAGTGATGACATTATATTATAATATATGGGCACCAGGTCAGTTTCCATGAGGTGAGGTGAGGTCACCATCTCAGGCAGCATCTGTCCATGGGGCAGTGAATGTGGGCATTCTGCCCCAGCCACCCCCACCATCCGTGAGCATTGCCTTACCTCCCTGCCCCTGCCACTCCCCAGCTCATCGCCACCCCACTGCTCTTTCTTCCTGTTCCCTGACACCTTATGTCCCGGCCCAGCCGCCTGGCAGCAGCATCAGGGCTGGGGCGGGGCCAGCCACACATTTCCTTGCCCACACCACCCTTCCCCATCTCCTGGCTACCTTACCTTTGAGCATGCCAGGATTTTAAATGACTGGTTGGCAGCAGGGCAGTGGCGAAGAAGATGGTGAGAACAGAGGTTTTCTGGCTCTGCTGCCAGGGGGTTGGGCCGGGACAGAAGGTGTCCCTCATGAAAGAAGGACTTCTTATCTCACTCTCTTCCCTGTTTTGTCCACCCACAGGCTTGTGCTCTGTCTGCATCGGCTCTATTTTGCAAACATAGCATAGCACACCACAAGCCTTTGGGTAGAAGGTGCAGGGGGAAGAGAGTGAGGGGGAAGCGTCCAGCTAGCAAAGCCAGGGCCTTTGTTCTCATCTCCCTCATCCCTGCCTTGCTGCTGATCTGCAATTTAAAAGCCAAGAAGTCAGAAGCTCCATTCTCTCCTCTCTTGCAGCCAATCTGCCGTTTAATACCCCAGCATGTACAGAAAGCAAGGCAGCCAGGAAATGGGGAAAGGCAGCATGGGTGAGGAACTCAGGACTGGCCTCGCCCCCTGATGCAGACATTGCATTAGGCGGCATGGCCAGCGATGTCTTGGCATGGCCTCAGAAAGTGTCAGCATTTGAGCTGCCGCTGATTGGCACCAATGGGAGCTTTTCTCCTGGGGCAAATAGCAACTGCAGAGGGCCAGATCTGGACTGGGACCATGGTGAGGCAAAGGGTTAAAGCCCCCTCACCCTGCTGTGGCCCTGAATTGAATCAAGGCCCATTGTGTCTACCAGCTACGTTAGAAAAAATCAAGCACACAGGCAGCAGTAGTAGCCCCCTAGTCAGTATAATTATGTGAGCTGATTTCTTAATTGAGGCTACAGCGCTATTTCATGAGAGTAAGGCCTATTGAAGTCAGTAGGATTTATAAATATAGACAGGACGGGGCTGCATAACAACGGACTGTAATATTTGATCTTCTTCATCAAGCCCATGGTGATTGGTTGAGCCTTGGCAGGTATATGACTTCCTTTGGCAACATGGAGAATATTATGAAGAACCATGGATGTCTGCAGGATTTTTTCCATTGGGGAAACCCACTTACTCTATGGAGTATAGGGTACCCTAGTGAGTATCCCCTGTTGAATTCAGTGGGACTGGCTCAATCCAGGGGAAAGGACAACTGCCCCCTCTTTCCTCCCCCCGCTTTGGACACAAATGTATAGAACTGCTGCAAAGTCACTCCACAGTCACTCATACCAGAACATTAAAGGAGTCTTTTCCTAGCCAGACTGAAAACTTCAGTTATAAGAATCGCTAGACTTGAGAACAAGGCTTTGAAATCCAGAGACAGACTAGCCTTTCCACAACATTGTTAACAGATGCCTTCTAAAGAGGCATTTAACAGCAGAGATTCTGTTTTACCCAGGCAGAGAATGAGGTAATAGCTACTGAGATGGTCTATATGCATTACAAAAAAAAAAGTGGGGGAGGCAGTTACTCCCATTAAGGCTTTGTGTATTTCTAAACACATTTTATCCATCTTCTTGCTGTCTGTTTGCTCAATGCCCTATTGTAGCTGGCCATTGCTATACTCCACTGCCCCTGGCCAACATATGACAGCACGACGAGTTGTCGGAGGTAATACGGTTTTGATCAGGCCAAGGCGTTAACAGCAGTGGGCAACAAAGGAGCACAGAGATCAAATAGGGCAGCAGCGTGAAGAAGACGACGATGAAGAAGAAGAAAGACGTTTGTGTGCCCAGCGCCAGATTGTCAGCATGAGCATGTGGATGAGTGTACGTGTGTGTTTGGAGGGAGCGCAGCCTCCCGAGGCCTAGCTGCTGAGGGTCTCCCAGCGACACTCTAGCCATTCCAGGCTTGGGCTCCCAGTACTGTTCTGCATTCCAGCCTGTTCTCTTCTCCACTCTGACATAGAGAATCAGCCAGACGTGAACGTGAGAAAGCTTTGGCAGACGGGTCTCTTCGACTGATTGCTGCCTGGTGGCTTCCGAAACGATAATCATCAAAAGAGGCATGTGCAAGGGGCCTGAGAGGCATGAGCTGAGGAACGGGCCTCCTTGTTTGCACTGACCTAGTTACATACAAATACCCGGGGTGGGGGGAGATAATTTCTCCAACAATATACTACATGAAAGGTTGATCCATTTACTCTGTTTGCCCCACTACTCACTGAGGCAGATCAAAGGGTGCCGGGACAATGTTTTCCTTCAGTACCAGAGCGTACAAATTATGTCAATTGCAGTTGTAACATCCATTTAGCAGAGTTGTCACGATAGATAGATAGATAGATAGATAGATAGATAGATAGATAGATAGATAGATAGATAGATGTGTGTATCTGCATGTGATGATAGATATTGCAGAGTTAAATGTTTAACTCATACAAATCTAGAACAATTTGCTGAAGCCAATTTCAGTCTTATTGCATTAGAATGTATCTACTTGTATCTACTCCAGAGTCACACATAGACTTTATGAACATGGAGTGCTCGCGAATGGCAAGGCCTTTCCCACTCATGGATGGAGATGCAGGTGTTCATCGGAAATTCCTCTCTTCCTTGTGAAGGGGGTGCTCCATGTTCAAAGTTTCATTGAATGTTGTAAGTAGGGGCAAGGTAAGGGCAGGGCTGGTATCAGGAGTCAGCATTGTTGGCACCTTCAGGAGTGTTCGCTGCTGATCCCCAAGGCTGCCTCTATGTCCATAGCCTTCTGTTGGTAGTGGTGGAGGAGGAGGAGCAACTCTCCTGGGTCAAAGGCCTATTGACGCAGATAGAAGGAAGTCCACAGAGGACATTTGCCAAGGGCTCCTCCAAACCTGGAGCTAGGCCCCTGGGTAAGTCTCCTTTGTAGGAAGAGTGATAACTCAGTGGCATAGGAATATAGGAACATAGGAAGCTGCCATATACTGAGTCAGACCATTGGTCTATTGAGCTCAGTATTGTCTTCACAGACTGGCAGCAGCTTCTCCAAGGTTGCAGGCAGGAATCTCTCCCAGCCCTATCTTGGAGAAGCCAGGGAGGGAACTTGGAACCTTCTTCTCTTCTCTGAACAGCTCCATCCTTTGAGGGGAATATCTTGCAGTGCTCACACTTCTAGTCTCCCATTCATCTACAACCAGGGTAGACCCTGCTTAGCTAAGGGGACATGTCATGCTTGATATCACAAGACCAGCTCTCCTCTCCTCAGCAGCACGTGCTTTCCATGTAGTAGGTTGAAGTTTCTCAGCAGGGCTGAAAGAAAGAAAGAAATCCTCTGCCTGAGAACTTGGACACCTGCTGTCAGTCACAATGGACAATACTGAACTAAACGGAACAATGGTCTGACAGTAGCCAGGTGAATATGTATCATTTTGGATTTCTGTCTAACAAGCTCAGATGTGTAAATGATGTTACAAATGCAATATGGTGGGGTTTGAACTGAGAACTGTGTGGCCGGAGGCTTGATGGAGCCTAATGAAGTACCTGGGATTGTGTATGCTCAAACCTCATAGTCCTCTTCAGTACATAAGTCAATCAAGGGGTGCAGACAGAGGAAAAGCTTCAGGCACAACTGCTCACATCTATCTATCTATCTATCTATCTATCTATCTATCTATCTATCTATCTATCTATCTATCTATCTATCTATTGTGGGAGGAGAAAAGACACTTTGGGAGGAGATATGGGTTATTAGGATAGGGTTGGTGGAGGTGGAGTTCAGTACAATGTGGCAGGGGGTGCTCCTCAAATACTTTGCAGGGATTGGCACCTTGAAGGTGTGCAACGTCAATGGTGACAAATGGCAGGCAGTATGAAGCCTATGGGTTGGCCAGGTCTTGTATTTACTGAGAGCCTGGCCTTCTGTCTTTACTTGGTCAGCATTATGCACTTCATGGTTGGAGCTACACACTCCTGGTCTAATTGCACTTCATGGTTGGAGATCCACACTCCTGGTCTAGAATCAAGTATGATTGTCCACAAGCATAGCTTGGCCCTGAGCAGTAGTTTTTTGTTGTTGTTTTTTAGAACTCCCATACTGTATTTAGCATAAGAAAAGCAGAACCATCACAAGTTATGGAAATACCAAATGTGTAGGCTGTATTTATTCCTGTGGTCTTCTCTGTAATATGTGAGAGCCAAGCTTGCTTTTTCTTGTCAGTGCTTACATGCAGTGGGGAATTGCAGTTGTATGATTCTACCACTGTTCAGGCAAAACTGCAGGCACTAGGCATATATAGATATGTGTACAATAAGGAAATATTGAGTTTCACTGTTCAATTGGATTTTATCAAAACCCTCATTTGTTTGGTTACTCATTCACTAAAACCACATCTGTTCATGTTTGTGACCTCCACTGTTGGGGGACATGGACAGTGAGGAATAAAGTGGTCATGTGATTGCTTTATCATCAGGGGCAGCCCAATCAAAAAGTCAAAGTAGGTGGTCACCTAGGGTTCCAAGCTTTAAGGGGCACCAAATTAGTTGGAAATGGGTTCTTCCCCACTCTGTGTTTAATATTCTAGGTAAATAAAAAATGCAGATGCAACATTCTGGAGATCAATGTACATATTCTTTCTGTTACCTGGAATGTGCAAAAAACATACTTTTGTAAAGGTTTATTGCTTGGAGTCACTGTCACACACACACAGAGGCTGATGCGAGTTCCTGGGTACAGTCAGGCTCGGACTGACCCACAGGGCAACAGGGCATATTCCCGGTGTGCCCCGCCACACTCGGCAGCAGTGAATACTCCCACCTTTGAGTACCCATTCTGCTCAAAACCCGGCGCCGTCCCCACATACATTCCACCACCCTCTCAGTGCCCCCCGCCTGGCCCTGGGTAGAGTGATGTCTGTCATGCACAGTAACTCACCAGGAAAGGTTTCAATAGGTAGAGAACAACATGCTCTTTTGTCCCATAGGACCTCTCGCTGCCACAGCTGGCTGAGGGAGAAGGCCTCTTGCTTGCACGAGAAAGCTGGCCATTCTGCTGGTTACTGGACAGCAAGAAACCACTGATATTGGATGCCCACATGCATGCGTGAGAACTTACCAGTCAGCTGGCCATGGGGCAAGAAAGCATGTTGCTATCTGCCAACTGAAAACTGTGGAGTTACTGAGCATTTCATGACAACATTTCTGTACAAGTACAGAGTACCAGTACAGGACCAAACATTGCTTTTGTTTGTGGTATGAACGAGTGATCCTGCTGTAACATAAGTGACAATAGCACTGCTGAAGAACGAGTCGTCTCCAGGAGAGTTATTAAAAATTTAAAAAATACACAATATTTTAAGCAGAAAACTTCTTAAAACGTCAGCTACTGAGCTGGTCTTGTGGTAGCAAACATGGCTTGTCCCCTTTGCTAAGTGGGGTCCATCCTGGTTTGCATTTGAATGGGAGACTGCATGTGAGCACTGTAAGATATTCCCCTCAGGGGATGGGGCTGCTCTGGGAAGAGCATCAGCATGCTTGCATGGAGAAGGTTCCAAGTTCCCTCCCTGGCATCTCCAGATAGGGCTGAGAGAGACTCTTGCCTGCAACCTTGAGGACGCCTCTGCCAGTCTGTGTAGACAATACAGAGCTAGATGGACCAATAGTCTGACAAATAAAGAGAGCTTCCTACGTTCCTATGTTTGGTTTAATACAGTATAATTGCATTAGGATTAATGGGGGGAAATGAATAAATGTACTTTTTTATTTTTATATTGATGATTCTGAATGCCAAGTAAATACATGTAAAAGTTCGTTCTAGACTTTTCATATTTCTCTACATTGAATGTGGCGTGGGGGGAAATGATATTTCACCTAGAGCACCAAAAATCCTTGAGCTGTCCCTGTTCATCATCATTCCCCCACATGAACACAGTGACAACCCATCCAGGTGGGGTAAAGGGGCAGGAAATGAGCCATGGGTGGGGCTTGTTCCCACTCTTTTCACCCCGCCCAGCTGCCTCACTCTTCCTCCCCTCACTCTGCTGCAGTGATAACCCCAGGCAGGTGAGCTTCTCATTGTCATGGTGGGGCAAGGCAAGGGAGAGTGAGGCAGCTCAGGCAGTGGGAATGAGCCACTCATGTTCTGCCCCTCACACCACCCGGACAGGCCACCACTGCCTGGACTATCCTGTCAGCCCTAAGAGGGTTCATTCCAAGCTAGGGCTCACCCTGCAATCTATGGTCAATGCCCAGACTCAGTTTAGCCAATTAAAAAGATAGTATCTTGAAACACCATCTCTGTCCCCTACCACTAAGTAACCACATCCACTCTGTATACACTGAGATTAGCAACAGCTTCCAGTTCAAAGGGTATCACTTCTAAACAAGGAGCACAAGACCACAAGATGATGATTTCTCTGGAAGAATTATGTATTACATTTCCCTCTCACCTTTCTGCCAAGTAGTATATTTGGCTGTCCCCACCTTATACATACATATATCATTACATTTTTATACCACTAAAATTACAATATCACATGGTGGTTTACAATAAAAGATCAACAAATAACTATTTTATCCTTTCAGCAATCCTTTGTGTAGGTTAAACTGGGAGAGAGTGACTAAGTCAGCTTCATGGCTCCTCTTCAATCCCTCCTCGAACACTCTGACCACTGCACTACTCTGGTATCTGTACCCAGAACCATGAATGCAGATAAATGCCTTGCTGTAGGTTAAACTGGGAGAGAGTGACTACGTCAGCTTCATGGCTCCTCTTCATGAATGCAGATAAATGCCTTGCTGAATTAGACCAAAGCTCCATCTAACTCAGCAGCTCTCTGTCTCTAAAAGAAACCAGTTTCATGGGCAGGGAAAGATGGTGGCAGCCATCTTCTGTTGCCTATCCCTGTTAATTAAGGGTATACTTCATCTGGACATGGAAGTTCTGCTATCTATCATGGCTAATAGCCATCGATAGACATCTCCCAGATACACATCTCCAGCCCTTCTGAAGGGCAGTCTAAACTAGCCTTATTTATTTATTTATTTATTTATTTATTTATTTATTTATTTATTTATCTGTATGTCTGTTTTCTCTGTGGAAACCACCTTGGAAACGTTCATTGAAAAACAGTATATAAATTATTGTTGTTGGCGAAGCCATCAACACAATGACACCACTTCTAGTGTGATAATGAAACCTCACTTCACCATGGACTGAAAGGGTGAGAAAAGACAACCCCGTCCTCTGCTTCAGGGGCCTAGCAAGGTTGGAGTGGGCCTTGGGACAAAAAGTGAAAATAGGCCCCTGTCCCCCTACCCTGCCTTCTGCAAAGGGTGATTTGTGCGCAGGCAGTACCCCTACTCAAAGGCCTGGAGTGCAGACAATTGTAGCGACGCCCCTGCATCGAGTCTACCAGTGGGGAATATGTCAGGGCAGTTAGTATTCAAGGGTAACTAATCCGGGTTAAGCACATTTGATGGTTATGTGTTCCAGGGTAGGCATGAGCCCCTTTTGGATGAAGAAAAACAACGTCATTACCAGGTTTCGAGAGACACAGTATGAGAGTGAGAAAGTTTGGCGCGGGGTGGGTGGCTGGGCGGGGAATCATCACTCTGTGCGGCGACTTAAGGTCGGAGATTTTCGCACCTAGGTGAGCTGTCATCTGGCTCTGGGCAATTCTCTTTCTCCTCTTGTTGGACCAGCGGGAAGCCTGGCTGGCGTGAAAGAGAAGAGTTCCTGCTGGAGGCTATCAAAGGCCTGAGTCACTCAGCGCGCAGTGGCCCGCCTTCTGGTGCGGAGTCATTCATTCGGGATCATCCAGAATTGTCCTGACGCTCCCACCTGTTGTTTCTGCGTGCAGCAGAGGGAAAGGAGGACGAGCGAGGCCGGCCTGCCGAGCTATTCTTAGGCACGTTTACCTGGAAGCAAAATAAATAAATAAATCCCATGACTTCCGCAGAACCTACCTTGCAGGGAGCATGAGTAAGAGGCGCCGCAGCCTGGACCTCTCTCCCTAAACACCCGTCCACCACCACCACCACCCCGATCGTCAGCACGGGGACTTGAACGGAAAAGCCAATGCGCACACACAACACGGACGCAAGCACGCACAAGGCTGGCAGGCCACTGATCCTGATGGTGATGATTGATGATGATGATTGTTCACATATTGTTTGTTCTTACCGAAACAACAGCATTGCTTTCTAGTGATTGGACAGGTCTGTTTTTGTGCAGCTGAGTATGCGATCCACATACATCACTGAAGCCAGCACTGTGTGGTATAGTGGTTAGAGTAGCGGGAGGAGACCCGGGACCAAATGATTTCCTAGCCACAGGTGTCCTTTGGACAGTCTCTCTCTCCCCCCCCCCAGCCTAACCGACCTCACAGGGTTCTTTCGAGGATAAAATAGGGAGGAAGAAGAACCTTTTACACTGCTCCTTGGAGGAAGGGGGCAGGATAAACATATATTCGATGAATCTAGGGTTGGGGGTCAGCATTTTTTCCCGTAGGACCCGGACAAGAGTACTGGGATCTGCGCTGGGGGGGGGGGGCATCCTGGTCTCCAGTTCATGCTCAACGACTAAGTTGCGATAACTCGAAAAGCCACGGGGGCTCAGCTCACTTGCCGGTAGACCTGTTGAATTGTTTGCCTTCCTATTTCTGCCTTGTTCCCAGAGTTCTGGGCGGATAACAACGAATACATTTACATCATGCTTTTACAACTGCAATATAATAAGATGTCAGAGTAGAAAAGGAACAGCAGCCCACTCCTTACCCTCCACGAAGGGTCCATCCACACCGGCCCAACATAAGCCTACAAAATTTGGACTCGACTCTGTTGTTCCGGAAACGAACATTGCTTCGTTTCCCGAAGGGCTTCCACTGTGTCCGACCTTAACGTTACAAGATTAAAAGACAGGTAAAGCGGCACTTGAGCGTCTTGCTGTCATTAAATCAGGTACCAGATTACTCCAAATATAAAACTCCTCTTATTTCTCTGCAAGCTCCTCCAGAACTAAGATCCTTACACGTACAATCCAATGGAATCAATAGGATTTACTTCTAAGAACATGTGTTTGGGATCGTGTAGGCAGAAGCGCGTGTGCGTGTGTGTCCGTCCATAGGCAGAAAAGGGACTCCAAGGAGCATATATGTATGTATGTGTAACCAGAGACCTGCTTCTCCATTGAACTGTCAGCCTGATACTTGAAGAAGCTTCTGTGTAACACAAAACGATCAGATACCAAAAGTATCGTTTAGATACCATTCCAATGTATCCGTGTGATCGCTCGAGAATTCTGAAGCCCAACTCTCTTAGCAACTCTTGAATGCATTAGGGTTTCTTACAATGCCATTTGAACCCAGGGGTCTCTCTCCCCACACCCCATTTTAAAGGTCCCCTTTAGACTTCTGTTTTGCCCCTAGCTTTACCTCTTTTCCATGGATAAACCCGTTGTTTCATCATCATCATCATCATCATCATCACCACCACCACCACCACCACCACCATGAATGTGTTTTCATTTTTGAAAATACTTAGATCTTCTGTGCAACAAGTATTTTGGCCTTTCATAAAGAGACTTCTTTTGGTGCAAATTCTAAAGCATGTTACTTGGAAACAGCAAAAATTCCACAGATTTCCACAAAGTAAGACATTGTTGGGAGGAGGGGGAGGGGGGAATAGGCGTGTTGGGCATTCTTTGATTTTGCGTCTTGCATTCGTAGCATTTGTTGCAAAGCGCTTGGCAAACAGAAGCGCTGACGGGGGGTGGGGGGGGGCGGCAGGAGAAAGTTGCATGTGCTGCTGAACTCCGAAGGCGACGGTTACTTGAATGATCTGTTGTAAAAGGAACTTCCTTCTTTTGGGGAAGTTGTCTACTTTCAGATGAAAATGCTCTGCTCTCTGCCCTCCTCCTCCTCCTCCTCCCTCTCCGCAGACTCCATTGGAAGCGGTGGATCATGTCGGGGTGATTACTTCGCGTTCACTCAAGTGCCTTGAATGCTGCTGCCTCCAGCAGTAGGTGGTGATGTAATAGGTGCATCCAAGGCACATGGAGATATAAATATCGTGGTTTAGGGGGTGAAGAGCCATGGCTGAGCAGCTAGAGGAGAAGGTCCCCACTTGAGAGAAGCCCCTCTGCAGTGGAGATCAAGTTCAGAAGAAGCCTTGGCTGAGCCGACCCCCCGCCCGCCTCTTCTCTCCCACCCCCCGCAGCCCTCGTCCCCCCAGTTGCTCACTCACTGGATTCCTCTTCCATGCAATCTGACCAGAGCGTCTCCAGTTCCTTGGGGGGCTGAGCTGTTTGGGCTCCCTCCCCCCCCTTTCTGCCTTTCTCCCTCTCTTCCTTCCTTGCTTTCTCCCTCCTCTCCCTCTCTCTCTCTCCCCTCTTGCCTCCTCCTGTGATCCAAGTCCGAAGTGGGAGATCGGCAGAGAGGGTGTATTTTTAGAGCGATTGCCTCCCTGGGAACCACGTGTGCTGCCCATGTTGCTCAGGATGACTGGCCCCTCTTCGGCCTGCTTGCCAGTCTTGCTCCTGGGGCTGCTCTCGCCTTGGCTGGCGGGGCGCTGCATGCCCGCCTTGGCCCACCACCACCACCCGCACAACGACACCCTGGAGTGGCGCTGGGAGACTCTCTTCTCGCGCTCCATGGCCAGGCTCCCCGGGGAAAGGAAGGAGCCCAGCCGGGACGGAGACTATCTGCTGGGCATCAAGAGGCTGCGACGCCTCTACTGCAACGTCGGCATCGGGTTTCACATCCAGATCTTGCCAGACGGCCGGATCAACGGGATTCACAACGAGAATCGATACAGTAAGTTGCCTCGCCTGGCCACCTTCCTGCTCCTTCCACCTTGTCACTTTCAGGAGCGTCCGCGGAGCCACCTTAAAGGGCAACCCTTCGCTCTCTCGGTGCCTGCCCTAATTTGAACCTGCTGCTTCGAATTGGGACAGGCGGGACTGGGAAGTCCCGCGACCAGAGCAATCCACTCCCTCTGCCTTGCTCTCGAGCAGACGGGGAGGTGGTGGCGGACGGCTGTCGTCGCTCTTCTTTCAGTGCTCAGGCTGCGCAGTATGGTCCCTTAAGGGACTCTCGGGGGACCCCCTAGAGATTAACATGCTGTGGGCACTGACTTGCGTCTCGATCTTGCACACATTTATTGGGTATGATGATCTGTCCCATCATCGCCGACTTCAAGGTAAATGCCCTTGGTAAAGCTGTCCTGAACCACCTGGACCAGAACTGCTTCCCAGTAGGTTTGAACTGGCCGATCAAATCCCTCAGATCGATCACATCGACCCAGCCCGCTGAAGAGCAGATTCTTTTAGGGCTGCGATTCTCGAGCGGCTAACTTCTCAGAAGCCTCAGTCAAGGCTTTGGGCCGTCTCATACATTAAGGTTTCTTTGCCTAGAAAGCGCTTCTGGATAAGGGAGAAACCCCATGAAATCCGCATGTGGATTGTCAGGTGGGAGGATGTATCTGTATTACTTGATTGTTGATTGTTGGGTGTCCACGCAGCACAAGACACGCATTTAAGAGCATCAGGGGTGAGGATCTACACGTGCCATAGTCTTTTCCATCCTGCACATGAATCCCCCGCCAAGGGAAATAGTGAAGTGGCCCATAATGAGATTTATTAAAGAATTCTAGATCTGCATCTGAGTCTGCCAAAATATAAGTTTGTACATGAAACAAAAGACAGAATCAAATCAAATGGACCAATTTCATTTTTAAAAAGTTACTAGTTTCTGTAGTTGCAGAGGGAGCTAGCTTTACATTCTCTAATGCAAAGTGTCACCTGGGATACCAGAGCTTTCTACTCTCCACTGTTAGTGGGAAATACAGACCCAGTGGCTGCTGGCTAGTGGCAGTACTGGCCAGTGGCAGTACTGGGTGAAGGCAGTAAGAGTGAGGGCAGCTTGATTAAAAAGTGGTACCCCTACATTCTGTCCAGTATTTTCCTTGAAACAGATATCATTTGTGGAGTTGAGTAAGAGAAAACAAACTGCCTTACTCATCCCTGCTCCTGAGATCAAGATTTGGTCACACAGAAATAAAACATTTGCATGGTATTTTTCTGATTACTACAACCCCTCCAGAGCAACTGATGTATGGTACTGAAAGGAAGATTTCTCCTGTTGGTCATTTTGATGAATCAGGTGTTTTTCACTGCAACATCTGGATGCCCCAGAGTAGCAGCAAGCAGCTACTCATTCGTCCCTCCCTGGGTTTGCAACAGGTTTATAAATAGTTAATTTGGGATTCCAGATCCCACAGCAACTCTGCCAAGAAGTTAGGACAGTCCCTCAGAAAAAAAAGCATCTGTTAGTGGCTTAACCTCATGGCCCTGTGGCTCTAATTCTAACTACGATACAACTGAAACAATAGGACTGGGGAGGAGGCATTAGAGAGACAGCCCCCTGACAAATGTTTCATGTGCCCTGAAACATTTTGTTACTTATTTTAACCTATAGACAATGTGGGAGATCCCTGTTAACATTTTTTAAAGCAATACCAAGCCCAGCTTTAAAACCATACCTGGTTTAAAATTGGCAGTATTGAGTCACACTGTATGGAAATATTAAGCTTTAAAGGGCTCAGCGACTCTGATTATCTTTTCTTGGGACAAAAGAATGGAACTGAAATCATAAATGTTGCATTGATTGAGGACCAGATGGGATAATTAAACACATCTTAAGAAGAGGCAGTGTCCACATTACAGCCACCACATAGAACTAGGGATGTGCACAGACGGTTTGCCATAGTTTGGTCCAAATTCGTGCAACCCCAAACTGGTTCAGTTGAACCCACCGGCTGGGCCAGTTGGGTTGACGAACCAGCTGAAACCAGTTCAAAGTGGTTCATGATTGAACCACTCAAATGGGAACCTAAGTGCCCCTGGTGCGCTGAGCCAGCATCAGACCCGACCTTAGGGTGGGGCGACTGGGGTGGTTGCCCCAGGCCCTGTGTTGGAGGGCCCCCGCTGTGCCAGTGAGCGGCAGGCAGCCTCGCAGACTGCCCACGTGCTTGGCTCCTGGCAGCAGCGTGTGCGGTGGCGGCTGCGGCTGCCTGCCACTGCCATGTGTGCTTGCCTGGGGGAGAGGGGAAGCAATCCCTACTCCCCTGACGCAGGGTGTGTGACTTCGCTCTGAAGTGGGACCACGCGCTCCGTTTTAGAGCAAATACCGGCAGCACTGTGTTCACAGCATGGCCGGGAGCTGCGTTCTTGCTCCCGGGCATGCTGCATACGCAGCGCTGGCTGGCATTTGCTCTGAAACGGGGTGCGTGGCCCCATTTCAGAGTGAGGCCACGCCCCCTGCTGCATCTGACATCAGACACTGCTGGTGTCAGATGCAGAGGGCGGGCCCCTTCTCCCCGAGCCATGCAACCCCCCAAGGGGCGGTGCTGGCCAGCATCGTGCAGCCCTGGTTGGGTAGCCAGCAGTATGCAGAAGGGCTGCGGGCTAAGGACTCAATCAGCCCATGCCAAGCCGCTCTCTGGGTGCTGAGCCTGAACGACAGCCAGCCACACCCCACTGTGGGAGCAGGGAGTTTGATCTCCTCCACAGATACCCAGTGGGGCTATTAACACGACCACATGGGTGGACGGGGTGGGGGGAGGCAGGGTTCAACATCCCTTCCCCCAGATGAGCAGTCTGTGTTCCTTGGACATGTGAGCTGTGCGCCTATACAAACTGCAATGCCAGCAGCAGCGCGGAGCACTATCTGCGCTACTCCCGGCAGCACAGATCAACAGCAGCTAGGACTTGTTTTCCCAGCCTCTGCATATCCCCCTTGGGGGATTCCCCTGTCAGACAGGCACTCTAGGCTCCCCTCTCTGCATCTCCTCAAGCTCCGTGGAGCCCGAGGAAACACAGGAGCCCGGCAGCTGGCTTAAGGGAGCATTTGCTCCCTTAACCTTGGCTAAGAGCCGGGCTTCAGAGTGGGGTTAGGCTGAGTGTGGATAAATCCATGCAGATTCTGGCGCCCCACATGAGCAGCCTAGCCCAGGTTAGGCTGCCCCTGAGAACAACCTCAGTGAATCAGTAACACACTGAACTTTTCCACCATACATCAGTAACCAAGACGGATGCACCACCGAGACATACACTATCGCATCCTGCATCATGCCCTACCTCTGCCATCATCAAATAACACACTCCAGGAAGAGCAAGGTCCTCCCACCCCACCCTGGGGGCACATACAGTGGCTGCTGCCAGGTAATGCACACAGCCCTCCACTTCACGCACTGCCACTGGAGAACATCATGCCAACCATATAGATTACTTGCCATGCACCAATAGCTACCACATGAGCCAACTGAAAGTGGTTTACATGTTGTGACACTTAATATGTAGGGCAATCCTATGTTTACTTACCCGTAAGCTCAACAGAAATCAAGACTTTGACTAATACTCATTTATTTTAGAGCAGCCCAAAGGGCTCAACAGAACTGAAGATTCCAGCCCAAAGTTATTTGCTCCTCAGAGCAAAATGTAGGCTGTGTTTTAGGATAGGAGAGTTCCAGCTACTTATTTGGCAGAAGATCCAGAGCCTCCTGAGTAGCCCTATTGACTGCATCAGAAAATTGATTCAGAACTGTAACCTATGGATGTATGTTAGAGTAACTGCTATACTGGTGTGGTCCTATTGGCTTCACTAAAACAACACCGAAGTGAGTATGAAAACCCAAAGTCGTGTGGTTTAAGCAAACACGTAACACTTCATACTAGATATGATCATATTCGCTGGCTTACTGTGCATTCTCTTCTTTCATAGGTTTGCTTGAAATCTCTCCAGTGGAAAGAGGAGTTGTAAGTCTCTTTGGAGTAAAAAGTGGACTCTTTGTAGCTATGAACAGTAAAGGCAAACTCTATGGATCTGTAAGTAGCAATTAGTGAAGTGTTTTCAATCTCTTTCTTTTAAAATTAGTGTGCAATTGTGGTGGTGTTGTTTAATGGGAAGGATCCTGCATCTTGAGGCCATATCTAGGCTTTGCTCAAAATATAATATGGGGACCACTCTCAACATTCACCTCCCTTCAGGGGCATAGCAAGGTTGGAGTGGGCCCAGAGACAAGATTTTAAAATGCGCCCCCCCCCGAAGCTCAGCTCATGAAGTAAAGAAATCTTAAATGAGGCTGAACAGTGGTAACAAAAAGCATCCTAAATAATTTTTTTAAAGGTTTTGTAAATTGTGGATGATGCAAGTCATTTAATGGTACTAGAGAAAGACATGCTGTTCTGGTAGCTCCAGGTCTAACACTCGCATCAATTTTGGAGGATGAATGCATCTGAAGGAAGCCCGGGTGGGTGCGCGGCTGGGGGAGTCAGTCATGTGACTTGCCTCTGGGGGGGCCCCCAAGGCAGTGGGCCCCCAGACAACTGTCTCCCCTTGCCCTATTATAGTTATGCCCCTGCCTCCCTTACACTGACTGTATGCCCAGATGGCAACTGGCCAGTTGTCCTAGATTAGTGCTGCAGTAAAGACCTAGAAGGTATCCCTGGATACTTTTTCCATTACAGTAATCACCCCAACACAGCAGGCAATCACCCTGAGGACTACATGAGACATCCCCAAATGTGCTCTTGGTGCACCAATTATCCACAAACATGACTATCCTCTGATCTGGCACATCAAAGCAGCCTCAGGAAGATGATATAAGCACTTGTGTGTATTCGTACAAGATACTAGTAGAGATAATACTTTTTTAAAAAATTAGACTTACTGTGAAATAAAGTAACAACAATAATAAGCTTTATTTGTTAGCTGCCACATGACAAATTGTTCTCTGGGAGGCTTGCGATTCAAGTACCTATAAACTGAGGATGTTACCCACTGTTGCTCTCTTCTCATGTAATCTCCCCGCCATTCACTGAATGCAGGGAGAGGGTGTGGAACTGCACCCACTTGATCTGCCCCTTGCAGTCATTGGTTATGGTTCTTTGCTCAATCATGAGTTTGGCTTTCTTGAGAAAGAAGTTGTATGCATGTACTCCTGGCAAGGGGGTTCCTGCTCGCAGGGCAATGGCAGCACCAGTAAAAACATGGCAGGGGGTGGGGCGCTAAGGGGCAAAGTGCAATTACGGTGGGGGGGGAGACAAGCTGTGTCCCAAATATTAGATTTCTGAAACAGGAATTGGCGGGGGGAAGCCACTTGTCTGGGGTGCACTTGCCCACCTATGTTCCCCCTCTGGAGCCTCTGGGGGAGAAAGAGTCTTGAGCCGCTTTCTCAAGAAAGCCAAATGCACAGCTGACAGGGGTGTGGCCAGCAGGGACATTTGTTGCAGAGGAGTGGAGCCAGCAGGCACAAATCGATCTCCACATCCAGTGGCCATGAGGGAGAATACATGAGAAGAGAGTTTGTTTCCAGTGTTTCCTCTAAGGTGTGTGCATGTGTGTGTGCACACAAGTGTTTTTTTTAAAATGAGATCCCGCTCAGATTGAATCAGGAAGGCCCCACTCTGGCTGCACATGTGCACACAATGCCTGGATGCTGCTGCCTGTGCCTGGAACCAAATTCATTCTTTACTTAGATGACAAACAATTGGAAGGAACATTGCTTGTGTCTTTGTATGGTTTCATGCTCTAGCTTTGTCTTCTTTCCATCACTACTGCTGGGGGCTGCACAGGGTGTGAGGAGGTGCCCCAGCAGGGGTGTAGCTATAATTGAGCAGATGGGTTCAAGGAACCCAGGCCCTCCAGCTCCTGAGGGGACCCCAGCTCCCTCCCTCCCTATCTTCTTCATTATCTCCCTCACTCCAAGGGGCCACTGGGGAGAGGGATGAACATGGCCCCCCTTTCCCCTTACTACTGCCCTGTGCCCCAGAGTAACTCTATGGAAACACTGGAAGGCAGGAAGATCCTCCTACCCTACCAAGAAACCATTTAGAGTTTAAGAGTGAACTGTTCATCCCATTTTAATTCAGGGGGAAAAAAGGTGCTTCTGTTTAGAGTTTGGGAAATGCTACCAGATTCTGGTGATTCATCAGACCACATGCTCATTGGCAGTTACTTTATTAAAGGATGTAGCAAATCAGTAGCTGATAACAAATACTGTAGCTCTGCAATTACTAGTCATGTTCAATCAATTCAGGCATGTCAATCAATTCCAACTCTATATATGCACCAGATTTGGGAAAGGATGGTCACATCTTGAATAATATTGTATATGCAGGACAACGGGGCGAGGGGCGATTTTTTGCTGATCCCTCTTGCCTCTGTTGCCCCTAATGTCTTCCTAAAATATGAAGGTACCTAACCCTTAGAGACATATTTGCTGAGAGCAAATATTTGCTCAGAGCATTGGGGGCAGCAGAGGGAAGGGGGAAATCAGCAACTGTTGCCCTTTCCTCCTTGTGTGTGCAAGACATTCTTCCATGCACAGGTCTTTAGTCAGTATGTTGCCCAAAGAGTTTTCTTTCAAAACCAAAACAAACCACAAAACCTTAATTTTTAGCATTTTGAATCTTGAGAACAAATAGTCCAAGGCACTTCATTTCTCAAAGCCTCCTTGGTTACTAAAAATAATGCAAGTCTTGTTTATGGTCATTTCCAGCTGTCTTTCTGTTCTGGCCTCCCTGTTTGTTCAAGCTGGTGTAGGCAGAGCTTTCAGCCCAATGATTCTAGATGGAGATCACTTTCGCATTGACTTGCCCAAAGAAAAGCACAGAAAAACCCTGGAGTGTCAAGGGCCAAATGTTTTCCTTGTAAAAGTCAGCTTCGGTAATCTTGGATTCATTTTCACTTTTTTTGGACTATAGTTGAGTGAAACACTTCCAGTGTCAACAGTGATTTGCTATCAACAACCTTTTTTCTTCTGTGTTGCCTGCCTTGCTTTTTAAATAGCTGACCAAAGGCTACATCCTTTATTTTCGGCCTCAGGAAAAACATAAGAGCCCTAGTGGATCAGAGCAAAGTTCCATCATCCTGCTTTTCAAAATGGTCAATCGGATGCTGATATGCAGGGTATGAAGCCAATAGGCCTCCCCACTGTTGCCCCGCAGCAACTAATATTCAGTTGCATACTGCCACTGAACATGGTGGTTCCATTTAGCCTCCATGGCTAATAACCATTGAGATACCTGTCTTCCATCCATTTGTCTAAACTCCTTTTAGAACCATCAGAGCCAGGACCCCCATCACTCTTTTAGCAGTGAATTCCATAGAAAACTATGGAAACTTGAGTTGCAATTCATATTCCAGTTTCAATGGAACCAAGTAGTTTGTGGACTCCTTGCCTCATTGACAAGCCACTTGAAATGGCCTCCTTGCATTTAAGCAGTATCAAGTGGTGGCATAAATAGTCTTTGGATTACACTATAAAACAATGAAAATGTGAAATAAATGCCCAATATGTCAGGGCCTGATTCTGCCACTATTAAAAGCAAAGAAGATTTTTAAATGGGGCAAGGCTATAATGTTTCAATCTTTTCTTAAAAGTCTCCCATAAGCCAGAGTAGTGAGCTATGATATATCCTCCAGCTGTAGACAGATTATGGTGCTTGTTTGCAAAACATTATATCTGAAGAATCGCAGTGATCAGTTAGTTGGTGGGTTGGTTATGGGAGTGGGGAAGGGATACTGGTGACTCTATTGTGGGAGCCCAGAACTCAGAGGGAATGCCTGTCATTGGCCAAGGATTAACACACACACCAACAAGGGGTGGAGCTAAATACAAACAGTGTACCAAAACCAGAAGATTCTGTTGCTAGCTGCCCATGTTAGCAGTTTCTATCCAAAGAAAAATCCTCCTCTAATTAATGTACCATCGTGATCTTTTACTCTTTGCTGTTTGCCCTTTGTTATCATAATTCAGTATAATGAAAAATTCCATACACTCAGATGCTAATGCAATAAATGCATAGTTTTGACATATTTGTGGTGCTGAGTCATGATCAGCCCCTTTCTTTTGAGGCTGTGTTTCTGTGCAGAGAGAGTGTATTTCTAGCATAAGGTGCGCGCTCTCTCTCTCTCTCTCTCTCTCTCTCTCTCTCTCTCTCTCTCTCTCTCTCTCTATATATATATATGGGAAAACACCATTCTCGTCACCCTCACCTCCTCCAGGAGTGCATCCATGCTATTAGGATTGCCATGTGGAACATGGTGGTACATTTGTCATGGACACCTGTTGGATATTGCCCTGTAACGCAATATATGTGCTGGGTAACAGAGTTTTCAGTGGTGCCACCATACTGGTGGAATTCCCTCTACAAGGAGATCCAACTGGCTCCCTCTTCCCTTTAGACAGTCAGTAAAAATGTTTCAGTACCAGGCTTTTTAGTCTGTAGCATGATGTTTCACTATGAGGATGTGTATCATTTTATTGCTGTCTTTATTAATAGTCTTAGTGTCCCTTTACTTTCATTTTATGTATTTGTTTTTATTTATGTAAGTTGCTTTGTTGTTTTTATTAAAGTGGGGCATAAATACTAAGAATAAATTAATTAATGCGATGTCCATGATAAGCACCACAGCTCCTTTTTTACACTATTTTTGAACTTATAGATGTTTTTAAAATGCTTTTGAATGTTCCTCCTATGCTGTTCCAGCATACCAGGCAACACTCATATTGATCAAAGACAAAGTCGGCAGCTTGGTGGTGCTTTTGGACCCAACGCTGTCCTTGGAGGCCCAATGTGCAGAGATGCTTTTTATGAGCTACGGCTGATCTGCCAGCTGCGACCCTACTTGGAGAAGTCAGACCTGACCTGTCACTCATGCTTTGGTAACATCCAGATTTGATTACTGCAATGCACTCTATGTGGGGTTGCCTTTGAAGATGGTTCAGAAGGTTTATCTAGTCCAGAATGCTGCTGCAAGAATGCTCATGGTACAAGTCACTTCATGAGTGTCAGACCCATCCTGCAGCAGTTTCATTGGTTACTGGCCCACTTCCAGCTAGATTCAAGGTGCAGCTCTTAACCTTCAAAGCTCTACATGGCTGGGGGCCAGGGTACCTGTTGAACCACATTTGCCCATATGAACCTGTCAGGGCTCTCCGCTTGGCACCTCTGGCCCTGCTCATGGCCCTGCCACTAGCAGTGATCTAGTAGGCAGGGACTAGAGACAGGGCCTTTTCGGTTGTGGCCCTCGATTTTGGAACGCCTTCCCTGAAGAGCTTCACTATGCTCCCTCCTTCAGTGTTTTTAGAAAACAATTCAAAACACATCTTTTTAAAGAGGCTTTTAAATGTTTTATCTGCTGATTATATCTGGTAGGCTTTTTAGTTTTTAGTTCTCAGTTTTCAGCTTTCTATTAATAACTTTTAATTTGAAATGTTGAAACATTTAAAATTTGTATTTTTAATGTGATTTTAGTCTGGTCTTTTAACTTGTTTGACTTTATTAATGTTTTATTTTACACTGTATATGTTTTGTTGATGTTGTGAGCCACACTGAGCAGCAGTGTGGGGTATAAATATCAATAATAAAATAAATAAATAATAACAATAACAATAACAACAACAACAACAACAATAATAATAGGACCATAAAATTGAAAAAGTGGTAGAAAACGAAGATGCAAAAATATTTTGGGACTTCCGACTACAAACAGACAAACATCTGCCACACAATACACCAGATATAACTGTAGTCGAGAAGAAAGAAAAACAAGTCAAAATAATCGACATAGCAATACCAGGGATATTGCAGAATAGCAATAGCAATAGCACTTACACTTATATACCGCTCTATAGCCGGAGCTCTCTAAGCGGTTTACAATGATTTTAGCATATTGCCCCCAACATTCTGGGTACTCATTTTACCGACCTCGGAAGGATGGAAGGCTGAGTCAACCTTGAGCCCCTGGTCAGGATTGAACTTGCAGCCTTCTGGTTACAGGGTGGCAGTTTTACCACTGCGCCACCAGGGGCTCTTTTATAGAAGAAAAAGAAATAGAAAAAAATCACCAAATACAAAGATCTACAAATTGAAACTGAAAGGCTGTGGCAGAAAAAGACCAAAATAATCCCAGTGGTAATTGGCGCCCTGGGTGCAGTTCCAAAACAACTTGAAGAGCACCTCAACACCATAGGGGCCACAGAAATCACCATCAGCCAATTACAAAAAGCAGCATTACTGGGAACAGCCTATATTCCGTGACAATATCTATAATAGCAGCAACAACATTGATAATAAAATTCAGCCATCCCAGGTCCTTGGGAAGGACTCGATGTCTGGATAAAACAAACCAGTCAATAACACCTGTCTGACTGTGTAAACAAGAAATAATAATAATAATAGTAATAATAATCCAGCCATCTCAGGTCCTTGGGAAGGACTTGATGTTTGTATAAAACAAACCAATCAATAACACCTGACTGTGTCAACAACAACGACAACAATAATAAATAAAATAACTAGCTGGGCCGGGCACAGTGCATCTGTGCCTCCGCTGCCTGGCTGGTCCGCTTCTCTGATTGGTGGGCCAGCAGGCTGGCCCTCTTCTTCTCTCCCCCACCCCCACAGGCACTTTCTGGCTGGTGGGCTGGACGGAAAGCTGGCCCACCACTTCCTCCTGCCCACCAGCCCCTCCTCCAATTCCTGCTGGCCGGGCCAACCCGCTTCTTCTCACTCCCCTCCTGGCACTTTGTGGCTGGTGGGCTGGCTGGAAAGCCAATTCCCGGTGGCTGGGCTGGCTTGTTCCCTGCTCCTGCTGCTGCTGCCTGCTTCTCCTGTCGGTTGGGCAGCCTGCCACCGCCTGCTCCTGCTGGCTGGGCAGCCTACTGGTGGCCGGCATCCCTATTTTCTCCCCCGTCCCCGTCACTAATCAGCAGCTTCTCGTGAGAGCTGCCACGCATGGGATTAGTGACGGGTACGCCTAGGAGAAATAAATATATATAGATTGTGATGGCAGTACCAGCAAGGCTCTCCTGTCCCTCTCACAGCAATGCTTCATCTTCGTAATTTTAGTTTAGTTCAGCCCTTTGAAGGCTGTGAATTCTCCCTCTCCAGTACTGGATTGTACATCTCCACTGATGAGTTTTTAAAAGGATAAAACAGCAGTATCATTATTGCCCTATAGGAAGTCTAATCTTTCCCTTTGCATCCATTATGTATCTACTTATGAGAATCATACAAAGGCTGAAATATGGCAGGGGTGTGCATTTTCTGATGATCTGAATAAGAGCTGCATTTGAGGAGATGTTTTGTCCAAAGCAGTCTTCTCTTCTTTGAATCATCCTTAACACAATGCAAAGATATCTCCCTCCTCCTTCATTCATAAGGCAGCTGCCTGAAGATTTTCCATGCTTGGAAATATTCTAGGGGGTTTATAGCTGTAAGTGTAAGAGGAGACTTTCTCCTACAGATGAGTTACACACCCACACTCCTAACACAGACACTTCACTGATTTTAGTGTAAGAATTACAATTTCTTTTTTAAAAAAACTTATCACATGGCGTATACATAGATCGTAGAGATGAGCTTGGGAGTCATTGAAAGAAAGGCTTCCATGGTGGAGAGATTCATAGCTAACTGAATCCCAGCCAACTGATGACAGGATGATCCAGCCAAAATGTGGTCAGAAGCAGAAGACAGAAGAGTGTGTTTGTAGTTTATGTAGTATAGCACATGCAGCCAGAGGAAGGCATGGCTGAAGGTTCTTGAAAGAGCTGTATCCCACCAGCCCAAAGAATCCACTGCAGTCAAACACACATAATGGATCATCATAATGCTCCACTGGGTGTCTCATGCCAGCATAATTTTGTGGAGTGGGGTGGGTTGGGACTCTTGTTAAAGCTAAGAGGCCAATAAGCAGCCAAGTGAACATAGAGTGCCAGTTTTCCTTTGGGCATGTAAGGGGCTGAGAAGGACTTGAGAAAGTTGGGGGTGGAGTGAGTTTTCCTCATGTGTATCCCAACCTTCCCAGCATGAAGTGAGAGATCATGTGTGGATGCCTTCAGGCAAGCAAGAGAATGGAGGCCCAAGTCCAGACCAGCAGAGTAAGTGGAGCCTGCCCACTAATTATCTAAGGGAATTCACTGATGAAATTCTTACAAGGGAGCTTCCAAATCCTGAATCCAGATGTGCAATATTACACATTCCTGTGTGTGGAATAGGCACGCATGCACACACATCCACATCCTCATGCATTGCCCAAGTTTACTCACACCGGCTATGTGGATGAACAAGGGACAAGGGCAGGCTATACTGGCTTGTGGCTCCTTGGAGGCAGAGTTTGAATGAGCATATCCGAGACATGTCAAACCTCCAAGTGAAGTGCCTCTGGTTTCCCTCAAAAACTGGTGGCTCTTGAAAATGGTTTTTGTCTCAGGGATGGTTTGAAGCAGGGGTATAGCTATAATTGAGTAGATGGGTTCAAAGAACTCGGGCCATCCAGCTCCACCCTCCGTATTTCCTTCATTTTCTCCCTCACTCTGAGGAGCCACCAGGGAGAGGGGAGAGCACGGACCCTCTCCCCGCTATCTACACCCCTGGTTTGAAGCCTCAGCTGATCCACGTGAAAAGAGAGTGAGAAGTCCATAGCTAAAGGTGCATCTTTCATGCCTGTTTGCAAAAGCATTTCCAGCACCTAACCTATAATTTCCTGCTCCTCCTCCCCCCATTCTCGTTTCAGAACCATTTCAACGATGAGTGTAAATTCAAAGAGATCCTGCTTCCAAACAACTATAATGCTTATGAGTCCCAGATCTACCCGGGGATGTACATAGCCCTAAGCAAAAATGGAAGAACAAAGAAAGGCAACAAAGTCTCTCCCACCATGACAGTAACACACTTTCTTCCTAGGATCTGAGAGCTGTCCCTTCAGACCTACCTCAGGGAAGGGGAAGAAGGCAAGGCCCAGTTGGAGAGCAGGAGGAGGGATTTACGGTGCACTTTTCTTTGAGAGTTTTATGCAAGAGTAGATGTAAGATATTTAAATTATTTAAGTCTGTATATATTGCCAGAAAGTTATTTATAGTTCTGATTTTTTTTAATTCCTAAAAAAAGAAATACCCAGCATAAAACAAAACCTCCAACCTAAGCTATTCATTACACAGTGCAATGGTAGATGACTTTTGCATTGTGGTTTATTTAACATTTTTTGCAAGTTATCACAGGTGTGCTGCTATTATGTGTTGTTGTTCTTTTAAAAGTGAAATCTGATTCCTGTATTTACAATGTTTTGCACTGTTTTGTGTGTTGTACAGTGTTAGTGGACATGAAATTGTTCTTCTTTTTCTTCTTTTTTGTAAAGAAACTAATGATAACCACCAGATAAGGTCTTAGTCTTTGAAAATGAACTGGGCAAACCTTCCTCAGTTCTGATGCCAGCTTGTAGCACCATACAATATCTGACCTCCTTTTGTGCAGTGTTGCTATTTCATTGAAACAGTATCAGTTTACTTCTGGTCCAGAAAGTGCAGTGTTGAAGTACCACCCTGCAAAGCTGTTTTTAGATCTGTTACTGCTGAACTCTGAACTTTCCTGCAGTCAATCTTTTTGGAGCCCCTAGGGCTCGATCCACCAAGCAAGTTCCCTTACAACAACAACTGGAGACTGTACAGCCACAACACTTGGAGAGTTGTGCCCTTAGCAGATTCTTTTAAACTTCTAGAGTAAATCTCCAGGGTTACTATTATTATTGTTTTTATATTTTTATTAGATGAAAACATTTTTGACTTTAAAAATGGTAGATCCGGCCTGCTCAGTGTGTGTTTCTTCTGTTTTCTGCAAACTTACTCTCACACTGTGAAGTAGGCCACAATGAATTAGTAGCATTTAATTTATGTAATGAAAAATATCCTCCTTTTAAATGTGATAACATTGTTCCCCCACCCCCCATGATATCCGACAATCCCTCTCTCTCCTTTTTCTTTTAGAAGTTCAAATTCTAATACATGGCCAGATGACTGAAGGTCCTATATTTACTTATTTATTGATTTATTTTCATTGTTGCAATATTTAAAAGGAGAAAACATGCTGCTGCCTTCAAGGCTGCAATCCACAACCCACTAAGAACATGTCTAAATTGCAATGGAGAGTCAAAACACACCACTGCAACAGAAATTGGCTTATGATACTTTTGTTAATAATTGTGTGTGCAGGGAAGAGATAATGGGAATGATTTATCACAAAGGTAGATCACCAGAGATTCATATAGGCAGTCTCAACTGCAAATAGTTATTTGTTCTGGTGATGAGTCATCCCAATGACCACACATTACTAGCAAAGCAAGCAATATGAACTTAATTCACCAACTTTCTGGGATGCCAAAATGGCTGTGTACAGTGGACCTCAATTGTTTTTGCAGTCTTGTAAGAATGTGATGCCAGTGATCCCCAGCTCCTCCATGGAATTCAGATTCCAAGGGCTATATCTGGGGATGTTGTAAATGTTTAAAATTCAAATTGCAACGCAACAGATCCAATAATTCAATCAATGCAAAAAACACATGAAAAATAAAATATATTAACCTTAATTGTATCATAAACCATAGAATCATATAGAAATAGTGATAATAATAGATCATATAAAGTAAAATAACTAATTAGATACAGGATACACTAAATAAATCCAATCCCAAAAAAGAACTATATAGTCCATAATATATGCCAGAATAACGCAAGACAGCAACAGATTAACTCTTTCAAACTGCTTTATCAGGTGTCCTGTTGGGTTGCAATTTGAATTCTTCATTTCAGATCCATTTACGCTGATTGTGTAGTAGCAAATGTTTAAAAATCGGCTTTGCTTGTTGTGCAGATGTAAGCTTACTCCACAAGCAGTTCTGTCCACTGAGTTAACAGAACTACTGTGATGTAAATGGCTTATGGACTGCAGCCTTAGCATTTCATTCCCTGACATAAAACTGCTTCATTTCTACCTCACTCATTCTTAAAGCCAGTTTCCTAACAAAATCTGCATGGAAGGTGCATACTTTTTTTTTGTTTCCTGTTCATTCAGTGTTATAATTCCAGTGTGGGAGGGGCTTCCCAAATTCCTACTTTTTTCCATATGTAGCCAAAAGTATTCCAGATAGCATTGGTTGCATCCAATTTGAGCCTTGTCACGTTTGTGCTATCTTTACTCTGTGATTTACTTTTAGTAAGGATAATCATGGTGAAAATATTTGCAGACAGCTGTCAGGCTGCAGCACTATATGGTCATCTAGTAACCCTATATTTTTCTTTATATATTTTGTGAATGTAAACCATGTCTTTAAAGCAAAGAATGAGAAGGCAGGTTGAAGAATGATGGCAGGGGGACAGAGAGGGGGAGAAAAGGGTGTTCTGAAACTTCTACTAAGCTTAGAGTTTTTTAAAAAGTACTCGAGTGACTTTGAAAGCAAAATACAAAGCTCATCTGTCAGATTTCTTGAAAACAACATATAGAAAGGCTCATAAAATGTTATTGGATCGCTCACACACTCACTGTGGAGAGGGCCTGGACATCAGTGCTAGAGTACATGCTTGGCATGCAGAAACATTCTGCCAGAAAGCTCTAGGTCCAATTCCTGGCTTATCCAGGTAGGGCTCGGAAATGTTCATCTGAAATTCAAGAGAGTTACTGCCAGACAATTTAGACAATATCGAGCAAGGTTGACCAGTAGTCTGATTTGGTATAAGACAGCTTCATATGCTCACATTATGGCTTGAGTTTAAGAACTGTAGTACCAGCTAATGAAGACTTACAATAAGACATACAGATTGCTGCATCAGAGTAATCTCAGAAAGCTGCTGTTATGCTACTGTTGCAGGCAGCCTTATGGGGCTGGCACAGAGATTGATGACTGGAGTGGCACATTGATGATGCCCTTGAATAGCTGATCAGGGTGGGATTGCTTTAAATCACAAATTACTTTAGAAGACTTCCACTCACTTCAGTGTGAATTTGGTGGAGTGAATATACACACACAAATGCTTCTCTGTGGTTTTTTTCATTCTAGCCTAGCATGCATTCCTTCAGTGCACCTAAAGATCTCACGGTCACATAGTGCCTGTGTACAGCCTGCCTCGCTCCCCCATCTACCTACATGACAGGTAGGGCTGTGCATGAACTGAATTATCAGCCTGTTAGTTTCAATTCTGATCACAATCCCGGCCATTCTTGCATTGTGTACATGATACATGAGATGGTCTGGATCACATGGAGACAATAAGTGGCTTGATGCATCAGGATGGAGGGGAGGGATTACATTTTAGTGACGAGCCAATTTATTTGGAGAAATCTTATCTTTCCCTCCATTGTCTTGCTATAGAATGCCACAGGGCAGGAAGTAACATCATAACCCTGGTGCATTAAAGGTAAAGTAAAGTGTGCCGTCGACTCCAGGCGACCACAGAGCCCTGTGGTTGTCTTTGGTAGAATACAGGAGGGGTTTGCCATTGCCATCTCCCACACAGTATGAGATGATGCCTTCCAGCATCTTCCTATATTGCTGCTGTCCGATATAGGTGTTTCCCATCGTCTGGGAAACGTACCAGTGGGGATTCGAACTGGCAACCTCTGGCTTGCTAGTCCAGTCATTTCCCCGCATTACTGGGGAATTATTATGACTGCATTCTATAGTTACAGGGTGTGGCCAGTTGCTCCCCAGTAATGCACCAGGAAACGGATGCAACATCATGACATTGCTTCCTTCCCTGATGCATTATAGGGTAATGTCAGGGAAGGAAAGGTTGCAATTTGAAATGCGACTGCTACCCAGCCAATTTCTTCAGAGAGGCCAGCTCTTTATTAAAAGAGAACCCCTCCACTCCCCCCCCCCAATATTCAATTTGGTATTGTATTGAATCATCTACCGGTATTGAATACATTTTTCATCAGAATAATTTCCAAAAAGAAATGCTCCAATAAGGCTTGCATCACCTTGGACCAGACTAGCGGTCCAATGTGATGCACAGCCCTAATGACTGGTGCAAGGAGTCCTGACTGTGCATGGAAGGTACAGCCCTGCAGAGGAAAGGGTGTGATTGGTACATGAGATACGATGCGAAACACACTTCCTTTTATCAGGGTCGGCTTCCCAGTTTTCAAAGTTGCATGCTAAAGCATAATGCCAGGAGCATGGGAAGCCCCTGCTTGTGTGTGTCCTTGTGACCCACTCCTAATTGATATGTGGGATACATATCAATGTATCCCACAATGATACATTGTGCAAGCATGTAAGTATTTGGTGACTGCTGCACCAATGCAATGCCACAAACTCTGACGCTGTCTTGGTCATTATAGTAGCCATGGTATTGCAAACCAGGGCTGGATTAACCACCCTGCTAAGTCTGCTGAGAGCAAGTCCTTGAAAAATGGAGCCTTGCTATAAAAAAGCATATATTCGCCTGAGCTTCTTTAAAATTCTCCACATTTAAGAATGTGGCAGGGATGCCTGCATCATATGACAGCAGAATAGTAACTGTGACTATTTGGTGAGGAAATGTGAAATATTGCAGACTAGCTAAAGTCTACTTTAATTAATTGCAAAGTGTTTTTGAGGTGAGCCTGCTTATGTCTAATATATATGCAAATTGCCAGAGAGGAAACTATGGCTTAGAGGCAATTGCTTTTCATCCCAAAACATGATTCAGCATTGGGGACCACTGGCCCTTTAACTGAGTCCTGTTGCCAGCAAATGTGCTATTAGAAACATTTTGGATTGAGTTAGGAACATAGGAACCTGCCATATACTGAGTCAGACCATTGGTCTATCTAGCTCAGTATTGTCTTCACAGACTGGCAGCGGAGTTGTGTTAGAGTGAGATCCTAGTTTATATTTATCATATGGTCGCTGCAGCTATTACTTGATTACTTGAATGCATGGAATTGCTGGTAAGGTTTTCTCTCTCATCACCTCAAGCAAATGCTGAAAAACCAACTGAGTGGTGATATTTATCCCTTGTCTGCTTTCAAGATTTGTACCAGCTTACTCTTAGGTTACAATCCCATATACTCTTACATTGCAATGTTTAGACTATTCAGTGCCTGTATACACAGCCAAACTCCTAACATCTCAGGATTGTTATCTTGAGACAACAATCTCTATCAACCCTGGGCAGCATCCAGATTAAGCTAGTCATGACTAAATCCCATTGAAATTAATGGGAGCTGTGTTAGTCATGACTTGAAATAAAGTCTTATTGATTTCAAGGATGCTTAGTCAAGACTAACTAGTCTGGATTCTCTCAGTAAATTCTAGGATTTTTCATCTGCAGGCTGACAGTCTTGGGTAATTCACAGGTCGCTGTTATAGGATTGTAGCATTTCTTCCCACTGGAAGTAACAATCCTGATAATGTTTACCTGAAGAGTTATATTGGAATGAAAATGATAGGCCCCTAATCTTGCCAGAGGTGGTTGCATCTTGCTCTCTCTAACAGTTCACCCCCAGCCTTTAATTCAACTCTTAAAATGTGTAAAGCAAACCCAAGGTTGAAATGAATTCGTAACTATTATTTCTGGACAACTGACCATGTATATATATTTACATCCCACTCTTCCTCCAATTAGCCCAGAGTGGTATACATGGCTATGTTTATCTTCACAACAACCCTTTGAGGTAGGTTAGGCTGAGAGATAAGTGGCTGGCCCAGAGTCACCCAGTGAGTTTCATGGCTAAGCAGGAATTAGAACTCGGGTCTCCTCCGTCCTAGTCCAGCACGCTAACCAGTACACCATGCTGGCTATGAACATTGGTCGATATGCTGACTAATGCTGAGCTTGTGCAAGGATATTGAGCTAGTGCAAGGCCACTGTGTCAGCTCGTTGTATTAAATCTGGAGCTTGCATTCCAGACTAGTGTTGCACTAATACAAGCATGTGTATGCTTGTATGACAGGTGTACAGCTGTGACTCACCTCAAATCTTTTAAAGGGAAATTTTGTGAAATGGCACAATAGCACAGTTCGAAAGGCCCACTGACTTTGCACAACAACGCAGTCTTCTTGCACTAGTGCAACATTCATTACATAAGTGCAGTATTCATCAGGATGCCAGCCACCATTAGCACAATGGCCCAGAAACTCCACTGAAAATAACAGACCTCCTCCAGAGTAGTTGTTGAAGGCCTGAAGTCCTAGGGAATGCGTACATGTTCCAAGGTTGCAGAAAAGAGTTCATCTTTCTTTTTTTCCTTTCTTACATTCCTGTAAAAAAAAAAGTTACTAGAGTTTCACATTCATTTTCAATATTTATGAATGACTTGCATATGTACTGTACTTATGGATGACCTTGAAAAATAAAGCTACTCACAGGTAGTGATAGGGCCAATTCAGATTTGAGGGAATATGAATACCTCAGTTCTGAAAACTGCATCCCATTACAAGCTGAGCCCAGACCCCTCCAATTCATATCTGCCTCATAATGGGGTTTGCATGGCCCACGTCACTAGCTAGCACCACTTGCCAGACTCCCCCCTCCCAAGCAAAACCCTAACCCTTGAGAAGAAGGAGGGCAAACCAGTGACAGGGAGAGATCCAAAGAAACAGAATAGGTAGTCCTCATCCTTAACTGGAAATGAAGCTCTCAAGCATGGAGCTTCATTTCCTGTTGGGGAGCCTGAATATCTGTAGTTTCCTCTGTCTCTGAAACGGAATCATGAGGCACAGGAAATTACAATCCTGAGCTTCCCGTCGGGGCATGATCATAGTTAAAGTGAGGCCTGAAAACTGGCCTCTTTTCTCTCTCATGAGCCTCCCCCCTCTGCCAATTACCCTCTTCTCAAGAATACAATCTTCTTCTTCTTCTTCTTCTTCTTCTTCTTCTTCTTCTTCTTCTTCTTCTTGAAAGAGAGTTCTGGCGGGGAACTGGGTTGTACTTTTGTTGTTCTTTTTTTCTGAACTTTCTTGGAATACCTTGGAAATAAATTCAGGGTTTGGGATTCTTGTTTGCTTGTTAAAAACAAAAAGATTCTCAATCAGGCCAAAAGGAGTTTACCCATCACTACACACCCGTGAGATCAGAATATATTAGGACCAGATTTATTAATTATTACTATTACTACCATTACTATTACTACTTCTACCACTACTACTACTACAAATCCTGCTGCTCTTCATGCAAACACAAGTAAAATGAGACCATGCAATCTAGTCCTGGAAAGACTCTTGACAGTGTGATGCTAGAATGTTTCTCTGCGGTTTGATATATTTTGGTATTCTCTCTCTCTCTCTCCGCCCCCTCCCCATGTATAATTAATATTGCTCCCTTCTGGAAACTCAATGCACATCTAGATCAGTAGTTCCCAATATTTTTCTGAGCTGAGGAGTCCCTGTAGCATGTTGTGATAACCTATGGAACCCTCTCCCCTCTCCCCCCACCTCTCACCCTCCCCCATGTTAAAGAGAGAGAGGAAATAATGATAAATATTTAAGCTAATGATTGCAAAATTCAAAGGCAAAGTTATGTACTAATAATTACTAATTATATCTTAGATGTAAAATTATTCAAGATTGTTGGACAATTGAAGAATGAAGAAAATTCACAATTGTAATTCTGAGCATTCATTTGCTTTTTAAATATGAAATGTGAGTTTGGTGAGTTTGGCATATTTGGAATGAAGGTTGCAAGATATATTACAAGACTAGACCAGGTCTTGATTTACTTTTGGACACTCCCACTCTTGACATTGGGGTGACTGGTTGGCACAAGAGAGGAAAGGGAAGTGCCTGTTATGGGAGGCTGTGACATTTCATGGAAACTCTGGGGGATGCTCATGGAAGCTTGTTGAAAGCTAGGTCCTCAGAACTAGAATGCTTTGACTCTGGCCACCTTCAGGCATCATGGCAAACCATGGGTCCAGCGGACCTGCAGTTTGCCTTCATTCCCGCTTCGTGCTCCCAGACAAACCTGATCTGCCATCTGGGAGACTGCAAAGGGGGAGGCACTGGCTGCACGGGTATCCTTTAATGCATGAAGGAAAGCCGCAGCAGCCAATCAAGTAGGAGGTAGGGAGAAGATTCCTACCCTCAACTCTGGTTGGGTGCACTGGCAGAATTTGGATGATACAATGCTGCTTTTGGGCCCAAGGTTTCAGCGGATAAACTTAACTGGAACCAAAGGTTAAAATTCAGGTTTGGGGGCAGATGAAACTGTGGATTCATGTATTCAGACAACCAAAATCTTTTTGGTTTTGCGTTATGTCCTCTGGTTTTGCGTTATGTCCGAAGGCAACCACTGACTTGACTCTTACACTCATTGGATGTGGACAGTTCTCCTTCTGAATCACTTTTGATTTCCTTTCAATTGTCAACTTCAGCCTCATCCTTTATGTATTCAAAAGTTGAGTACTTGATGTACTCATGTACTGTGCTGCAAATAGCCCTTTGGGGAGCATACAGCAGTTTCAGGGTGATTTTTGGTGGGAAAATGGTGCAGGGGAAAGTCCCCCCAACTCCATGAGTCTAATCTGGATCAGGCCTTCTGCAGCTGCTTTTTGAAAAACAAGAGAAGCTTCCAGGTATAAGCATGTCTCTTAATGACTCATTCATGATAAAGTGGCACTTGGCCCTGACCAGAGGTACTTTATATTGCAATGTTCAGATATTGTTGTAAAACTTTGATATCAATGTTAAATGGGACATGCTTTCAATATTTACCAGATCTGTCTGTAGTTTTATACAGGTGTTGTTCAATATTGTGGTGTATGTGCTGTGCACATTTAAATGCATAATAAATAGATAAATGTTTACAATGGATGCAGTGCACTGGCTGAAATGCTTTCAAATAGCATTGGTTCACCTGGTGGGAAACAAATTATTATCACCCCATTTTTTAAAATGTTTAGCATCCCAAAATGACAATTTTACTTAGTCATTTCATAAAATAATTACGACTCCAAGGTGTTTCTAGAAATAACCACATTTGCACACACTGGCTCTGCAGTTTTTACTTTTGTCATTTTGTTAAGTGCTAAAGGCTGCTATCCTATACACACTGATATCCTGACTAATGAAATGTGTGTCCTTTGAGGGACTACAAGTGGGAACACAGGAGTCATTGCACACTTCCACCATTTCCCCTGTGTGTGCACTAAGTTAAGGCTATCTCATTTTGGCTCAAACTCCACAAAGCCGGGAAATTGGAACCTAAGACTGATGCCTCAACAGACATTGCCTTCCATGCACCCACACTTTTGCTTGATCTTCAAGACCCAAATCAAAATGGGGAGGATGGCATGCCTGGCAGGCACCAGCAAAGATGCCCCACATTGCCCCACATCCAGATACCCCACATCCAGAGCAGCCCAGCAGCTATAGCAGGACTGGTACTGGCAGCCAGAGCAAGGTCAGGAGCAGGGCCAGCAGTGGAAATGGCAGGCAGCCAAGAGTGGGACTGACGGCATCAATGTCAGCCAGGAGCTTGGTCAACTGCTGCAATTCTGGCCAGGAGTGGGGTTGGCAATGTCAGTGGTGACCAGAGTGTGGTCAGGGGCCAGCAGCCAGAGTGAGGCTGGAGTGAGACAGTGTCAGCAGCCAAAGCAGGGCCATTACTCACTTCAGCTCTGGCTGTCAAGCAGCTGAAGTACAGGCAGAATATCAACAGGTGCTACTTGCACCCCTATATGCTAGTCAAAGTTGCACCTGCCTGTCATGCAACTGTTAAGTGTCCTGGCATATAGGGGTGCAAGTAGCACCTCCTTCCCCCTCCTGAGGAACAAGGTTGGAAGGTGGTAAAAACCACATAGGAGCACTAAGGCCTGCCAATTCTGAGGTAAAATGAAACAAACAAACAAACAAAAACAGAAGCAGCCAGAGGTAAGAAGTGAGGCCTGTATGATCAAACCTGTTCTCCACTTACCTCAGAGACATGAGTTAAACCATTCAACTGTAATGGTTACCGTTCAAGACATTTCTTATTCTTTGGGAGTGTGGAAACATTTCCCCAGCCAGCTCTAGTAGAGGCCCCTTTCTTAGCTGTTTCCAGGGCAATAAGGGGAAACGCTGTTTACTCTCCACTCCCTTCTCTGCCCACTCACTGCCTTTGTCTTTCCCTTTCCCTTTCCTCCTCATGAACATTTCTACTGTTCTGAGCATGTCCAAACTTGATGTTACGGGACCCTCCTTGTTCTTTATTTGTAGAAAATCAAAACGTATTTATTTCCACTAACACATGAAAGTGTGTCATGAGGAAGACAGAGCATCTAAAGAGACTTTCCCCAAAGCAATTTTCTGTGCTTCTCTATTTCTATCCAAAAAATCCCATTGTAAAGATGGGTGGGGAAGACCCAACTACTAGTCTTGAAGTTTCGTGCCTGTTTTAGCTTTTACTACTCACAAGTTATCCATTTTCCCATGGATTCAATAAAAACCTGACTCAGTTGTTGAGCAGGCAATTCTGAGTGTAACAATGCCTCTTCTAGCCAGCGGTGGCCAGTGCGGGTGCCGCTGGTGTGAGGTGGGGTGGTGGGAGGCACCTTTGATTGTAAAGTAGTAGGTGCTCACCTCTCCTCCTGTTGCACCTGAAAACTGTTCAGAGCAGCGGCATGCCACCTCCTGCTGGCGGAGGCCATTTGCGTGGCCAGCAAATGGCCTCCACACATGTGTGGAGGCCAGCTGAGTGGCGGAACCAATCCTCTGCCTCAGCGGGTGCTGGGTGGCATGTCACTGCTCTGAACAGCTTTCAGGTGCGGTGGGAGGAGAGGTAAGCACCTACAAATTTACAGTTAAAGGTGCCTCCCACTGCCCGCTCCCCCAGCAGTGCTGGCACCAGCCGCTGCTGCTTCTAGCAGGAACAGAGCAAACAGAAAGCTTTGAGAAGCCACAGGAATCAGGGTCAGGTTAAATAACATGATGGAATTATATCTTATCTCTCCACCCATTATATACAAGCACTTGCAGAAAAGTTATCAGATGCTCCTCTAGCACTGGCTTGCCACTCTCCTTTCAGGGACGATAGACTTATAAGATGCTAAAAACTATAGAAAATACTAGAGTCACTAGGGTCTTCTATGCTCCCTTCTGGTTCTGTTTTTAAAGCCTCGGATAGCACACAGAGTACTCGAGAAGGAGGATGAGAAAGAGGATGCTGCTCCAGCAGGTGAAGGGGCTTGCCCTGGCACTCCAGCAGTTGAATTCATTGCCAAACCACAGGAGTTCCCCAGAATGACGTGAGAGTTTCTTCCTCTGGATCTGGGAATGTAATGTAATGGGTTCCCCCGTAGAATACAGTAAGGCGGGGGCTTTCAAAGGTCCTGCAGTACAGGACCAGGACAATGTGGGGCATCTTTGCTGGTGCCAGCATTCCATCCTACCCATCTTGATTTGGGCCCTGAAGATCAAGGAGAAGTGTGGGTTCATGGAGGGCAAGTTGTACGAGAGCACAATTTGTGACTTTGCACAACATCATTACTGATCACATGTCAAATCTTATTTTCTTGGCTTTGTAGAGCTTGAGCCAGATTGAGATAGCCTTAACTCTGGCTTTAAATCAGCTCATTTTTGGACCACTGAATATAAAATACTCTCAGCTCTCTCAAAACTCATGGTCAAGGGTGGAGTCATATGTCCACTGGTTTCCCAACATACAGTGACTTCTGTAGCGAACACATAATGGCATCCATACCAAACCGAGAGTTCATTCACACAACCAAAAACTGTGTTCTACCCAGATTTGGGAGCTGTGCATGCTTCCAATTTTCAGTTGTGTGGAAGCCAGATACGAAGAAAACCTGGCTGGGTAGAAGTGATTGTGTAGAAACAAGGTAGGAGGAAAAGCTACCCAGGTTTTCCTTCTCCCTTGCTTCCACACAATCACTTCTTTCAAGATTTTCCTCTTACCTTGCTTCCACACAATTGGAAATTGGGAGCATGCACAGCTCCCAAGCCAGGGTAGAACACAGTTTTTGATTGTATGAATGACCTCTGAGATGCCTAAAGGGAGCCCTTGATTTGAGACAATGAGGCACTTCACATGAGCAGTGTGAAGCACCATGAGGGCTTGTGTGGGAAGAGTGGACTGGACCCCTTGCACATGAGCAGGGAGCTTGCCCTGGGCGGCCAGATCGGCTGCCCACATGATTACCGGCTCTGTCACAGAGCCAGTTGGGGCAGTGGGGATTGGGGACCACCTGGCCCCCGGAAGTCCCAGAAGGCTCCGCATGAGTACATAGGGCATTCTGGGGAGCCTCCCCTGATGCTGGGAGGTTTGTTGTAGCCTCCCGCTCAGGGGTCTTCTTGTGAGTCGCTGCAGTGCGGAGCTGCGCCATGGCAACTCATCATCACAAAAACGGGGTGGAGTGCTCGCTAACCTCATATAAGGGGTGGCATTTTAGAGGGCTGGCCTCCAGGAGCCGCACAGTTCCCGTGGCGGCACATGACCAGCCAAGACAGGACTGGACTCCCTTAGACCAGTTTTGGCTGGTCGTGGGAATAGCTTCAATAATTTGACTTGAACTCACTTTCAGCCAACAATAATGTTTCATTTGGTTTAAAGCATGGTGGTACTGGAATTAATTTTATATGATATTCCAGATGAGAAGCTTTTGATCGGCAGATGTATATATCTATGAAAATTGCTACTTGGATGGGCTGGTCTTTGGTGCTGTTCCAGGTTTACATACACTCTTGTTACCACAAGTGTTAGGTTCATCTGATATAACTGGTTAGATTGACTTTTATTAGAGAATGTTTAGCATATGGTTTACAAAAGCAACAGTGAATAGAATTTCCCAATAAAACATGACCGCGTACTAACAAATGTGTGGTTGCAATGGTAGAGAGAATTTAGCACTGTATGCAAGTTCCTACGGGTTTGGGTAGAGTCCGGTTAAGAGTTCAGTGAGAGAAATGTCCAAACGGTCCAAGGGAGGGACAGATCCCAGCCTCACCTTGCGTGTGGCTGGCAGGGCTGTGCCAGTCTCCTTCTGCCAATTGCAGCCTCTGGGCGTGGGTCCTTGATGGCGGAGGGTCTTCTCCAGGTCCAGGGGGTCCTCCAGGAGTGTTGTCAGCAGGAGTTCCTGGCATGGTCAGCTGCTGTGCTGGCATGGTTCATTTAGCATGCAGATATGTTATAGATCACGTTCTTGAGGTGGGAGGTTACATGCATACATACATACATACATACATGCCGGTCAAGACAGCCATAAGAATACTAAGCATGCTTAGATCCAGCTTTTGTTATTCCTTAAGCTTCTCACCTTTGATTTTTGTATATTACATCATGACAAGAACAAATTTGTATTTTTAATTGTAAGTTTGTAATTTATATCCCACCCCTTCAATAAAAATACTCCCAGAAAAGCAGTTACAATCAATAGAAGACAAGTTAACAATACATATAAAACAAATAAAACAACAAAGCATCAGAATGAAATAGAAGAATATCAGGAGAAGCTGGCTGACTTCTTTTAAACATTTAACTTCTTTTAAACAAGTTAGTCAATGTTTAAAAGGCCCAAGAAAACAATAAAGTTTCTACCTGGCACCAAAAATATATGGGGAAATGCCTGAGGAATGTTTTCCATAATTTGGATACCAAGACAAAAAAGCCTTCTCCCTCATTGCCACCCACGTCATTTCAGAAGGTGAGTACCTGGAGAAAGGCCTCTGACAAAGATCTTAATACAGGGGCAGGAACATATGGGAAAATATGGATCTTCATTTACCCAAGTCACAAGCCATAAATCTGACACTGCTGAGTCTAGTACTGGGCAATTGTGCAGTTCTAATAGACAAACAAAGACCTCTGTGTAAGTCTCTTTTTGAACTAGGGGACAACAAACAAGACCAACAGTCTATACTGGATATGAAGCATTCCTATTCAAACATCTTTTTTCAGCAGGGAAAAGGAAGGCAGGAAAAAATGGACTCTCTCCTGTGTCAAATCCCATATATTGTCATCGTGACTGACACTAAGCAGATGCAGGCTGCACGCATGTTATGTGGTGTGGACCCAGCAGGTTGGATGTGCAAAACAGATGCACTGACCTGTTGTAAATATCTGGTGTTGACAAGCATTCAGTCTCTATTGAGTTGTACGAGTGGCTGCTGACCTGGTTGAAGGTTTTGTGTCACATGTGGCCCACCCATGCTGAATCTCCCATAATACAGGAACTTTGGGTTTCCTTTCCCATCAACACAATTCTCCAGCATGACCAGGAACTTTGTATCCCTGCAGGATAAATGAAATTAGGCTATTGGGCTGATATTTGGGGCAACACATACAATAAAATATGTGGCGCAACACATAAAAGCTGTTGTGTGCAATCATTCAAGACATGCCTCAACTGCATTAAAATTTTTGTGTAAGAATCCTTCTGCCTCCTTTTCAAAGGCAATAATGCACAATGCTGCCATCACAAAACAGAGTACAGGATAGGGATGGCCTTGCTGCAGGTGGACTGCTGTTTACCAAACTGCCAGCACTTTGGTCCCAGAAGAGAAAAGTTGTCATCTGAAGCCTTGAATGTGTGAAGCAGCCGCCATAGAGTAAAGAAGCTTCTCTTGTGGCAAGAGGAGGGGAATTCTCAGGAGAGCAACAAGTGTATAACTTTATTGTGCACAAGGACATGTCTACAACAGTACAAGGTATTTAACAGAGAGCCTTCTCTGTCGTGAACCCTGTCGCCTATTAAGATCATCTGGAGATGTCCGGCTGCGGTTGCTGCCAACTTGTTTGGCGACGACTCGTGACCGGGCCTTCTTTGTGGCTGCCCAAGGGCTTTGGAATGCGCTCCCTGCTGAAATAAGAGCATCTCCTTCTCTGTTTATTTTTAGGAGGACCCTGAAGACATACCTATTTTCCCAGGCCTTCAACTGAGATCAAATTTTAAATTTTTAATGTATGTTTTTATCTATAATGATTTCTATCTTTTTATGAATTTTAAATGTTTTATATTATGTTTTAACACTGTACACCGCCTAGGGATTTCTATACTAGGCGGTATATAAATTCAATCAATCAATCAATCAATCAATCAATCAATATCTTAGATAAATCCATGTATTTTAGATGGCCTTCCCATCTGTAACACAGACTGCCTTGCAAGACTTTTGCTAAGAGAAAAATACTTTAGTGTGCCTTAGTAAAGCACTAAAGATGCAGAGAAATACAAATGAAAAAAGCAAAAAATACTGCAAACTCTAGTTGTGTATGAAAACACTTGAATGAAAAAGTAGATAATTCTTTGTAGACCATCCAGATAAATAATTGTTTCCTTTCCCCCATCTGTTTAGTACTTAAATTACTAAACTTTAGTATACTATAATATTACTGGCTGACATACCGCACAAGGCTATGCAGGTAGTGTGAGCACCTGCTACTCACCTGAGGTGCATAAACACCTCTGCTGGGGCTGCACCACAGGACTTCAGGGCTCTCCAGTATGGGTTCCATCCACACAGTTGTGCAGCGTAACACGCATTGGAAATAATGGGTGTCACTTCGTGCAACTGCGTGTATAAAGGCCTTACCACGGAGTGCTGCTGCCCTATGGCATAGCCCCATTGGAGGCATTTATACACATGCAGGGGCACGGCCAATGCTCAAGCCGCCCACGTTCCCTTCCACAGTATGTCAGCCAGCATATTTACTAAAAAGTGATAATCTGGCTCTCACTTAGCAAATATCCACCATTCACGAATACTGGTTGACATCCAGGCTAGTGCTGTGCTAACACAAATGTTGCATTAGCACAAGGATATTTCTAACGCTTGTTCTACTAAGCCAGGAGTTTGTGATCCAGACTAGTGTTATGCTTCTCCAACAAGGTGAGGAACATTTAGCTAAAAGCATCAGGGGGAATAACAAAAACTTCTTTGAATACATAAGATGCAGGAAACCTGCCAGGGAGGCAGTTGGACCATTAGACAATGAGGGAGTGAAAGGGATGATTAAGGAGGATATGGAGGTTGCAGAGAAGCTAAATGAGTCCTTTGCATCCCTCTTCATGGCAGAGGATACTGAGCATATATCTGTTCTTGAATCAGGCTTTGCGGGGATGGAGGCTAAAGAACTGAGTCAGATAGAAGTGACAAAAGATGATGTTCTAAACTGTCTGGAAAAACTGAAAACTAGCAAATCGCTAGGGCCAGATGGCATCCATCCAAGAGTCCTCAAAGAACTCAAATGTGAAATTGTTGACCTCCTTGCTAAAATATATAACTTATCCCTGCAATCGAGTTCTGTACCAGAGAACTGGAAAGTAGCAAATGTAATACTGATTTTCAAAATGCGAACCAGGGGAGATCTGAGAAATTACAGGCTGGTTAGCTTAATGCCCTTTCCAGGCAAATTGATGGAAAGCATCCTCAAGGATAAAATTGTAAAGCACATAGAAGAACAGGCCCTGCTGGGGGAGAACCAGCATGGCTTCTGCAAAGGGAAATCTTGCCTCACAAACCTTTTGGAGTTCTTTGAGAGTGCCAACAAATGTGTAGATCAAGATGATCCAGTTGACATAGTATACTTGGACTTCCAAAAAGCTTTTGACAAAGTTTCTCATCAAAGACTCCTGAGGAAACTTAGCAGCCATGTGATAAGGGGACAAGTACATGTGTGGATTGCTAACTGGTTGAAGGACAGGAAACAGAGGGTGGGGATAAATAGAGAGTTTTCACAGTGAAGTAAGAAGTGGGGTCCCCCAAGGATCTGTACTGGGAACAGTGCTTTTTAATTTATTCATAAATGATCTAGAAGTAGGGGTAAGCAGCGAGGTGGCCAAATTTGCAGATGATACCAAACTCTTTTGGGTAGTGAAATCCAAAACAGATTGTGAGGAGCTCCAAATGGAACTCTCCAAACTGGGGGAGTGGGCGACAAAATAGCAAATGTAGTTCAATGTTGGCAAGTGTATAGTGATGCACATTGGGACGAAAAACCCAACTTCAAGTATACATTGATGGGATCTGAGCTGTCGGTGACTGACCAGGAGAGGGATCTTGGGGTCGTAGTGGACAGTTAATTGTAAGTGTTGATCCAATGAGCAGCAGCTGTGAATAAGGCCAATATCATGCTAGGGATCATTAGGAAGGGGAGTGAAAATAAAACGGCTAATATTATAATGCCCTTATACAAAACTATGGTACGGCCACACCTGGAATACTGTGTTCTATTCTGGTCACCACATCTTAAAATGAGCATTGTAGGAAAAGGTGCAGAAGAGGGCAACCAAGATGATCAGGGGCCTAGAGCACCTTCCTTATGAGGCAAGGCTACAACCTTGCCTTGGGGGTATTTAGTTTAGAAAAAAGATGACTGTGGGGAGACCTGATAGAGGTCTATAAAATCATGCATGGTGTGGAGAAAGTGGATAGAGAAGAATTCTTCTCTCTCTCACTTAACACTAGAACCAGTGGTCATCCCATGAAATGGATTGCTAGGAAATCTAGGACCAGCAAACGGAGGTACTTCTTTACAAAACACATAATCCACTTGTGGAATTCTCTGCCACAAGATGTGGTGACAGCCAACAACCTGGATGTCTTTAAGAGGGGTTTGGATAACTTCATGGAGCAGAGGTCTATCATCGGCTACTAGTTGGAGGGCTATAGGCCACCTCCAGCCTCAGAGGCAAGATGCCTCTGAATACCAGTTGCAGGGGAGTAACAGCAGGAGAGATGGCATGCCCTCAACTCCTGCCTGTAGGCTTCCAGTGGCATCTGGTGGGCCACTGTGTGAAACAGAATGCTGGACTAGATGGGCCTTGGGCCTGATCCATCAGGGCTGTTCTTATGTTCTTAAGGTGCACATACCTCCTGCTGTGAAACCTCAGTTTATGTATGTTGTAGGGAATGATGCAAAGACCAATATATGTACTAAAGTTATTTATGTATGTATTTATGTATGTATGTATTTATTTATTATTAATATTAATGATTTTTTTAGTGATAGAATTTATATTGTTCTGTGCAAGTGCAATGAGAAAGCAAGCGACTGTTCAGCTTTGAGCATCCCTGTGGCTTTGGGCAGCTCCATCACTTTGTATGTGCACAACTTCGCTCATTGCTCTAGTGCAGTATTCAGTCTGGAAGTCAGCCACTATTAATAAATAGGATTTAAAAAAAAAAACTAAAACAAAAAACCAGTCAGCCCTTTATAGCAGTGAAAACAGAAAGAGTTCTGGAACTAAAATTTTCAGCTTTTTGGAAGAAAATGAATCAAAGTAGTCTAAACATAATATTTCTCAACATGTCTGATGCTAATGTATTGCTTAGTCAATTCTTGGGATGTAGTCTTACTAAGTTTACCCACTAACATGTGGCATCTCTATCATGCAGGACTGTGGACCAACACATTCCCCCCCCCCCAATAATTTCTTTTTTAGAGTTTTGCTTTTAAAGCTTGGAATCCAAACACTCTCAAACTTTCCACCCCCACCCCAAGGGAACTAGCATTAAAAGTATTTCCCCAGGTGGGTCTAAAACTCATGCTCTTTCAGGATGACCTGCCGTGCATCATTTGACATTAAGCAGCTGTGTTGATCATCAGCTAACATTCCCAAATACATTTCTTGGAGCCACTGGAAACAAACAGATGTAGATGTGGAGTGAATGCACAAAAAGAGAGCCAGGGAGTGATAGAGGGAGGGAGGTAAATAGTTGCTCTCTAGAAACTACAGTGCTTCACTAAATGGTTTTGACACTTCTCAGACTCCTTTAAGCTGACGAAGGACTAATTTGTACTTCAGAGGTAGTCTGATTAACAGGCAATTTGAACTGTACTATGCTAAGGGATACAAACATTGCCAAATCACATTATTTAACCTTTATGAAGCAGTGTAAATGAGCCGGTACAACAGTCAACAATGCAGGGAAGGACCACAGCTAGCAAAGTAAAAGTGGGTGATGCTCAGACAACTGTGGGATATTAACTCTATTAAAATGGATGTGAAGGGAAATCCTCTTTTTAAAACAAGCTTAGGCATTTACAGATCATCACTTGGCAGCAGTTAAGTATTATAACTTCTTTCTGCACCATTTCCCTGATCCATATTCACTAAACAATAATTAAGTTTAATAAGTTTCTCAGAACTAAAAAACAAACAAACCTCCTCCTCTAGCTTGATTGCTAGATTACAGGTACAGTGAGACAGGCAGAGCTAAGGGGTTTCAATGCATGGATGAGACGTTGCTGCTGGGAGGAGGGGTTTAGATTTGCTAGGCACTGGGATACATTTTGGGGCAAGCAAGGCCTGTACAAAAGGGACAGGCTGCACTTGAACCAAGATGGAACCAGATTGCTGGTGCTTAAACTCAAAAAGGTTGCAGAGCAGCTTTTAAAAAGACGCCTGGGGAATAGCCGACAGGAGCTGGGCAGTATCCAGTTCGGCAAATGCCATCCTTTAAAGTGTGAAGGTGCAAAGGATTCAGATAAAACAGAAGGGGACAGAGCAGAACCACATAAAGAGCAGACAGAAGGCTGTACCAGCTGGTCAAAGAATCAAAAGAAAGCATACACCAAGGAAGAAATTCAGCATATAGGTGTTTATATGCCATTGCCAGAAGCTTCTGAGACAAGATGGGTGAGCTGGAGTGCTTGGTTGCTAACACAGAAATAGATATAGTGAGCATAACAGAAACATGGTGGAACAGTGAGAACCACTGGGACATTGTTATCCCTGGATATAAACTCTATAGAAATATTTCCACATCATAATATTTACCAAATACCATCATATTTGGCCATCTAGTGACTAGTATCAGTATCAAATACCATCATATTTGGCCTTCTAGTCAACAACAATGTCAACCTCTACTGCAGTGTGTATGTGTGTGTATACCTTCCATATGATATACTGTAATTTTAATTCCCTGATTTAAAATCAACATGTTGCGTGACGTAGGCATTTTGATTCAGAGTATTTTGCAATGTGCACATTGCATAAGAGGCTGCTACATGCAGGTTTCCCCTTTTATTTCATGCATCCTTCAGTTTAACCAAAGCTGCCCTCCCCATGGAAATGAATGAGGAAAATCAGAGTAGAATAGGGAAAGAAAGGGAGTTCCAGCAGTGCAGTGGAAGCCTTGTGCTTACATGGAGTCAGTTGACAACATTATCAACAAGGAAAAGACTGTGGTATTTTCAGGTGAAGGTTTTATTTTCCATTCAGTTATCTAATCCAGAAAGTTTATTTAAGACAAATCCAGTCAATAATACTGTTATTATCTCACAGAAACATCCCCTAAATGCAGAGAAAATCTGCTATTTAGCACATTAGAATCAAATTATAATTGTGTGAATTCCTTAATCAGCAAATATGATATAGTGAAACAGAACTCTGCACTGAAATGGTTTATTGAATGAAATAATTCAGTCCCTGTAGAAGCCCTTAGAAATGGCCTCTGAGGGTGGCTTCAGATACATGATGAGAATTGGGGAAGCCACATGCCTGCAAATTCCCAAGTTTTCAGTTGGTTGTGAAGGTGAGGCAGAATGTTTTTCAGTGTATGGGCCAGATGATACAGATAAACATAAATAGTTGCCTGAATCAGGGGTGTAGCAAGGTTGGAACAGTTCCTGGGACAAAAAGTGAAAATGGACCCCTGTCCCAAGGGAGGGGGACCTCTTCTTCTTCTTCTTTATTATTATTATTACATTTATATCCCACTCTTCCTCCAAGGAGCCCAGAGCAGTGTACTACATACTTGAGTTTCTCTTTCACAACAACCCTGTGAAGTAGGTTATGCTGAGAGAGAAGTGACTGGCCCAGAGTCACCCAGCTAGTTTCATGGCTGAATGGGGATTTGAACTCGGGTCTCCCCGGTCCTAGTCCAGCACTCTAACCACTATACCACGCTGGCTCTCTTCTTCTTCTTCTTCTTCTTCTTCTTCTTCTTCTTCTTCTTCTTCTTCAGAGAGGCATGTAGTGGAAAGCAAAGAGCAAGCTGTCACCCAGCCATTGGGCCCACCTCCCTCAGGGGCCCAGGAATACTTGTTCCCCTTTCTTCAATGGTAGCTTCACCTCAGGCCCGAATCCAATCTGACATAGCACAATTTTATTAAAGCTGGAAATCAGAAGCATTGTTTTATTCTATCTTAAATGCAGGGAAAGTTGCATCGCCAAATGTCTTGAACATGCATTATCTTCCAGAATAAGCACTAGCATCTAGGCAACTTGGACAGCAGTCTTGGAACCTAGTTCTGCAAAGGGTGCAATGCACACCATGGAATGCCTTTCTTTAAGTGTAGAACCTGATAACATTGAATCATGAATGCCTTTTCTGTGGGATTTCTTTTGACTGACATAAATCTATCATAATGATTTTCAGTACTATACTTTAATCATATGTTGCTTAATATGTTACTAGCTGCAAATGACAGTAAATATGCAGCAGGTAACAGGAAATTGGTAGATGGGAACAGAAGATATGGAATACAACTACAGAAAAGAGTAAGATCAAGGGGAAAACCTCTCTGTATTAGGAACTCTCAGATGCATAAGCCTCTCAGGCTGTGCCAGTAGCAAACTTTTAATGCATTGGGTTCTTAACATCTTTTCCAGGGAGTAACAACTATATGTGAAACCCAAATACAGTGTCCTGCTGGGAAACTAACAAAGTGCTACTTTGATATGTCACCACCTGCAAGATCCTAGCCTGAAGGGCTCAAGCCTGACAGATATGGAAGCACCTATCTCTGTCATGTTCAGAAGGTAATCTCTGCTGAGATTACCATTTTGCCCCTTGGGAGATTTCAGAGGCTCCACAGAACTCCAGCAGTCAATTTTTTACATAAGGAAAGCATGACTAATGACAATTGTTTCAATGGGAGTTACTTTCATGTCTTGTATGGTACTGGAGTGAGAGTCATGAGGTATCTGTTATTTACATATTAAAACATTTGTGTCCTGACTGGGACCCTGGAAGCAGCTAAAAATCATCATGCCACTCCTTCCCCACATGGCTCCATGCACAGGGCCTGGGGGAAATAGTGAGAAATGTTGCATTCAGACTCAGGATAGGGCCAGGATGCTTACGTGAGAGGAGTAGCAGTCAGAATGGAGTAGAGAGGAGTAGCAGTCAGTAGCAGTCAGAATGGCCTACTTTCATTTCAGCTTGGCACCCACCCACCTATGACTCAGTGCAGGAGTAGTCTGTTGCCACAAGGAACTGGCATTTTGTACTTTCACTCAGACTCCGGGTGGAAGCTTTTTTGCCTCATCTGCACTGGGTTTAGGTCAGGCTTTTGATAATGGTGGGGGATGGTGCTTTTAATTATCCATAGTGCCTGGTCATAATGGCAGGTAAGTATGGCTGCTGTGGAATTGTCTTGGGGAAAACTATTGGCAAGAAGAACCCAGAAACACTAGTAATGTGAAAGGGGGATTTTCATGGAGCAGCCTCTCAGAGCTTAGGGGCACTCTGGGCTCCTTGGAGGAAGACTGGGATATAAAATGTAAAATAAGTAAGTAAGAACCCTGGGTCCGGGGAACTGAACCCCTTTTGGGGGATTGCCTGCTTCACTTAGTCCTGGGCTCAGGAGTGGTGACTCAGATAAGGTGTCCTGACACAGCTAGCTGTCTGCAAGGAGGAGCCAGGCGCAATCCAGTGACTTCTCCTGCTCTTGGCACCTAGACCATTTGCTCAAAAAGGGGAGGAGTACATTGTCTTGTTGGTATTACCTCAACCTGAAAATAGTACCCACTCTATAGCTGAGTCAGCAGAGTTGTATTTTGCAGATCCATGTAATTAGTTAATAAAGTTGTGGTCCAAGTCTAACTCACTTTCTGTATCTCATTTATTTTATTTATTTTACATTTTATATCCCACTCTTTCTCCAAGGAGTCCAGAGCGGTATACTACATACTTAAGTTTCTCCTCACAAGAACTCTGTGAAGTAGGTTAGGCTGAGAGAAAAGTGACTGGCCCAGAGTCACCCAGCAAGTATCATGGCTGAATGGGGATTTGAACTTGCGTCTCTCTGGTCCTAGTCCAGCACTCTAGCCACTACACCAAGCTGGCTCTTATCCCTTATTTCTTGGGTTAGCAGCAATGATCTACACTATTTATATGCACCAAATTAACTGGAATCAACTTTGGCAAAAGAAAAATGTTTCGCAACCTTTGTATAACTATAGCTGCTGGTAATGTTTAAGATCAGAATGACACTGAACTTATGCTAACTAATTAATACAAGGATTATTGAAGTCTCTTCACAGAGCAACTTGCATTTTTTAATGTTCCAAAAATATTTACAGCATTCTTCAGAGTATAACTTAAATATGCTTTGCTTTAATTACAAACAAATACACCTTTAATAATGCTTCATTCTGTGTGTTCTTTCTTTAGAGCCAGTACTTATATAAGGTTCACTATAGGGAAACAATCATATGCAATTAGTATATCGTATCTCTGACCTGGAATAAATTAACTATGACTGGGATTCAAAGCATATTTACCTGGAAGTAAGCACCAATGAAATAACTTTTGAGGATTGGGATGGAAAGGTACTTGCACAAAACACAAGAACATTTGGTAACAATATAGAGCTTTTACTTCTAGAGAAAGGCTAGGAATATGTTCATTCATTCATTTGCAGACTAAGAGTATCCTTGATAATTGAATTATGGACGTCAGTTGCATAGGCAAACAACAGGAACATCTGACAGAGATGCTAAATTTCACACATCATTTGTTTCTTGACACTTTAGCCATGTTATCACATACATATAGTAAGTGGTAATCAACACACAGTTTTTTCACCCATACAAACATTTCTGAGAATCCATGAGTGAAAGCTCTTTCCAATGTTTTGCTTGGGAAATAAAGCTATATGCAAAATCAGGAATTTCCAAACCTGGCAACATAAAAATGAATTTATCACAGCAAAAGCAATTAATTTGGAGAAGTATACAATAGGAGTATTTTCATTAGCAGTGGGTGGGTTTGCATGATCTCTGGGAAGTCAGTAAGCTGGGAACCCAAGGTTCCCTGTGAGCATATGCTCCTAGCAAGTGTATTGTCCAAATACCCGGCTTACCAACTTCGGCCCAACTTTCTCTGCCCAACTTCAGTCCTAGGTTACAAATCTCAGGCTGAAGTTGGGCTGAAGTCAGTAAGAAAACACACATATCAAGAGTGTGTGCTCACTGGGAACCTCAGGTTCTTGGCTTCCTGACTTCCCCATGATCATGTGAACCCACCCACTGACTTAGTCATTTATCTTTTCCTTTAACCTCACCTGGTTTGGTGTTTCTGTATGAAATTTTAGCTTTTGAAATCGTATTTCATTATAACCTGCTAGGAATATTCCACATAATACTGTGGATTCAGAACTTGTGAAGACTGCTCAGGTAAATGTCTTTTTACCAGAAAACTCTTTATATTTACAGATACATAAAGCAATGATATGAACGATAGATGCAATACAATTTCAAGGAAGCTGGCATTAAAAAAACACAAAACCTGAAGGGAGAGAATGGTATTTGAACATCATCAGGCAGGTCCTACCAAACCTTTGTAACCCTTTGTAAGTCCAGCTGTGAGAAGCACCTGCAATGTCTGTTTACAGTAAGATGCACAGCCTTCCAGATGTGTAACCAGAGAGCCCAAGGCCATCAAAAGAGTTGAAATTCAAAGTCATCACCACTTGATTGCTGCCCTTATAGATTTCAAAGAAGAAAACCTATTGAACTTTATTTGGGAAGAATGTCTTGCAGCATGTCTTGCAGCAGGTAACTGGAGCTAACTGGATTGAAAGAGAAACAGTTAACTAGTGCAGTGTATGAATAAACTAAAAATGAGACCATTTTTAGAATCATTATTTTAATGCAAGATTCTGCTCTCCTTGTGATTTCTCCATGATGAATGGAAGATAACTTTGTTGGTAAAACATTATTAGACAATAATAATGGATTGCTTGCAACTGAACATTTCTCTCAAAACAGCCGCTGTATTGAAACCAAAGGCTACAAGTTCCCATGCTGTATAGCAGTAAAATCAAATTTGCCATCACACCAATTGCACATTCAATTGTCTGAACTGCAGACAATCCTGGCTCTCTGATGAAAGTACCTATAGAATTCATGTTTGTCACATACACACTTTACATTTCATACTTGTAAAATATGTGAATCAGCTCCAGTATCCAAATGACAATTCAGCTAATTGCTGTGTCATAGATGGAGCGCTGTAATTGTTGTGCTCATGGAACATCATGCTGTGGTGTCATGATGGCATCTCAAGCTGACCCATGCAAGTCTTGACCCATGTTACATCAAGTAGAATTGGTGTATGGAGAAGGAGCATGGGAAGCATCTATGCATTATCCTAAAATATATTTTGACCCGCACAGAGCCACTGTATTAGCCAAAGTCACATCCAATATTTGGGAGTTAGCTATTATGAAGAAACTGTAGATGTCTAGGTACATAAGGAAAAATGTACACAATCAGCCAGATGTAAGTCAATAATGTCACTGTAACTACTGTAGCTACACTTTCTGATCACATCCTGGTTATCCATCCTGGTTAAAAGCTGCTTAACTTGACCAGGATCGCCCAGGAAATTTATGTTCTCACAACCAGCTTCATGGGGCTCAGCAATCCTAACTAACTGTTTAACCAGGATTGCTGTGATTGTGAGAACACAACAATCAGTGGCTGGTTGGCTCACAGTTCTGCCGATGATGCTAATCTTTCTCTCTCTCCCCTCACTCTCAAAGATTTGATTCTTTCAATTCTGTTCCTCTGTCTTGGCTACCCATTTGCAGATATACATTATACTTGGAGAGGCGGATCCATTGCAACAACACAACTTCATCTCACAGGAGGGCATCCTGCAGCTACCTTTCTCAAAAGCTGAAGCTCCCTTCACTTTATTTTTCAGAAGAATGAAATTTGTTTGTGATTCCATGTGGTGAAGTCGTAATCCATAATAGTGGTGGCCTCTGCAACCAGACATGGGTCAGGATCATGAAGGTTAATACCCTTGTCATGTCATAGAGGTCAGCATACCACACACCAGTGACTACAATTACAGCCTGTATCAATAATGGTGTTTAAGGAAGACAGATCCAAAATATTCCCTCAGGTGCTTACATTAGCAAGCAATGCCCAGATTACCCACAGAATGCACAGTGTAACTCTAATTCCAAAAGGCCATTTTATTATTCCATACTAGGTTTCACTGTATGTTTCATCTTCATTTGCTAAGGGAAGGGAAAATATTCACAGCCTGAAGGCACACATTCACTGCAAACATCCCCATGTTGTCCAGCAAATATGCCTAGCAATAACTTGTACAAGGCAGTTTTAATAAATAGTTTAATAATTATCTGCTCCCTTTTTATTAGGCTGCATTATTTTTAAAAAAATGTATACATTGGAATAGGGGGGAAATCAACACATTCTGATGTCACAGAAATATTGGCAGAAAATGTTCAACCAGATATCTAAAAATCCCAATAGAATCAGCTTAACTCACTTTGGGAGGCTCCCCATAACACCAGTGCCACTGCTGAAAAGGCAGGTAGCATCACAGCTAATAATGGTGGCATCTGGAGGAGCACTTTCCTTGATTATCTGAATGCACTGGGGAAAATGTGCATGTAGATATTCCTTCAGGCATCCCAGCCTAAGCTACTTAGGACTTCAAACAGCAAAATCAACTTCTTGAATAAAACCCAGAAATAAAATAGTAGCCAGTGTAGATCATACAAGATCACCATTGCTGTAATGTCTCTTTAAGAGGCAAGATTGCCAGATCTGAGGGAAAACCCATTCATTCAAAAAGGAAGAGAGCGGAGCCCCAAGCTGTACTCAGTGGCTATGGCCGAGGCTAGAGAGAGGATACAATAAACATAGATGATTCATTAAATTTACTCATTGGAAATATGTATATAAAATAAAGTTCTGTTATATGAAGAACTTTGGCATCTGTTCTCACTGGTGAATAAAAGAACATCACAAGCAACATGTATGTGCCCTACAGTTAGCTCAAGTTAGGAGTCAGGTGGCAGCATTCTGGACCAGTTGCAGTTTCCAGACTATCTCACAAGCTATCGTCAAGGACAGCTCCACCTACAGAGCATTACAAGTAATCAAGCGAAGAAGTTACTAAGGTATGCCAGACAGTGACCAAGTCCTTTACCCCCACCCCCCACCCCCACCCCGCAAAGAGGTGCAGCTGGTGAATCAACCAGAGCTGAATGAATGTCTTCAGATGAAGGGCAATATAAAAATGTAAATAATAAATGTGTCATAACACAGTAGTCCCCCAGATGCCCATTGTGCCAGATCCAGAAGCACTCCCAAGCTGTGAGACAGCAGGTGGGAATCGTGGTTCTTGCCAGTTGGTGGGAATCTGGATCCCACCCCCTGCCCCTTCTTCCTCCTCTTTCCACCACCACAGCTCATTGCCACCACTGCCATCAGCATCTCTTGCAGAAGGGTTGGAAGGGAAGCAAAACTCAACATTATCAGGAGAAGGCATTACATCCCTAAATGCCTGCCTGGAGGCAGTGATGGGCTGGATGAGAGGTAACAGGCTGAGGCTGAATCCAGATAAGATGGAGATACTTATTGTGCAGGGTCAGAACTCGGGAGATGATTTTGATCTGCCTGTTCTGGATGGGGTCACACTTCCCCTGAAGGAACAGGTACGCAGTCTGTGGGTGCTTCTGGACACAAAACTCTCTCTGGTGTCCCAGGTTGAGGCAGTGGCCATGGGTGCCTTTTATCAGCTTCGGCTGATATGCCAGCTGCGTCCATTTCTTGAGATAAACTACCTCAGAACAGTAGTACATCTGCTGGTCACCTCCAGACTTGACTACTGCAATGTGCTCTATGTGGGGCTGCCTTTGTACGTAGTCCAGACACTGCAGTTAGTCCAGAATGCGGCAGCCAAGTTGGTCTCTGGGTCATCTAGGAGAGACCATATCACTCCTATCTTAAAAGATCTACACTAGCTGCCAATAAGTTTCCGGGCAGAGTACAAGGTTTTGGTTATAACCTATAAAGCCCTAAACAACTTGGGCCCTGGGTATTTAAGAGAACGTCTTCTTTGCTATGAACCCCACCACCCATTGAGATCATCTGGAGAAGTTTGTCTGCAGTTGCCACCGGCTCGTCTGGTGGCTACTCAGGGACAGGCCTTCTCCACTGCTGCCCCGAGGTTTTGGAACACCCTTCCTGCTGAAATAAGAGCCTCCCCATCTCTTACAAATTTTTAAAAGGCGGTCAAGACACATTTGTTCACCCAGGCTTTTAATTAGATATTGTTTTAATTGTGTTTTAATTGTGTCAATAGTTTTAACGTTTTAAATTTTAATTGTTGAAATGTGTTGATCTTTTTATTGGTTGTTTTTATTGTCTTGTAAATCTCCCAGGTAACTTGCATTTGGGGCAGTATAAAAATGTGTTAAATAAAAAATAAAAAAAATAAAAGGTTATAACATGGAATTTGGTGCAGATAAGATGGTGGTATTTTGGATTGCTAGCTCCTTAAGGGAGAGTGTTTACTTTTACTCTATTTCATGCATAGGCTCACCCACCTTCAGTATTTTCATCTTTTCTGGATAATGTTTCAATTCATTAACCTCATCTGGTCCATTACTGATCCCAGAAAACCTTGCCATGCCTGCTGCCACTGGAAAGAAGAAGAAAAATAAAGCCCTAGATTTCTGAATGACACCACCCAATGGTTTCGTGTAGATGTTCTGTTTGATCTTAACCCAGATAGGAAGCCAGATTGAAATGTGTATAGATAGATGTCTAGATTGCTTCATTCAATGTACCTGGATCTTATATGTCAACACATCCTTGACCATTAGTAGAAATGGGCACAGATCTGTAATTTCCCAGTATCATGTGGTCAGGAAGGCTTCTTCAATAATGGTCTTATAATAGCATATCTAAGGATAGGTGGTGTTCACCCTTCAAGCAAAGAAGAATTCAGTTACTAAAACAGAATGTAATAGCCTTTCTTAGCATAGCCGAGACTGACGGGTCCAGAAAGCATGTAGGAGGATAAACAGCACCAAGTTCTTGGGAAAGCTCTTAGTCCTGCACTAACTGAGAAAATATCAAAGGCTAGGCTAAGATAGCTAATTCAGAAGTTGATGCAATAAACTTCAGAGGCAGCCTGTTATGCTGTTCTATACAAGCAGCCAAAGACTTTGGCCAAACTGAAGAACAAGCATAGTGTAGCTCGTTTAATGGGTCTCTCACACAAAGTACATTTTATCAGGAAAGCAATGAATTGTTTAAAAAGCAGCAAAAATAAGTACATTAGCTGACTTTAATGCAGACAAAAAAACTGTAGCTGAGAGAATGTTTGCCTCAGAAAGGTCATTTATTCACTTTGCTTCAACATTCCTTCACCCCATTTACACGCCTGCTAACTGTACTCCTCAAAGGCCTTTATTATTCTCATCTTGGCACACATAAAATAATCACTTTCACAGACAATGACATAGCTACTAAAAAAAGAGAGAGATGAAAACTGGAAGCTATTTACTTCATATACACATAAACTGAGTAATATTTGAGAAAAGAGGGGGGAGATGTACAGTGTGTGTAAACAGAATGTTTCTTCATAGCATTCTACAATCTATTGACAGAAAGTATGTTTAAAATTATCTTGCCTGACTGAAATCAGTCCCAAACCATGAATCACTGCATATTTATTTTTCTTTCTGATGATGATTTATTTTTTTATTTTATTCTATTCTATTTTATTCTATTTTATTTTATTTCGACCCTTCCTGCATGGAGCTCAGGCCAGTATACATTATTCTTCTCCCTGCTCTTTTATTTACACAACAATCTTGTGAGATGAATTTAGGCTGAGAGAGGGAGCTTGGCCCAAAGTCACCCAGTGAGAGCAATGGCTGAGTGAAAATGTGAACCTGCGACTTACCAGGCCTTACATTACAACCACTGTACCACCTGGTTGGATAAATATAGTGCTTTTGAATAACATATTTACCTCAGAGAAAGAACAAGCAGCCATTTAGGCACTACAGTTCAAGTGATGCTCACCATGCCAAGTACAAGCTCAGATGGCAAGTTTTAAAATGTAAAGTAATCCTTGATTGATCAAGGTTGCAGCTCATGGGATCGCTGGCCATCACGCTTATGGCGCCACCCTGTTCAGACAAACAGAGCTGTCAGCATGGTTGCTGGGTGGTGGCGAGTGAGTAACAGCAGCAGGGCTGGACTTCTTCCCTGCTTTCCCCCTCATGAGCTGCGCTCATAGTTACAATTTATAGCATCTGAAGAGGGACACGGGAGTGGGGTTGAGATGTGTGCTCATTTCATATGAGAAGCCAGCCTTGTCTGAGGCAGTGGGAAAGTCTAGGAGAGCTTTGCCCCATTTGCCTCAGTTCGCAAACTATCTGAAATTCAAGTTATTTGACTCAACAGTTTAGCAAAATAATACAAAAATTCACCCATTTGTGTATTGGGGAGCAGCATGTCATATTGGGAGGAGAGCTGGTCTTGTGGTAGCAAGCATGAATTGTCCCCTTAGCTGAGCAGGGTCTTCCCTGGTTTGCATTGGAATGGGAGACTTCATGTGAGCACTGTAAGGGGATGGGACGACCACTCTGGGAAGAGCATCTGCATACTTGTGTGCAGAAGGTTCCAAGTTCCCTCCCTGGCATCTCCAAGATAGGGGTGAGAGAGACTCCTTCCTGTAACCTTGGAGAAGCCGCTGCCAGTCTGTGAAGACAATACTGAGCGAGATGGACTAATGGTCTGACTCAGTATATGGCAGTTTCCTATGTTTCTATTATGCACAAAATGCATCGAGAGGCAGCAGGGGATTGACAGGTGTGGGACCAAAGATTACCTTCATTTAATAACATATGGAGGCTATTCGCACATGCAGCCTGCCTAAGGCTAGGGCAGCCTAGTCTGAGTTAAGCTGTGTCTGTGAAGTGCATGGATCCAGGGCAAACCCAGCAGTGCCTCTGTGCTTAGCCCCACTTTTCAACCTGGTGTTTAGCCAAAATTAAGTAAGCCTGTGGTTTGCTTAACCCCGGCTGGCAATCATGTGCACAATTGCCACCAGGTTAAACAGCTTACATAGGAACATAGGAAGCTGCCATATACTGAGTCAGACCATAGGTCCATCTTGTTCAGTATTGTCTACACAGACTGGCAGCGACTTCTCCAAGGTTACAGGCAGGAGTCTCTCTCAGCCCTATCTTGGAGATGCCAGGGAAGGAACTTGGAGCCTAGATGCTCTTCCCAGAGCAGCTCCATCCCCTAAGGGGAATATCTTGTAGTGCTCATACTTCTAGTCTCCCTTTCATACGCAACCAGGGCAGATCCTGCTTAGCTAAGGGGACAAGTCATGCTTGCTACCACCAGACCAGCTCTCCTCTCTAACCAGCTTCTCCCCAGCCCACCACTATTTCCGGCAGTGAGCCGGAAAGAAGTGAGCTGGGAAAGAAGCCACTGCGCCTGTGCCCTGGGGCATGCTGGTATGTGGAAAAGGGAAGTCCTCCCACTCCCAACATTTCCCTTTGCTGTGCCCCTGCTTGTGTGGATGCGTGGCACAGCAAAGGGAACGACGATGACTCTCATCTGCGGGGGAAGACCAGCAAGCTCCTGCCTTCCCCCCAGACCTAGGGACCATTGCTGAGGTCATGTGCACAGCCTCATGATATTATGGATGTAAACAACTATCAGCCTGTGGCCAATATTCCCTTCCTTGGCAAGGTGCTTGAGCATGTAGTGGCTGACCAGCTCCAGACACTCTTGGAGGAAACAAACTATCTAAATCCATTTCACTGGATTCAGGCCTGGCTTTGAACAGAAACTGCTTTTGTCGCCCTGTGGGATGACCTATGCACAGAGAGAGAGAGAGAGAGAGAGAGAGAGAGAGAGAGAGACGGTGTGTGTGTGTGTGTGTGTGTGTGCAACCCTGTTAATCTCCTGGATCTCTCAGCGGCTTTCGATACCATTGATCATGGTGTCCTTTTGAATAGGCTGGCCGGGTTGGGTGTGGGAGGCAATGTTTGGAGGTGGTTCCATTTCTACCTCAAGGTGGTGCTGAGGGACTACTGCTCAACCCCTTGGCAGTTATGCTATGGGCTTCCACAAGGTTCTATTCTTTCCCCTATGCTGTTTAACATCTACATGAAACTGCTGGGAGAGGTAATCAGGAGATTTGGCTTGAGGTGACATAAATATGCAGATTATTATTGTATCTACATTTTATATCCCGCTCTGCCTACAAGGAGCCCAGAGTGGTATACTACATACTTAAGTTTCTCCTCACAACAACCCTGTAAAGTAGGTTAAGCTGAGAGAGAAGTGACTGGCCCAGAGTCACCCAGCAAGTATCATGGCTGAATGGGGATTTGAACTCGGGTCTCCCCGGTCCTAGTCCAGCACTCTAACCACTGCACCACACTGGCATGACACTCAGTTGTACCTGTCCTTTTTATCAGATGCAGGTGAAGCGGTGTCTGTCCTGAATTGGTGCTTGGATTCAGTAATGGACTGTATGAGGGTGAATAAGCTGAGACTCAATCCAGAAAAGACAGAAGTTCTGCTGGTCGGTGGTTCCTCTGCCCAGATTAATGATGTTCAGCCTAATCTAGATGGGGTTGCACTCCCCCAAAGGACCAGGTTAATAGTCTGGGGGTGCTCATCTATCCAGCATTGTCACTAGAGGCTCAAGTGGCCTCTGTGCTTGGAGTGCCTTTCATCAGCTTCGGCTGATACGCCAACTGCGACCTTACCTGGACAGAGATAGATTGGCCACAGTTACTCATGCTTTGGTAACCTCTCATTTAGATTACTGCAGTGCACTGTATGTGGGGCTTCCTTTGAAAATGGTCCAGAAACTACAGCTGGTACAAAATAGGGCTGCAAGATTATTAACTGAGACTGGATGTTTTGATCATATCACACCAGCACTTTGTCAGCTGCACTGGCTCCCAGTCCATTTCTGGGCCCAATTCAAAATGCTGGTTTTAACTTTTAGAGCTCCAAATGGCTTGGGACTGGTTATTTGAGAGAGCACCTTGCCCCATATACCCAAACCTTAAGATCGGAGGCCCTCCTCCAAGTGCCCCTGCCAAACAAGGTGAGGCAGGTGGAAACCAGGGAGAGGGCTTTTTTGGTGGTTGCACCCCTGTTCACCTGGCTTTGTCACTTTGTTATTTTAGATGCCAGGTAAAGACCTTTTTGTTCACACAGGCCTTTTAAATTTTGGTTTTTCAGATTTGATCTGATATTTAACTAATTTTAAAATTAGTTTTTAAGCTGTTTAATATAGGGGTTTTTCTTTTTTGTCTGTTAATGTGTTATGTGTTTTTATTAGCCTACTTTCAAGTAAGCTTATGAGATTACCCGGCATTTTGTGTGTCCATGTGTCCATGTGTCCGTGTCTGTGTGCCCTCCAGCAACTTTACAATGCCTGGACCAATATGAACCAAATCGGGTACAGTTGTAGAGACACATAGTGACACTTCAACAGCCTAGTTTATGATTATGTCATCCATCCCAATTCAAGATGGTGGACACATAACTTGCACACATTTGAGGTGCAAGTGGGCTAACCTGTGAACCACCTAACTGATTTGAATCAAATTTGCTACAGCTGTAGGGACACATAGGGATGCCCCAGTGGCATAGTTTGTGATGATGTAATCAACCTCAATTCAAAATGGCAGATGCATGAACGTTTGAAGCGCAAGTGAGCTAACCTGTAGAACGTCTAACCGATTTGAACCAAATTAGGTACAGTTGTAGTGAGTGACACACAGGGACACTTCAATGGCATAGTTTGTGATAGTGCCATGCACCTCAATTCAAGATGGCGGATGCATAAATTTTTGAGGCACAAGTGGGCTAACTTGTGAACCACCTAAACTGTTTTGAACCAAATTTGCTACAGCTGTAGGGGCACATATGGATGTCCCAATGGTGTAGTTTGTGATGATGTCATCCACCCCAATCCAAGACGTTGTATGTGTAAACTATTGGGGCACAAGTGCACTAACTTGTGGACTGTCTAACTAATTTAAACCAAATTTGGTACAGTTGTAATGAGTGACACACAGGGACACCTCAATGGTATTGTTTGTAATGATGTCGTGCTCCCCAGTCCAAGATGGTGGACAAGTGAAAATTTGAGACTCAAGAGCATTTGTGGACCTCAATTTGAACCAAAATTTAGTCCAGTTGTAGGGATAGTGAAAAGAAAGTAGGCAGATGTGTTCTTACTAGAACAACTCATTGTATGTTTTAATCCTCTGTTGTGAGCTGCCCAGAGAACAATTTGTTATGGGGTGGCTAACAAATTGTTGTTGTTGTTGTTGTTAATAATAATAATAATAATAATAATAATAATATGCTCGAAAATGTCCACAATAGAAAACAAAAACCCTTATTACTGAATGTCTTTGAAGAACTAGCCCAGTATAACCAAAGCCAGTAACATGCCTAGATGACACAATACCTATAAAACACTACATGTTTCCTAGTGAATAATATTCTTGCATAGTGGGGCCTTCCTGCATGTCACCACCACACAGAGTGGCAGCCTATTAATGAGGCACAGTGCAATGGTTGCCTCAGGTGGCAGACTGGCATGGGCAATGGATTGGGACTGTGCCGACTTCAGCTCTTGTTCTCTTCCTCCTCTCTCTATTGTTGTGTCCTGCTCACAACCTGTGCAAGAGGCAGAGGACAGTGGCACTGGAGCAGTAGGAGGTGATGAAAGGTTTTTCCTGCTGCTCCCTGTCCTCTGGTTTTTGAACTGGCTGAGAGTGGGGAGGGAGAGGAGGAGGAGGGTAGCAGTGCCACTGGTGGCCAATGGTGGCTGCCAGGTTGGATCCAATCTTTGCACCCAACCTTTTAGACCCGAACTGGCCAGAGGATCCAACCTTTTGCAAGACTTTAGAATGTGGGAGAAGGAAGACAGGCTGCTGGCAGCAACCTCCCTCCTTTCCCTGTACTCTTGGCCTTGCAAGTGTTGTGTCTGGCCTTGAATGCCCTTGCAAGGAGCACAGAAAGCAGAGAGAGGTTGCCCACAGCCTCCCATCCTGGCTCAGCTCCCCTTGCAAAGGCTTGCGAGCCCCCAATCTGTCCCTTGGAACCAGAGGCGTATCTAGGGAAAATAGCGCCTAGGGCAAGCACTGAAATTGCCCCCGTCCAAACATCTGACACCCATCTTTCAGATAACTTTACCATAATATCAGCTCAAAAATACAAGTCAAGCTCGTTATTCTTTTAATATTTCAAAAACGATTTAGCATGTTACATAGCCAGACCAAGAAAATGCTGGGAAACTACACATTTCAGTATGTTGGGGCTCATGAAATACCCAAATACTATGTGGAAGCATACTTGGGAAACTAAACTGAAATTCCTGTCTAATTCTCTACTCTGCATTGTAGCATCACTATTACATAAGTTTTAAAAATAAATGGAGAATTTGACTTTTCCCAGATACTCTGAAAATAGTTAAAGGATATGCAGAGTAAACTGTGTCACCACTAGGAATATATTCTAGTATTCAGTTAAAATGGAGCAAGAAACTCCCAGTGGGCCTTATACTAAGGGTTTCACACTGACTCAAAGATAAACTCACCATTCCCCCTCCCCCCCCGCTGGCCTTTTAATTCACCACCACAGCCCATCCCGGGCTGATTTTCGGGCCTGTTTGGGCCTACAAAGATCGGCTTGGTGGCCATTTTGGAAGCTGCAATGCATGCTCAAATGGCCTCTGTGAGGCCTGGCAAGGCCTAGGGCCTCACAGGGACCATCTGAGCACATGCAGTGGCCATTTAATTTTTTTTTAATGGCCTCAGAAAACAAAATGGCCACTGCACATGCTCAAATGGCCTCTGTGAGGCCTGGCATGGCCTAGGGCCTCTTAGAAGCCATTTGAGCATGCATGGTGGCCATTTTGTTTTTGGTGGCCATTTTTTTAATTTTACGAAATGGCGTACCCCCCTTCAAGTGGCGCCTGGGGCACGTGCCCTGCCTGCCCCACCCTAGATATGCCCCTGCTTGGAACTCAAAAGGAAAGTGGGGTCAGGCAACCCCCAATCTGGCCCTGCTCTCATTGCAAAGGATGGATTGGAGGCTCCATTCTTCCACTCTCATGAGAATTCTGGGGCCAGGACTGGCAGTTGCTATCCTGGCCCCACTCCCCTTCCAAAGGCTTGCAAGGGGTGGAGTGAGAGTGGGCAAGCCTCTGAAATGGAGCCCAAAGCCACAAGATGGTTCTCCTCACCTTACACACCCTTTAAGCCCTGCAGGACCAGGGATGGCCACAATGGGAACAGTGGTGGGACAAGGCAATATTTGGCACCTTGCCTCAGGCATTCCATTACCTTGGGTTGCCTGTGACCACACACATACAGTGTGTGCTAGTTCTGTTGGCCTGTGACTGTTTTTGCTCCATGATTGGTTGAAGTTTTCTATCCCCCTTTTATTTCCATGTGGCTCTTTTAAAAATATTATATTTAATATATAATATAAAATAGATAATATATTTTAAATATATTGTTTTAATTATAATGTAAACCACCTTGAGACCTAAGGGGACAGGGAGCAGTTAAAAATTCAAAATATAAATAAATGCAAATATATAGTTTTATTTAATATTTAGGTCTGATGAAGGGCATATGCTATATATCTGGTAATCCATGATTATCACTCAGAAAAGGTAGAACAGAAACATGTATTGAAAATATATGCATATGTGTATAGTAAACACAGGAGGCTCATGTCACAGATATGCTGAACATGCAGAGAAGGTTGTGCACATGAATCCAAAGCCCCAGCACACATACATAGCACACAATCACTGGATTTTTGGCCAGTGACTGTGTCTACCAGCCTTCATGCAGTAGTGTCAGAGAAGCAAGCTTTAGTCCAACAAACATATCTGTACGCAAGACTTGTTTTGTATTTATCTGAAAAGCTCTGTAAGATTCTACGCTATCAATGATGCAATCAGCAGTACCAAATGTCATGTTGAGCAAATGAATAATTGAAAGTCCAGGGGTTGGGCATTTAAAAAATAAAACAACCAAGCATGCTTTTGGCACTGTAGGAGTTGTGTGGGGTCAATTAATTGGAGGAGAAAACATTGGCATGAGTGCCCTGACCCTCTTGCATAGTTTAATCTTAATAACATTCATTTTATCCCCAGGTTTATTAACCTGTGACAGAACCAAGCTTTTTAGTTAGTTTGTGTGGTTTCATGGATATTTTAATTAGATTTTTATATGTTTGAACTGTTAAATTCTTAGTTTGTTTTATTCTGTAAACCAAAACTCTAGACAGGGGCAGTCACAGAAAGAAACAAGCAATAAAGAGGGGAAAGGGAAATCCCACCATGACTACAAAACAAAAAAATGCAGATAATGTAATGACCAAACACTGAAAATGTAGATAAAGACTAGAAATATATATTCAGAAATAAGAAGCCAGTAATAAATAATCAATAACATTAATGAACAAAAATCATGAATCTAAACTAAATAATAATAATGTATGCAGTAATACTCAAACCAACTGGTAACACATAATACACAAAATGCCTTCTCACAATACAGGATACATAAATATAAGCATGTGCAATAACAGTCAAAAATATAGAAAGGAGGTGTAACTGAGCCAGGAAAAATAGGCCTGCAGGATGAAATAGGCAAAGTCAAGTATCATAATAGAAGTGCCAGATGACAAAAGTGCCGCGTCAGACGTGGTCTCAAAAAGAGGTGTGGACATCCTCAATGGCGAGACGCTCAATACCATCCACACAGGAGTGAAGATATCAAATCACAAACATGCTGATAGCAGAGAACCCGTCGAGCATGGCTTCCATAAATAAGATGACCTGGATAAAGATAAAGCCCACTGCATGCCCTTGTGGAGAAAAACAAACTTCATGAATCAAAGTCGTTCATGAATCAAAGTTGAACGGCTCTTCCGGATATATGCCATTTTGCCCACAAAGCTTCATTGGCCTGTACAATATAAACATACAGTATAAACATAAATCAGTCAGCCAGGAGTGACTCCCTACAGTGAATACATTGTAAAGAAAACGCCCTGATACAAGATTGCATACAAACCTCCTAAACAACATTAGTTGTTGTTTACCCCATTCCTTAAGCTTAACACAGTCTTTCAATCCTTTCCGGCATTAGTATCTGCAAGAAACTCTCCAATTTATACCTGTCTGAAACAGATTTCCCACAGCTGGATGTGGCGTCATAAACATCACCTTCAAGCATGCACGCATGCAGATGGATGACTCAGCAATAAAACAATTAACATAGATTACCAAGTTGTAAAAAACCCAAGGCAATTAAAGGCACAGAGTCCGCAATACTGAACCCTGGAGAGCTGAAGGCATCCTGCATTAGTGTGACGAAACTCGCAAGCCAGCCTGACAAAGTCTGGTGTAAACATTGGTAAAAAGGAGAGGAAAACGAAAAGGGGACTCGAATAACATAACTCAAAATGGGAAAGAGAAAAGGCATACAGCTACACAGGTCTCGTGCACAAAGGCCAAAGGGAAACTAAGATGGTAAATCTAAATCAGTACCAGGCAGTCAACAGTATCTGTCCCTTGATGTGGAAACAAAAGTTCCAAAATAGGGGAATCCTGAAGGTCCAATGGTCAGGAGAGTCAGGGTAGGGTGCCCTACAAATAACTGGACAGATCTAAATAGGTGTTGAGCCCAAATGGCTCCAACGTCTGGTAGATAAAGATAAGGGAGGCTTCTATTTGCAAAAGTGCCTGATGGACATCTACAGACATAAATTGATGTCTTTGATATACATGCAGCACAAAAAAACGAATGTCATAACTCACATGCTGAGATTCAACAAAATGGCGGACCAGAGGTGCGTCCATAACTTGTGAGTTAATCCTGGACATGTGTTCAGCAATCCTGACACGTGCACATCTCTCAGTCATACCAATATACCATTTCCCACATGGGCAGTGATAGCATATACAATAGCCCTGGTCCTGCAGGTGGCAAAAAATCTGAGTGGTGTAAATACACCAGTGATAGGGTGACGCACCTCTTTGGTGCGGACTGCTAGAGGGCAAACCGAACATGCCCCACATGGATGAAAACCTGTAGTGACCTGCAGAGGTGTATAAGTATCTAAACAATCTGATCTAGTGAGTATATTTCTAATACTAGTGGTCCTTCGAAAAGCCGCAATCGGTGGAGATTGGCAACCTGGAATGTCATTAATTATATGCCAGTGCTTCTGGATTACCTTTAGGATCCTAAAAGCCAAGGGAGTATAGTCAATTGACCAGATGACTCTGCGTGTTTTCTCCCGAGGTTGATCCTTAAGAAGTTCTGTTTGATCCCTCTGCCTGGCACGATCTCTGGCATTTTGAACCACTCCCGGGCGGTATCTTCTCTGGATCAGTTGTTGTTCAAGAACCTCAGCCTCCCTCTCAAAATCTACATCCCAAGTTGAGTTACGTCTGATACGTAAAAACTGGCCATACGGCAAACCTAAACCGCCTAGAGAATTCAGTAGTGGGCAGTATACAAATTTATTAAACAAACAAACAAACATAGCTGCACTGCTACTTCTGGAGTGTTAAGGAACACTCGGGAATTGTAGTGTAGCTATGTTCTATTGGACACCTTAATGAATCCTCCCTTAGCCACGCAAATATTGTGGTTCTGAATTTGGCCTATTCATGTTAATGCACCCTTCCACATTATCTGTAAACAATCAAAAAACCCAGCTGGCTTCTTAACTGCCAAAGGTTTTCATTCAGATGGAAAAAGAAAGTTTTAGTCTCTGTGGACTCATATATATCTGACCCTCAAATTATTGCTTAACATCAGAAGGTTTATTATTTCCTAAAAGGAATGAGAAGGATATTCCTTAATGGGTTCACTACCTTAGGCAGTGGAAGCCTTTTTTTTTTTTAATGAAGGCCTCTATGGTAATTGATGTTAATGAGCAACAAGCCACAGAGAAGCTCTGGGTCACCAGGTAGGAAGCCACCAACGAGATAATCTAATTACTCTCCAAAACAAATTACTTTCAACCAAAACAAATGACTTTCAATCACTCTGCAATAGATAAGATCAACCAAAAGAGCTAAAAGCTGATGACAGCTGGAGACCGAGGAAAGCTTCATGAGTTTATTCACTGATCGCTTTTCCCTTTGGTCCCATTTGCTGAATGACAATGGAGTGACAGAAGAACAGAGCCATGAAGTGTGCTTCCCTTTTATTTCATTTGGCTAAATGCAAAAGATCTCACCAGCCTCAAACTGTTGGCAGTGACATAGTATGATTGATGAAAAGTGGATAATGAAGCCAAAAATGTGCAGCCTTCACACATGCAAAACACACACACACCTCTAATATTGTACATAAACAGCTAGGATAACATAACCTTTAAGAAGCATGAAATCAAATCCTCATGTTTAATAGGTTAGTCTTTCGTACAAAAGGACAGGTAGGTACACAAGATCCGTTATAGGGTTAAGATTATTCAGTTAAGATGAACAGATCAAACATTTCTGGGGCACTTATTCCAAGTGCCACTTTTTCCAAGAGCAATTATAATTTGGTATGTGATGCTTAGGGAAGTGTTCTGTACTGCTGTAAGCTATCTCAGTACCATGAGTCAAAGTACCTAGATGCATCCCTGTGATGTCATTGGTAAAGCATCAAAGCAGGAAAGGTACTTAAAACTAAGCATGGCATTTTGCCTCTTCAATGCTGTAATAGTGTAGTACTGAACAAATATGGAGAACAGACTTACATGTTTGACTGTTTATTTCTATATTCTACCTTTTAGTCAGTGACAAGACCCACAGAATATCTTTTAAAATAATGAAAAATAAATGCAAACACAGTCTGAATGTGGAGGCGATACAACATAATCTTGAGACAGAGAGCAAACACATGCATGATATAGTTAGATTAACTCAACACTGTCAGCAGAATGCTCAAACTTGGCTCCAAATATATTTGCCACATATTTTCTCTCTGAATTATTTTTTATTACAAGCTAACAAGTTAAAGGACTGAACAAAATCGGGAACACTCGTGTCTGCTATTGGTCCACTTTCTTACAAGTCTGAAATGTACAACCTCAGAAGGTTTAAGTTACCATTTGAAGTAAGTTTTTAGTTAGTTTCCATGTCTTTTTGTTATCTCTTCTGCTCATCTTACTTTCAAATGGCCCTTTAATTGACCATTTGGACTATGAAATTATGCCTGATTAGGATCAATCCAAATGCAATGTTCAGATGCATTTCAGATGCCATGTTCAGATTGCTATTTGACTACCATTCTTTCAGATCCCAAGTTACTTCTGCTTTGTCAAATAAAGGTCAATTCTAGCTGCCATTGGCAGGATGCTTCATGTGACCTTTGGTCTTCAATTCTTGACCTCAACTGTCCCTGGGCCATGACTCATAGTGACAAACCCCCCAACACGGTAAGTTAAGAAACTGTAATGGAGGGCATCAGAGCTAATTCTACAAAAGCTATGCTGGATATGTTAAATTACCCACCGATGAGGTTAGGGGTCTCCCTTTTGAATTAAAATGATTTTAAACATTTCTGTAATATTAACCAGCTATTTTAAGAATCTCCAGTGAAGTGTCCTTCAGCCACAAATCTAAATGCTATGTATACTGATGCTGGCTTGCATCTTGACTAACAAAGTGCTTGCATAACAAGCAAATTTGTGCTAGCACAATAAGATAAGATAGCACAGGGATTTGCACAAGAATTTCTACAAGAACATTGTTATTACATCCAGAGACCTTTTTTGGGTTTGTTTGGGGGTTGTTTTTTTTGGTACATCTAGATAAAGACAGCATTCACAAATGTTTTCCCCATCCAGTCCCAAACAGACTGCTATATGCAATACACATGTGTAATCGATGATATTGATTTTTACTTCATAGCTCAGATCCTGAGCTCACACAGATTGATATAGTTCTTGTAGTTTCCATGGATTTGTTTTACTTATGTACTTACTTCATGTATTGAGCTAAGTCAGTGAATACTGAATCTCTACAATCTGAATGTACAATGCAACAAGAATTCTCTTTCAGTAATATCAGAACCAACTAGCCATACAAGATTAGCTTTTTATGCAAATATTTCCATTCCTTTCACACTAATCATGTATAGCTGCCTGACATGTTGCTCTATGCTCTATTGACATAGAATTAGATGATGATTTAATTCAGTGGAAAGAGTAAACATGTAAGCATAAAATGTGAAATAACAGTATGTGTAGTCATGATTACTTTCATAGTTTCCTCTGCTCACTTCTACACAATGGGTTTAAAACTAGCCTGGCATATGCTTTTACATCCAGTTTTGTCCATGTCTATGCATTCAAGGGTGCACTACAGCATTAAGGAAATGGTGGTTTGCATATCCAAGAAGAGAGGAAATCTCTTTCACTGGTTAGCAACTCTTGGTTAGATTATTCTAACACTGAGGTTGCTGCCAGAAAGGTCAACCATATCAATGCTTCTTCACATAATTAACTGTTGAAGTAACACTCATGTGGTTCAAGTACTCCACCCACAAATAAAATCAGCTCCACTCCCAAATAAAAGGATTTCTGGATGTGTAAGCTAGCATAATCTAGGCTATTACTATCTGAAGTTTACATTAGAACCATACTACACATTACAGTAGAATGCAGTCCAGCCATATTTGTTTAGAACTGTGAAGATTACCTGAAGGATTTCCCTCTACTGGCAAAGAAATCTGGGCAGTTTCCAGATTACATGCCGCAACAGTTTTGTAACATGTCCTCTAAGTGTGTTTCCCTACTGCCTGTGTTCCAACATCACTGTCAGTAAGGTGCCATCCATATTTCTGATTTTATCACTGCAATGCAACAGTACAACATTGCAACTGTGTTGCAGGAAAGTAGCAGTACTTTTCCATTACAGGAGGCTTGCAACAATATTTCTGTGGCTTGGTGTGGATGGTTATTCAGCGGGGGTGGGGGTGATCTGTCCATATTGCCCTGTCTTGCTTCAGTGTTATTTTTATCTTTTTATTTTATATTTTATTTCTTCCCCCCGTCCCCCATTTATTTTTAATTATATAATGGGGGAGTAGTGGGTGGGCGGCCACCCCTCCTCTCTGCCTCTGGAGCACTCCCCCCTCCAGCCTCTCCAGGGCTCAGGGAGAGGGTCAGGTGGCAGCTCTTCTGAGCTCATTGCACGCAAAGGGGGTGGTGGAGGTGGTGGCTCATTGCAAAGGGGCTCCAAGAGTCTCTGGCTTGGCTTTCTTTGCTTACCGCTTTTCAGGGCAAAGCAAGGGGGACAGCTGCCTTGATTTCCCCATCACCACCCTCTCCGCAATGGTTTGTTATGCTGGAGTGCTTGTGCAAGGGCGCAACACTACGATTAATTTTTTTGTTTTGGAATGGTGCTTTCTCCTCCTGATGACTTTGTGCAAGGCAGCCAAGAAGAAGAAGAAGAAGAAGAAGAAGAAGAAGAAGAAGAAGAAGAAGAAGAAGAAGAAGAAGAAGGTCGTCACGTCATCCCCACACCCCCTCCACGACCCCATTGACCCAAAATGGAGCAGGAGAAGGGGGCAGATAATGCAGTTCAAGGAGAATATGGACACTGCCCACCTGGAAACCACATTGCAGTGGACAGCAATATGAACGACCACCAGCCTACCACAAAGCATTGAGCAACCCTTTATTTGCAATTAGAAATTGTTGCATCATTCCTTCATACCTTGCAGCACTTTCCACCAGCGCAAAGCTCATAATCTGGAAAACGTCTTGGAGGAACACGAAGTGTTTGCTTAACCCTTGTCTTTCTCTGCATTTCTAGGAAAGAGAAGGCCCCAGCTGACTCATGCTGGGATTTTCCTTCCATCATTATCTCTTGCCGATCAATCTTCATTAGCACTGGGATGGGAAAGAGTAAGAAACCTTAAAGTTCTTAAAAGCAGGTCCAGACTACTTTCTATGTAGTGATGTGTAGCTCAGATTCTAAGTTGAGATGAATCTTGTTTTCATTGCATTGTGGCCTGAAGCAGGCTGTTACGAAGTACCACTTATTTCTAGCTAACTGGCTATATAGGAAATAAAATTGCTATGAAAGTGTCTGCTTAATCAATATCAAGCCAAATTGGATGTTTCCATAAATCCTGAAAATAATCCATTCTTTCATGTTGATATTAGCAAGGAAACCAGAAGATTAGCAATCAGAAGGCTACAACACCTGGGGCTTTTTGTTTTAGAAAAAAGACGACTGAGGGGAGACATGATAGAGGTCTATAAAATTATGCATGGTGTGGAGAGAGAGAAATTTGTCTCCCTCTCTCATAACACTAGAACCAGAGGTGATCCCATGAAACTGATTGCCAAGACCTTTAGGACGAACACACAACCCACAATCAATTTGTGGAATTATCTGCCACAAGACATAGTGACAGCCAACGACTTGGGTGGCTTTAAGAGGGGTTTCAATAAATTCATGGAGGAGAGGTCTATCAATGGCTACTAGTTTGAGGGCTATAGGCTACCTCCAGCAGGATGCCTCTGAATACCAGTTGCAGGGAAGTAACTGGGGGAGAGAGGGCATGCTCTCAGCTCTGGGCTTCCCAGAGGCACCTGGTGGTCCAGTATGTAAAACAGGATGCTGGACTAGATGCGTCTTGGGCCTCAATGACACCTAGTCCGTGCCTTTTAAAACCAATCAGGTATTAAGAACATGATAAATTATGAAATCATGCCTTTGACCTAGCAGACAACATCCCTGGCTTACCCTTATGTGGCAAGCTATAAAATATCTTCTTCTTTTTTTCAGAAACAAATCAGGTAAACACTATCTGGGGTCACTAATCCCTAGTTCAACCTAAAAGAGCACATGTAAGCCAATGAATATATCCAAGTAAATGTACAAACATTCAGTTGTCAAAACCCCAAAGCAAACAATCTAGGAAAGAACAGAACAGAATAGCTATTTCTTTCAGAAACAGAGGTCAAGTTTCATAAAAACTAGGGCAGCAGTTTTACCAACAAATCACACATATGTCAATCCCACTGAGGTCAATGGAACTTACCTGTGCATAACTGTGGGCAGAATTACAGCAAGAGATTGTATCATAGCTTTGCAGATTTATTTATTTTTAACAAGGAAATATGTAACAAGTACATTTGACTTACATACCTGGATTTTAAGCATGATAAAAGCTCACAGAAAGGCCCAAAGCCCAACATGAAGATTCTGTGATAGGCAAGGAACACATTTTCCCCACATAACGACAGGAGTAGGGAGTCTCATGCTAGAAAAAGGGAAACTCACATAACAACTGGCTGAGAAACTCATGCAAGAGGCTTGCAGCAGAATGGATTGGTTTTTTTCTTTGTCTAGCTGATCACCATAGAGCTATTCAAATATTGTCTGCACACATGTACATTTTTTATGAATGATTGTGCTTGCATTCATTTAAAAAGTGAACCCAGGGACTGGATTCCCTCAATCATAGGATACAGATTGTGCATACTGCTATATATGCATGAGCATAATATGTGAATAATTGTACACACATTCACTGTACACAACTTGAACATGCATATAAGAAGAGTGTGAATAGCACTGACACACCACAAACCTTTTTTTAAAAATCTCCTCTGTTTAAAAAATCTCCTCGGTTTCAAGAGCAGTATGTTGTGCATAGAGGAGGAGGTGAAGTTTGAAGGAGGAAAAGTCTAACACAATCCTATGCATATTTATTTACTCAGAAGTAAGTCTGTCTGGCTTGTTATTTCATAATATGGTCAGGAAACATGATTAACCTATGGGAAAGTGATATAACTGAAAAATTTGTTGCAGGGGTGCAGCTATAATTGAGCTGGTGGGTTCAGCCCCCCCCCCGCCAGCTCCTGAGGGCTACCAGCTCCACCCCTCCCCATTTTCTCCACCATCTCCCTCACTCCAAGGGGCCACTGGGGAGAGGGGTGAACATGGGCCCCCTCTCCCCTAGCTACACCTCCGATTTGTTGCATTTTTATATTATTTAAATTGCATTCAGTGTTCAGGATAATTTTAAACTTCACTTCTATAACCAATGTCAGACTTCTCCCTTAATCCCATTCTCTCCTTCCATTTAAAAGGAAGGAGGGAATATCTCCCTCACAGATATTTGCGCTTAAATATATATATACCTCAACATTTTCAGCAAACATTTTTTGCAGAAGTAGTTGAAACTAAATTTGCAACTCTTAGTTATCCATCCCCTAGTCCATGTTGCTTCAAAGCCATTATATCTGCTCTAGGAATGAAAGATCAGTGCTCAGGCAAACCAGGCATAACCATGTGAAATTTGTGATCAGGTCTCACTTTAAAAACATATGAAAATGAATGGAAATCATTCCAATGACTTTCAAAGCTGATGACTTTAGAAAAAGACATTATCTGTCTATTTAATCAGAGGATCTTCTGATCAGCCCAAGAATGGTAGGTCCCTTAGGAATGTATTTGCTGCCAGCACTGATTAGGTATCTATTATGTAAAAGATCTGTCAGCGTCCTTTTATCGTCTCTGCTTTAAATTAGTTTTCTAATTGTATTGATTTTTTTAAAAGACATCTGTAACTACAAATGCAATAGCATCCCAATCTGTGGAGAGAGTGGATTACAATTTAGACTGGGTTCCTTAATGTAACAATCCCATGTTGATAGCATCAGATAGACAGATAGAACACTTTCTACCAGTTTCTGGAAGAAGATTCAAATTGTTTCAAGTTTGTTATCCTATTTCTGTTATTGGGTTGATGGCAAGACTGATCAGCTGACAATCAAGGTGCACCATCAGTAAGTCAGTGGCATAAGAACAGTTTATAGTTTTGTCAATGATGAAAGTTGAGATGCTAACATGGAATAATTTCCCAGAAATTGGCAAGAAAGATCCCAAAAGATAACATCTCCAGTCAGATGGGCCTGTGGGTTGCAGATGACATATTGATAGCATCAGATAGACACTGTTATTTATATTCTGTCAACCTCTAGGTTAGATGCTGTGACGTGTCTACACCTACAAAGATTAGAATCCTTCGGACAGTGGTTTTCCCCGTGACACTCTATGGATACAAAGCTGAACTTTGAAGAAGCAAGTCAGAAAAAGCATTGACACTTTTGAACTTTGGTGTTGGAGAAGACTTTTGAGGACCATACCATAGACAGCCAGGAAAACAAACAAATGGATCATAGAACAAATCAATCCAGAATTTTCACTGGAGGCACAATGACCAGGCTCAAACTATCATACTTTGGACACATTATGTGAGGTGGGTGGCGCCTGTGGAAAGGACTTCTTGCTGCAGTGTTCCATCGATGGATGCTCTCTCTGGGAAAGCTTGCCCGGCACCTACTTCACAGTCTTTTAGAAACAGAGAGAAGACCGTTTTCCCAGGACCCTTTAGAATTGTTCTTACTGCGGTTTTAACCACTGTTAAAACTTTGATCCTTGAGAATGGCTTCGCTGCCAACTCTGGAGGCTGCAATGTGGATGAAGGAGCAGGGGAAATGATTTCCACTTACACAACAGTGCGAGCTAGTTGGTTGCTAGTCTATGATTTTGATCATCATATGCTGCTTTGCTTATTTCTTAATATAAAAATGGTGTAGAAATTTTCTGTATAATCAAACAATCAATGGCAGTTTGGAAGACTTGAGGTGAGAAAGTCAGAAGAGAACACTTTAGCCACAATGTGTCTCCAGGCAACACACTGCATTTCCCTTGCCCAATAGCAGCTGAATCACATGAACAGGACAGGAAAACTTCTCACTTGAACATTCAAGTTCTTCACCTTTTGTGGAACAGCTAGACAGGCTTTGTAGGTCAGAGGGGATAGAAAGGGCCACTGGGGCTGGTGGAAAGCAATCCCTTTCTTATTTGCATGAAAAGCATGCTGCTGTCTACAAAGGATTGTGCCATAAGTAACTAGTTAGGGCAGGCTGGCAAACCTGACGCCACACACCCCACAGGGACAATGCAGGGTGGGGGGGGGGCTGTTCCTTGGCTGCAGGGCCCAGAAGGACAATCAAGGTTTCTCCAGGATCCTTTAGAATTGTTCTTACTGCTTAACCACAGTTAAAACTTTGATCCTTGACAATGGTTGTGCTGCCAACTCATAGGAACATAGGAAGCAGGGGTGTAACTATAATAGGGCAAGGGGAGAAAGTTGTCTGGGGGCCCACTGCCTTGGCCCCCCCCAGAGGCAAGTCACATGACTGACTCCCCGAGCCACAAACCCACCCGGGCTTCCTTCAGTTGTATTCATCCTCCAAAATTGATGTGAGTGTTAAGACCTGGAGCTACCAGAACAGCATGTCTTTCTCTAATACCATTAAATGACTTGCATCATCCACAATTTACAAAACCTTTGAAAAAATAATTTAGGATGATGTTCTATTGTGGCACATAGGATAGATAGATAGATAGACAGACAGACAGACAGACAGATAGATAGATAGATAGATAGATAGATAGATAGATAGATTTTACTATGCTTTTTATTACCACTATTCAGCCTCATTTAAGATTTCTTTACTTCATGAGCTGAGCTTCAGTGGTGGTGGGGGGGGGGCATTTTAAAATCTTGTCTCTGGGCCCACTCCAACCTTGCTACTCCAACCTTGCTTATCTCAACCTTGAGATAAGAAGCTGCCACATACAGAGTCAGACCATAGGTCCACCTTGCTCAGCATTGTCTACACAGACTGGCAGAGGCTTCTCCAAGGTTGCAGGCAGGAGTCTCTCTCAGCCCTATCTTGGAGATGCCAGGGAGGGAACTTGAAACCTAGACCCTCTTCCCAGAGTGGCTGCATCCCCTAAGGGGAATATCTTACCGTGCTCACACTTCTAGTCTCCCATTCAAATGCATCCAGAGTGGGCTCTACTTAGCCAAGGGGAGAAGTCATGCTTGCTACCACAAGACCAGCTCTCCTCTTTGGAGGCTGCAATGCAGATGAGGGAGCAGGGGAAATGTGGGGGGATGTCCCTTGGCTCAGGGCACCCCCCTCACCCCTGCTCCATTATTCCTCCCCCCCCCCGCTTTTCCCACAGAGGCCAGGTATGCAGTGTCCATGCCCCTTTCCCCTGCACCATCACACTGATACAGAGCGTGTGGCTGGCACCAGGGGTGTGGCTAGGGGAGAGGGGCCCCCCTGCTCACCCCTTTTCACAGCAGCCTCTCAACGTGAGGGAGATAATGAAGAAAGTAGTGGGGGGTGGAGCTGGGGGCCCCTCAGTAGCTGGGTGGGCCTGGGTTCCTTGAAGCCATCTTCTCAATTGTAGCTATCCTGGGAATGTGATGTGTGGCAAAACATTTTCTATGCCGGCTGAAGAGGCTGACGGACCACCACATGTTCATTCTCAGCACTGGCCACACCCCCTGCATCACTATTGGTGTGATGTTTCAGGAGAAAGGGGCATGGCTAGCACACAGTAGCATACTCAGCGGCCTTGGTGGCTTGTCCAGGGGCTGCCAGCAGTTCTGGCTCTCCTCATCCCCAGATCTCATCATCCCCAGCCACAATTTATTGGGAAGAAAGTTCCAGTCCAACTGGAGAGCCTCAGATTGGCCACCCATGAGTTAGGGCCTGAATCAACCAATGGTAAGCATCTTTAAGTCCCACAGGTTTCAAAGGAAGAGATTTGACTGGTTAACTCCCCCACATGTCTAACAATCCCATCAAAACCACAAGGACTTTAATCTTTAAAGTGGCATAATCCTTGTTTGTTCTTGCTTAGATTCATTATATTCCCTTCTCCTTTCCATCACATATTCTTACTTAATTCAGTACTCATCATTTATTTTAAAGGAAATCCTTGTGAGTGAAACAAGTGCCTGAGGTAATACTGTGCGAGTGAACTAGCTGTAATGTAGCTGAATGGAATTTGTCTCATCTAAAATTGTGCAGAGGCAGTGATAGAACCCACAGCCTTTGTTGGAACAGGTGCAGCTAAACTTTGCTGCTCAAAAGATAAAGGAAAACATTTCAAAAAACAATAAGCTAACATGGTACCTGTAAACTGCTTTTGCTTTCTGCAGCATAGAAAGAAACAGGAGATGGCTTAAAGCTCTATCTAGTGGTCAAAGAAAGAAGCTAAGCTTGGCTAAAGAATCTGTGCATGGCTCTGTTGGATGGGTTTCTAAATATAATTTTGTGTCTTGATGCAAAAGTAATTATTTAATTCCTACTTTCTACTGAAATGTTTAATTCTACAGATGTGTCTCTTGACCCTAAAACAAAAAGACCTACATATTATTTGAACAATCCTGTAAGCATTTTATTCTGCTCAGAAGACTCTTAATTCATTTTTCCTACATAAAGGTTAATAACCTCCTTGAGTAAAGACCATACATAATTATCTGTGAAGATAATTCTAATTTTAATTTTCTAATATTCTAATTTTGTCCTTCAGTATTTGAGATGAAATCAACACTGTATGCTGTATGTAATGATGCCTTTGTGCACTTCTTTGTACATGAAGTTAATATCTGAATTCTGGAAAATACTCTTAAGAAGACAATATCTATATGTTAGATAATCCATGACAATCTATGACTGGCTTTAAGAGGGGGCTTAGACAAATTCATGGAGGACAGGTCTATCAGTGGCACTGGCTACTAGTCTATAGGCCACCTCCAGGCTCAGAAGCAAGATGCCTCCAAAAACCAGTCGCAGGGGGAGCAACGGGAAGAGAGAGTGCATGCCTTCGTCTCTTGCCTTTGGGCTTCCCAGAGAGGCATCTGGTGGGAAACCACTGTGGGAAACTGGATAAAAGACTAGATGGGCTTGGGCCTGATCCAGCAGGGTTGTTCTTATGAATATATTTAAAGATAAGAGCACAATCCTATGCAATTTACTTACAAGTAGGCTCCAGTGCATTCAGTGGTGATATTTACTCTCAAGTAATTGTGGATAGGATTACGAGTGTAAGAAGGAACTTAGTTTTTCATCAGTTTGACATTTTAAAAAAACACGGGGGGGGGAAGGGAGGGCAATCATTCAAGAGATTCTCTGAGGAGAGAGCAAGGATTTAAATGACTGGAATTCAGATAGGAAACGTATGAGAACAGTTCTACAGCTAAAGAAGCTGTCTTAGGCTCAGGACTGTCGCCAATTTCCCTTGAAGCATGTCCCTCCTCTAATTTGTGAATAACAGATTTAACACTAGGGTGAAAGAGAGGTTGTGAAATCTCCTGCTTTGGAGGCTTTAAGGAAGCCTTCTGATTCTGAACATGCGTTTTTTGAAAAGATGTGGGCTGCCCTTGCTCAGGACAAGGAAGCTGGAAGAGACGGTCTGACAACTCTTATGGTTCTAGGAACACAGGGGTGTAGCTATAATTGAGCAGATGGGTTCAAGGAACCAGGGGGGGCCCCAGCTCCTGAGCCCCCCCTCCCCCGCTCCCTATTTTCTTCATTATCTCCCTTACTCCAAGGGTTTGCGGGGAGAGGGGCGAACATGAGTGCCCTCTCCCCTAGTTACACCCCTGTATGAACAGACAGAGGCTATAACTAGTCAGATCAGAAGACTAGCTAGTTCTTCCATCTCTTTTCTTTTTCTTTTTTCCAGACTCTGGGTTTGGAAACTGAAACAGGTACTCATGTAATAATAGATGACTCAGAAGGGGACTCTAGTCCGCCAAAGGTTACACTACAATATGTGTTCCTCTTTAAGATGCTACAATTTGTTCTAATTGCCTTGGAGCGCCACCCAGAGGTTTAGTGTGTAACTTTTACCAAGCCATTGTAATGCTTCAACGGTGCGTGCAAATGTACATGTCTGTCTGTGGTTGTGTGTGTGTGTTTGCTTCCAACAACTCTGATGTACTCATACATGCACACACTATATAAAGTGAAAGCTGGAGAGCCAGATTTTTTTTTTTAAAGCCAGATGTATATAAGATGACATCCATATGTTATTGGCCTAGAATCCCTAATGGGAGCGTCAGAAAACAGATCGCTTGCTAGCAGAGCTGTAGATGCTGTCCTTCCTTCACAATCCTCTTCTTCCTGCCGATCCGAGGATGTTGCATCAGCAACTCTCCTTGGCCACCTGGTGGAACAAAGGCGATGTAATTTTTTGGTGGGTGATTTCCTGCTAGATCATTAGTAACTCCATTCAGACTTCGACCCTCAGTCTTTTTTTCTTCTTCTTCCCCATACTCCTTGGTCTCTAGTGCGTATATAACGAATGCTGGGGCTTGTCTGATACAGTTTCGAAAGATATTCATGAAAAGGGTGATGATGATGGTGCCGTGGAGGTAGAGAAGCAGTCATTGCAAACATCTAACAGAAGCGTCCACAAAAGCTGTATGGAATTACTTAGGTTTAGACCTATTTCAGGAAAGGCAAATAGAGCGAGGTGGGTAAAGGTCCCCCCCACACACACACACCAGATGAAGTTTCGCGGGTACATTTGCTTGCTTGCTTTATTTCTCATAGGCTACATCACTTCTGTGTATCTGTTTATCTACACACACACACACACACACACACACACACAACCTAGGCTGTTTCTATTCTTTACACCTCGGAGGAGAGACTCGGAAAGTGAACTCCCGTTTTCTCCATTGGCCTCCGGGACATTCATTTTCACAGTCCGATCCGAGGCAGCCTAGGTTCGAATCAGCTGCGCTCCGCAGCAGTCGCATTTTATCTTGTAAGTTGCGTGGTGGGATGTTTTTGTTTTTTAAAGGATTTTTCTTTTTTGTCGCTCCGCAAATAAGGCTTGATAATTCCAACTTTATTATTATTATTATTATTAAATTAAATTAAAAGCCTCATCGCGATAAAGCGATCCAAGCCTGAATGGCGCCCCGTGGGAAATGATGTAATCTTGATCAAGACAGTGGGGCGGGTATTGGCCCAAACGCTCCTACGGAGCAGTGTCTATATTGGAATTAGAATTAGCCTTATCGATCGGACTGATAAGAGAGACCTATAAAAGGCAGGGGATTGGCTTGCCACTTCCTACAATCGCTCCTGAGGCAATTCGCTCCCGCAGCATCCAGCCTGCCGGCACTTCGCGGCCCGCCCCCCGCCACTTTTCCCCCTCCGTGGGAACGGAGCGCTTGCGCTTGTGCGTTGGGAGGGAACTCCTCTTGCACAACTGAACTCCCGCCGGGCCAACATGTGGCAGAAGCTCCGGCAAGCCCGCGGGCCCCTGGCTCTCCTGGCTCTTTGCCTGGCGACGGCGGCCAGATCCCTGCCTCTGGCTGATGCTGGACCACATGTCAACTACGGCTGGGGGGAGTCTATCAGGCTGAGGCATCTCTACACTGCCAGCAGGCAAGGGCTCTTCCTGAGGATCAGCGGCGACGGCCGAGTGGAAGGCGCCAGCGCCCAGAGTCCGCACAGTAAGGAGGCAACGCGCGGCTCCAGCCCGCAGCGGCGGCAGCAGCATCTCTGGCTCAGCTCCCTGTCCTGTGCAGCTGACGGAGCGGTGGGGCGGGGGGGGGGCAGGCAGGCGATGTTACGGGGGTGCTGGCAGAGTGGAAACTAGAGGAATAACTCCTCACTTGGTGATATTTTGGGAGGAAAGACCATTTGGGGGCGGGAGGAGTTCAACTGGGGGAATCTTCAAATGCTTTGCGGGGGGGGGAGTCAGATCTGCACCCCGGTTTGTTAGGCACTTCTAAGGATGTGCCCGGGAGGGTTTCCTCCGCGGGGACCCCTGAAGTTCTGGCAATCCAAGCGAGAGGTGTCTCCCGCCCCCCGCCCCCACACCACCCCAGGAGTGAGTTTTCCCTCTTCTTTCCTTCCCGCCCAGCAGGGCAGGGAGACGAATAACCTGGAGTTTTGTTTCGCTGCGCAGGTTTGCTGGAGATCCGAGCCGTGTCAGTTCGCGCGGTGGCGATCAAGGGCGTGCGCAGCTCTCGGTACCTCTGCATGGAAGACGAAGGGAGGCTGCAGGGGCTTGTAAGTTACAGCCGGGAGGGGTGGGGGCCCACGGCTAAGCGACACACGGGCAGGTGGTCAGTGGTCCCCTTGGGAAGGTTTTCGAATCAAAACTATTCCAAGGGGGGCGCCCAGCCCACACAGAACCATCGCGGTCTGTCGCGTGATCGCTCTCCGCAAAAGCAGCCTGAACACGCCGCCCCACGTCTTTGGGAGCAAGTTCTGTTTAAAAAGGATTCTGACGTTCATGTAAACGGATTGGTCCACATTGGGGCTCTAATTATTTACAAGAATAAGCCAGCGACTGTAATAAAATAACCCTGCCCTAGCAGGGATTATTCGCCATTTTTCTCTGCTTTTCCATACTGTCCTTTTAAAACAGAGTAAATAGAGGCAGAACCAGCGTGCAAGTAGGGAGGGGAAGATCATGCAACATTCCAAAAATTGACTAGCAAGATTTATGATTTATCATTTGTTTAGATTTCTTTTCTGGTCTATTTCAAGAGACTCCAGGCTGAGGAGTTGATCCTTATCTGGTTTTGTCCTCACAGCAACTCTTCTGGTAGGTGAAGAGGGAGAGATAATGACATGCTCAAGGCTGCCTAGTAATCTGGATGATAAACAGGGATTTGAGCCTGGGTTCCTCATGTTCAAATGCAGCAATCTAAGCAGTGCATCACCGCACACCTGGATTAAGGAAGGAGACTAGACATTGCAATCTTTATTATGCAATGCTCTTATAGTCTCATCCCCAATTCATTACCATTTTTATATTCAGATCACAAACTTGAAGGGGTATAGACCATCCCATTCCCCTTGTGCTGAGCCAGGATTCTCCGTGTCCTATACTGGAAAAAAAGATGTTTCATATTGGAATAGAAGAGATGTAACATTAATTAGTGTGAGTCAGTCACAGCTAAGCTATTCTGCCAATGTCTATGGGAGAATTAAACCTGTGCTTAAATCAATTGGGCTGGATCATGTCCAGTATTGATTGCGTGGAACTATAACTGATAATGGCGTAGTACTGCTTACTTTTCAGGGCAGATGGTCTGCAAAAGATGGGTCCTTTGAAGAGACCACTACCTTTTTCAGAGTTGGTGTCAGCCACAGGGCATCCCTGCAGTGCTGAGACCAGAGCATGAGCTAAGAGTAGAGTGTGCTCTCATGCAATTCAGAGGAAATTTGCCATTGACTTCAGTGGGATACAGTCTTGTGCACACAAAAGATTTACATTCATTCACTAGCGTCCACAGAGCTACCATCCCCCTTAAGACTTAAAACCACAGATAACCTTTATGGGAGATCAGCAATTTGGTTTTTCACCTTTTGTACAAGTCAGATGCTTACAGACTGCTAAAAACCTATTCAGTTGACTCCATAAGGAGCCCAAGTAATGGAGCCTGGCATTGTACTGTATAAGAAATAGGACTTATTATAAGGTAGCGTTTTTACTGATATTGAATCATTTTAAGCAGCACCAATTAGCTCTGTTATTAATTCTTATGAAGCTAGTACTTCACACGAGTACTTCAGTTGAGATAAGACAGACATGGGAACATCATCTTGAAATCAGGGGGACTAGCATTTCACTTTGCTAATCTAACCCTACATGAAAACATGTTTTCCAGATGCCTGATCATCCAGTCCACATAGGTTTAAAATCTATTTGGTTGCACTGAAGTATTTTTGTTCTAGCCTATTCTACTTAGTATTGAACAAAATCAGTGTTTTACATGTGTAGGAGAAAACATCATCTTGGGTGCTTGGCAGGTGAAGGGTTTATACGAGAACACAGTTTCTCTTATCATCTGAGCCCTAGACACAATCAGCAATACTTCTTTATTGACCAAGAGTTCAGTCACCTCTAATGACCAAACCAGAACACCGGAGTTTTCGGAAAATAGCAGTGGCTTAAAGGACATGGAACAGCCTGAAATGACAATCATCTTGTTGATGAGCTAGCAAACATACAGGATATAAGATAATACACAATGTAATATTATAGGCCTAATACTCATTCAGTGATGTAGGATAAACACTTCTTTAATCAAAGTCAGAATTTCTCTGATGTTTTGAATTTAGACAATATATTAAATGAATGCTTCATGTCTATAGAAATTAAGAATGGACAAATAATGTTTTAGAATGTACAAATTTAAATTTTTGTTACTCTCCATCTAGTCAATTACAGACTCTAGGCACCTGTTTAGGATATTCATTGCCAATCCTTAGTTAGATTAAAATCTAATAGTGACTCTGGGTATTATACACCCCCAGAGAAATAGAGCTGGGTGTAATCAGCAGACTCATGGCCAGGTCACGATAGCCCAAACATTACCTGCCAGTGGTTTCATGTAGATGTTAATACCACAGGGTCATGCATAAGATTTCCTACCTATCCGGAGTAACTAAAAATAGATGGATATGTAACCAAATCTGCTTTTTCTATAGAGAAATAATAACTAGACATGTACTGTGCTTGATGAAGAATTTTTGTGTAACTAGAAACTTTTGAAATCTTGCTTCCACTGGAATGCAGTGACTTCAATTTCTGCCCTACAGATGAGCTTGAAGGGTACCATGGTCAATGGTATCAAAAGCTTCTGATAAGTCCAGGAGAATTAACAGGGTTACATTTTTTGGCAAAGGCTGCCAGTTAGGTTTACCAAGCAGTTTCGGTCCCATATACCGACCTGTTTTACCATGCACCTTTCTTGATTTGTCATTAGCATCTGCTGTTCTGAAGCATCTGATATATTCTCATTAGCTTCAGTAGGCTTTGATTCAAGAGGCTCACAATGAATTGATGTCCACACTGAACTAACTCGATTGGTTGTTTTTTTAAATGTTCATAGCGAAAACAAGAGTTATCAGACTGTTGCTGTGATCGTTATTTCTGTGATAGGCCATCAGGGTTTAAAAAGTTATCTTTGTTTCAAATCAAATTGTAGAATAATTGATCTATATAGGGAAATCAAACCATCTTACTAGCATAAATATCATCACTGAATATCTCTTTATTTTTCTCTCTAAGAGGTACCCGTGGCTAATCCCATGCGTGGCAGCTCTCGTGAGAATTCGTGAGCAGCTGCCAGATAGACATGGGTACGGACAGAGAAAATGGTGGCCACTGCCGGGCCGGCCAGCGGGGAGGGAGAGTGCCCGCTGCCAGGCTGGCCGGGAAGGAGAGCGCCCGCCACCGGGCCGGCCAGTGGGGAAGAATGACAGGGAGAAATAGGAGTGCAGATGCTCTGCGCCAGGTCAGCTAGTTCTTATTGTCATTCTTATCACTGATTCCTGCCATCGTAGCTGGCTTTAGCCACTTGTATGAATATACACTGTGCACAAGTACAGATCTGTACACAGATATATTCACACATTATGTTGAATGCAGGTACAACAGTATATTTCTTGTCTGTACCATGCATTTGAGAGGCCTTGTTCACTTTTTAAATGAATGCTTGTACAATCATTCACACAAAAACTTGTGTACAGACATCTGTACACTTGTACAACATAATGTCTGAATAGGGCCTGTGTGTCCCTCTGAGCTGTCAGTTTAACCCTATGGAAAAATTTCCATTTATTCAGCCTTGTGAATACAACACAAGGACTTTAGATGGTTCTATTCAGATAAACAATTATTGTTTTACAAGCTATGGGAGGTTATAATTATACAAAACACATCCATAATGATCTTCACTTCTTTCTTTTCAGCTCAGATATTCTACAGAGGACTGTTCCTTTGAAGAGGAAATACGTCCAGATGGTTACAATGTCTACAAGTCAAAGAAATATGGAGTCTTGGTGTCATTAAGTAATGCTAAACAAAGACAGCAATTCAAAGGGAAAGGCTTTCTTCCACTGTCTCATTTCTTGCCCATGATCAACAATGTGCCAGTGGACTCTACAGATTTTGGAGAGTATGGTGACACTGGATCTCATATTTTCAGTTCTCATATTGAAATGGACAGCATGGTGGACCCACTTGGCATCACTTCAGAAGTATCATCAGTACAAAGTCCTAGCTTTGAGAAATAACTCATGTTCTTTATTCTTAATGATGCTACACAAAAACATTGCCAGCAAGGTAGGATAGTATTTCTAGCAGTGTTTGGAAACATGTTAAGATATGGTACCACTCTAATTTGTCAAATGGCATTACTTGTAAATTGCCTGTACCAAATAAAGTAAATACTTCCTAGCTACTCAGATTAACACAGACAGACAGACAAGGTTCTTCTAAGAAATGCTGTTTAATTCAGGAATGACAAAAAAGCAGAGCATGCAGGAAGTTTTTCTGCATTGAGAATGCTTGGAGAGATAACATAATGAATATTTTACTATTACTTTATTACTACTTCCAGTCACCACTAAGTTCTAATGACAGATACACCAATGCAATTGATTCAAAGAAGGACTGATAATTTGTGTTCTTCAATGTGCACATCATTGTTAGAAATAAAACAGGAACCACCACCAAAACAAAAACTGCACATCTTAAGAGATGACAGATGTAATAATCTCTTCACAAATCTCTTCTGCTACTAGTTTCAGGAAGATTAGCTATTGATAGACAATTTCTGTCCTTCAGCTGCCTAACACAGACAAGAGGTAATGCTGGTCTCAGTGAATGGAAGAAACTAGATACACATACTGTTATCTTTTAGAGAACTAATGTTGTCGATGAAGTCGATACAAGCTTTCAAGTTACACAGGGTTCCTAGTCAGGCAGAACAGGAAGTAAGTGCCTATTATTCCACTATGCTGAAGGCAAGATTGGTTTACTGATGTATGTGTTTGAAGTGCAAAATTGTTGGAAGAGCAAAAAATTAACTATCTGGAGCAAGTAAAAATAGATTAATATGTAACCAATTCTGCTTTTTCTAGAAAGGAACAATAACTAGACATTTACTGTGCTTGATGAAGAATTTTGTGTAACTAAGAATTTGCATACTACTGAAGTAAAATAAGTTTAGCTGAGGGGAAAAAACTATAATTGTACTTGCTTTGTATTACCAATTGGTAGGTTGTAATTTTTAAAAAAGATTTATGTTGATAATTTCACAGACCTTTGCTCCAAGAAAGACTACTCTTGTAAGTAAAGCTAAAATGAGCAGTTGACTAATCTATATTCTGAATAAATCCTGCCCTTGAACTCTGGAAGATGTGTTGGGTACAGTACAGTTCAAAATGCTTTTAATTACTACTAACTTCCAGAGTTGTACTATACATTGTGAACAATAATTCATTGGAATTTTGTATATAGTAACTTTCTAATGTTATCATTTCAACTAGTTTGTGCAAAGCTGAGAAAGTAGATCTTGGGATATCATTCTTTCCCAAAGATTCTTGTATATAGTAGTATGGTTCTGTACAGAAAACAAAGGGTAAACATTATTATTTTTGACCTAGCACTTCATTGTCAATGCTATATTTATAATTAATTTATTAAACACATACATCTGTTTATTTTGTTACTGTATTTATACTCAAATTTCTATTTATGTACTCCAATGCATTTTTAACAGTCTGTAGTGACTTCTGTAATCTTGATAATGACGAGTAAAAACAAAACTTGGTCTTTGTGAAATAGTCTGTAGTTTTAGTGTGTCACATTTTTAATAAAACAAAATATAAGAAGGGATTGCTCTCTGGATTTGTCTCTGACTCTGTTTAGATGGTAGTATCATTCAAATTGTTCAGATTTGGCAGCAGGAAAAGCTGAATTCTGTGATCTGCATACATTATGTAAGTTTATCATTTTGATTCTGGAAATCACGGGGAGGAACTGAATTTATTTTAATTGAAAACATTTATATCCTGCCTTTCTTGCTGCAGGCAATGCAACTAAAAATGTTATACAACACAATGAAACCATATCCCTTGACTTCTGGAATCCTACTTGCCTCTCCAGTTGGCTTTTCAGATTTTACTGGATATTTCCAAAAGTTTCAGAACTACAGTTTGCTATCGTTTTGTAAACTGAGATCCACCTTAGAACGTTAAACACAATCCCATCAAGACTGCTAAAAATAAATCTATCTATCTATCTATCTATCTATCTATCTATCTATCTATCTATTTGCAGTAAGCTACTTCTCACAAGAGCTCAAAAGGTTGGTCAATTGAGTTCATTGGCCACGATGTTGCCCAGTCTTATGCCAGCATTTCTAATTGGCCTGTGCTGCTATGGGCATCTAAGGAAGTGCCAGTGGTCTTGCACAAGAGTGCAAATATTAAAGTTGTCCATCTATCCTTTGGGAACCCAACTTCCATTGTTTCCAATGGAAGTTGTGCTCCTAAAGTATGTGTGTGCAGCTTTAAGTATCTGCACTCTTGTGCAAGACCACTAGCACTTCCTTAGATGCCCACAGCAGCATGGTTTGATCAGAAATGCCAATGAAAGACTATGCAACATCTTAGCCATTGAGTCTTACCCCTCAAGCAGGAATGCAGCTATAGTTTAAGACAATATTAGATCAGGCTAGTTCATCTAGCTATCCATCTTATGACTGCATGCTTCAAAGGAAGGTAGAAACATCCATAATGGATCAGACACTTGTGCAATATAATAGAATGGAGATTTCTTGCTGGCCTTAAGAAATTCTATAGCAGAAAGGAAGTTTCTCTGTGTGTGTGTGTGTGTGTGTAAGGTTGTGAAGCTGGTTGGAGATCGAAATAAAGGTAATGAATGAGTTTCTTCTTCTCCTTGAGCAATGTCACTACCTATCCTATGTTGATGACCCTATGCACATAATATATCATCTACATTGTGGGATATTTCTTTTCCTTAAAGAGTTTATTCCCTTGAGCTTAAAGTTTATTAACATAGGAAGAATATAATTATAAACCTGCCCTATACAGAGTCAGACTATTGATTCATTGAGCTCAGTTCCATCTACACCAGGTCTGCACAACATACGGCCCGGGGGACGGATGCGGCCCGCGAGGCCTTTTTTCCTGGCCCCCGGGGCTATTTCCCCTTCCTCCCCCTGCTGCTTAACCCCCCCCCCCAAATTCCAGCCACTGTGTGGCTGAGGAGATGGCTGCGGGTGTTCTTCCTTACCCTCCCCCACGGCAGCAGTGGCGCACAGCGGCAGAAACCAGAGCGACACTCGGGCCTGCCATTTGGCCCAGCGTTGCTTCCCAACTGCAAGGTGCGCCTGCACAGTTAAGTCTCTCTCTCTCTCTCTCTCTCTCTCTCTCTCTCTCTCTCTCTCTCAAGCCAAGCCTCCTGCTGCATCCTTTCCATCTTTCTTTCCCCTTCTCCCTTCTTTTCCAAAATTATGAGAAGAAGTTCTCTTCCATGTTTTGTGTGATGATTTGGCAGAGGTTGAAAGGAAGAACAATGCATTTTATTGTGTATTTTGTACAGATTGTATAATATTTATATTATTAGAATGAATTTTAATTCAACTTATTTCATATTAATTTAAATCAATCTTGGTCTGCCAGAACATCAAAAGTTAAATATTGATTAAATTCATTTTTAATTCATTTCTCTTTAATTTGGTTGATTGGTTGATTGATTGATATTAAGTTTTACTCTAATAATCAGCACCCTAAGAATTGACCTCAGCCCCCATGAACCAAGTCACGGTTGGTTTCGGCCCGCCAAGTCATTTGAGTTGTGCAGGCCTGATCTACACTGACAAATAGCTAACCCCTGCCACCTTGGCAAAGAGGCACCTTTTAACGTGGCGATTCTCTTTATTTAGCAGGTGGAGAGTAACGGGCCCTATCCACCCCCAGATCACAGTACCTCCAGTGACTGTTTCTGGTGTCTATCTGATGTTGCTTTTTAGACTGTGAACCCTTTGGGGAGAGAGATCCATCTTATTTATTTATTATTTCTCTGTGTAAACTGCCCTGAGCCATTTTTGGAAGGGCAGTTTAGAAATCGAATTAGTAGTAGTAGTAGCAGCAGCAGCAGCAGCTCTCCAGGGTTTCAGACAAGGGTTCTTCCCATCCCTAACCTGGGCATGCCAGGGGGATTGAACCTGGCAGCTTCTGCATGAGCTCTGACCCCATCATTAAAAAATAAATAAAAATCAAATCTGTACTGAGAGGAGAAACTGTCACTCATTCATATAATTACATAAAAGGCTGGTATAAGCATAAGGAATGAATGAAATTGACAGCATAATCATATGCATGTCTAGAAGAATTTAAGTTGCACTAAACTCAGAGGATTTGTCTCCCAAGCTACATTTGTTCAGGAATACAGTAAAGCCACAGTTGCTATTTTTCCTTTTAAGAGGATATCACTTTACTACCACTATGAACTACTATTAGGGATATTTATATACCACTTTTCAACAAAAGTTCTCCAAGTTGTTTACACAGAAAATTAATAATAAATATTTACTCTTAGACTTTGGGGTGCAAACTTCTGTTTAGAAAGCAAGAATAAGACTAGACTAGACTAGCGAGTTGCAAATATAACTCGCAAATGTGTTTACTTGTCCCAACATGGAAATGAGTGTGACTTCGGCCTTGTTCACACACTGTGTTCAACATCGTAGCCTCATCCAGACAGTATTAGAGGCTGTCCTTGAATACAGCCTCCAAAAATGAGGCAGAAGTCTCACCCAGCACATCATTCACTCTCTGCTGCCAGAAGAGGCAAAGGCGGCAAGTGTGATGGAGGGCGCTGCCATGATCTGGAGAATCCCATACCTCATGTTTGTATGGAGCTAATCTGTTCACATAACGGGTGTGTACAGTGTACACACGTACAAATTTGCACACACAATTATTCACACATTATGTTCAAGACATGTACAGTAGTACACATGCTCAAATACCAGCCTGTATACCACCCTATACCCAGGTTTACTTTTTAAATGAACACAAACACATGTACAGGCACCTGTCTCCCAGCACAAAATAATGCCTGGGCAAGGCTTTTCTTATGTCACATGCATATAGAAGCCCAGCAGAGGAGAGGAAGAGCCCATCTGCTTCTCATCCAGTGCTGCCCGGGGTGAGAGACTGTGTGTCTGCTGCCTGTGTGCCAGTGCTGCCTGCTCCTGCTTCCCCTGTGAGGCTGCAGCCTGCTGCCTGTGTGCAACATCTGTGGGGAGAGTGTTAGAGGTTGATTTTTACCCACAATAGGTAAAACAGCAGAGCACTAAGGAATGAGCACACACTCCAGTTACAGAGTAGGTAGCAGAGGATGGTTTGGATATTGCAGCTATTTAGAGAAAAGACATGGAGATCCTTGTGTGACTAAACACTAAACATTTATTGGTTAAATACACTTAGATAGGAAAGACCTATATCTAAAGGACTACATAATGGATAGGTAAGGAGAGAGAGAGAGAGAGAGAGAGATTTCCATCTGCTCTCTAGGAGGAAAGGAATGATTGTGACTCACAGGAAGTGCTGCAGAGTCAGTTCAGGGGTCATAGAGTAGGGACAGATAGGGAGACCCTGACTCACTGTCTCTACTCCCAATGCCCCTAGTGGTCATTAGGACAGTAGGTGCAAAAGGTCGATGCACTGGAAGTTCATCTCCAACAGAGAGTGTGCAGGACTGGGGCCAGTTCCTGAGTGACTCAGCAGTTCCTGGGGTCACCTGCCCAGCTCTGGGCCTTTATAGGAGCGCTGCCTGTGGCAGCAGGCCTGCCACTTTGGGGGATAACAAGGGTGAGGGCCAGGTTGTTTGGCTCAAAATCCCTTGTGGGTGTGTAAAGATGGGTGGGCATTTTAATTCGGCTTCTTTCTGAAATCCTGGGTGAGTTGAGTTTTAATGTGTCTGGGTCTGTCTGGAGATGGGGAGACAGGGGGTGTATCCACTGATTATGGGGCAGCTATTCCAGTGGTGGTGGGGAATAGAAGTAGTAATGTTGACAGGTCAGCAGGCCATTGCAGGGGAAGGGAAAGCAGAATCTTAATGGCTGTTTCCCCTTCTGGCTGTCCTGCCAGTTCTTTGAGCTTGGAAAGCAATGCCAACCACCCACAGAGCCTCATTTTGCTCCTTTGTAATGCCAGGTCAGTCCAGAATAAATCTGAAATCATCTATGATTTGTTTCTGGATGAAGGGGCCAATCTGGTATGTATTACAGACACTTGGTTGGGAGTGGTTGGTGGCCCAGTCTAGTCCCAGCTTCTCGCTCCAGGGTCCTCTGTTGAGGAGCAGGGGAGGGCAAGTGGGCGGGGAGGTGGAGTGGCTGTGGTCTATAAGAACAATATCTTCTTTGCCAGGATCCCTGTCAAAGTGTCTGACCATATTAGTTTGGGGACCAGGGATAGACTGGGACTTCTCTTGGAGTACCAATTGCCCCGCTGCCCAATGGAGTCCCTAACTGAGCTGACGGACTTGGTCTCAGGCTTGGTGTTGAAGTCTCCTCGGCTTGTGATGCTAAGGGACTTCAATGTTCACTTTAGGACCAATTTGTCCAGGGAGGCTCAGGAGTTCATAGCGGCCATGACAACTATGGGCCTATCTCAAGTGGTCTCGAGATGGATACATATTGCTGGTCACACACTTGATCTGGTCTTTCACTCTGAACAGAGTGGTGTTCCATGGGTGGGGCTCCTGTGATTTCCCCATTGTCATGGACAGACCACCATCTGGTTAAGGCTGGACTCATGACCACGTCCCACCTCCGCAGGGGCGAGGGGCCCATTAGGATGGTCTGCCTGAGAAGGTTATTGGATCCAATAGGGATCCAATTCATTGGATCCCTATTGGGATTTCATTCATTCATTCATTCGATTTCTATACTGCGCTTCCAAAAATGGCTCAGAGAAAATAACAAATAAATAAGATGGATCTCTGTCCCCAAAGGGCTCACAATCTGGATTTAGTGTTCACTCTGCTGGTGAACCTGTCTACACTCTGGTGGAGAATTGGAATAATCAACTCACCAGGGCAGTGGACACAATCGTTCCTAAGCGTCCTCTCCGACCCACTTTGAAACTGGCCCCTTGGTATACGGAAGAACTACCGGGGCTGAAGTGGTGAGGGAGACGACTAGAGTGCAAATGGAGAAACACTCAACTCGAATCAAACAGATTACTACAGAGAGCGCATTTGAAGATCTATGCTCAGGCTATACGTGTGGCAAAGAAGCAATTCTTTTCCTCCCTATCACGGCCTCAAGTTCAAATCCGGCAGAGTTATTCAGGGTTGTGAAGGAGTTAATGTGCACCCCTTCCCCCTTGAATCAGGACTTGGAACCAAAAATTACTTGCTGTGACATTTTAAATGAGTTTTTTTGTGGACAAAATCTCTCATATTTGGGCCGACTTAGATTCAAACTCCACAATTGTTACAGAGTCTGATGCCAAGGTGTACAGCAGCTCGTCTAATGTGATGACCCTGGATCAATTCCAGTTTGTGACTCCTGAGGATGTGGACAAGTTGCTTGGAATGGTGCGGCCTACCACCTGCCCTCTTGATCCATATCTGACATGGCTTATACTATCTGGCAGGGAGGCTGTTGTAGAGGCCCTGGTAGAGATTATAAATGCTTCTCTGAGGGAGGGCAGGATGCCTTCTTGTCTGAAGGAAGCAATCATTAGACAGCTTCTGAAGAAGCCTGCCTTGGATCCCTCAGAGTTGAGCAACTAGAGGCCTGTCTCCTACCTTCTATGGCTGGGCAAGGTGGCCGCCCAGCTCCAGGCAGTCTTGCAGGAAATTGATTATCTAGACCCATTTCAAACTGGCTTTCGGGCGGGCTATGGGGTGGAGATTCTGTTGGTCCTTTTGGTGGCTTTCGGTACTATTGACCATAGTATCCTTCTGGAACATCTGAGGGGATTGGGAGTGGGAGGCACTGTTTTGCAGTGGTTCCACTCTTACTTCATGAACAGATTCCAGATGGTGTCTCCTGGAGACTGCGGTTCAAAATCTGAACTTCCGTTTGGTGTCCCTCAGGGCTCCGTATTGTCTCTGATGTTGTTTAACATCTACATGAAACCACTGGGAGAGATCATCAGGATGCAGGATGTTATCAATATGTGCAGGATGTTATCAATATGCTGATGACACTCAAATCTATTTCTCCATGTCAATATCCTCAGGAGAAGGCATAACCTCCCTAAACGCCTGCCTGCAGTAATGGGCTGGATGAGGGATAACAAACTGAGACTGAATCCAGATAAGACAGAATACTTATTGTGCGGGGTCGGAACTTGGGAGATGATTTTGATCTGCCGGTTCTGGATGGGGTCACGCTCCCCTGGAAGGACAGGTACACAGTCTGGGGGTGCTTCTGGATCCAAACCTCTCCCTGGTGTCCCAGGTGCTTTTTATCAGCTTCAGCTAATACGCCAGCTGCATCTGTTTCTTGAGATGAACAACCTCAAAACAGTGGTACATATGCTGCTGGATTACTGGAATGTGCTCTATGTGGGGGCTGTCTTTGTACGTAGTCCGGAAACTGCAGTTGGTTCAGGACGTGGCAGCCAGGTTGGTCTTTAGGAAAGACCATCTTACTCCTGTGTTGAAAGAACTGCACCTGCTGCCTATACATTTCCAGGCAAAATACAAGGTGCTGGTTATTACCTATAAAGCCTTAAACAGCTTAGGCCCTGGGTTTTTAAGAGAACATCTTCTTCACCATGAGCCCCTCCGCCTGTTGAGATCATCTGGAGAGGTTCCTCTTCAGTTGCCGCCAACTCGTTTGGTGGCTACTTAGGGACAGGCCTTCTCTGTAGTTGCCCCTGGACTTTGGTATGTGCTCTCTGATGAAATAAGAGCTTCCCCATCTCTGGCAACTTTTTTAAAGGCACATTTATTCACCCAGGCTTTTAATTAGATTTATGGTTTTAATTTTTAATGTTGGTTTTAAATGATTTTAATGTTAATGGTTTTAATGCTCAACTGATTTTAATTGTAAACCACCCGCAGAAGCAAGTTTTGGGCAGTATAAAAATATGATAGATAGATAGAGAAAGAAAGAAAGAAAGAAAGAAAGAAAGAAAGAAAGAAAGAAAGAAAGAAAGAAAGAAAGATCTGGACAGCAAAAAAAGCAAGAAAAATCTGCTAATCCACACCATGCTTTCTCCTCAGTACTATCCTGTGAAAGTAACCCCCTTCAATTTTCTCACAAGCAACATATTTAAGTAACTCCTAGTCTGTAAATTTTCAACAACGGGGGTGGGGGGGAGAATTCAAGGATTTGAGCTCAGAATATTTTCGCCGTTTTTTTAAAGAATACTGCCTCCATCTAGCGGCGTAACCTAGGAAGAAAAGAAGTGCAGCCTGTACTCAACCCTAGCGGAAAGCGCCGCCTAGCGGGCAATTGAGTCGTCTGTGGACGTCACAAGGGAGAGCTCTCCTTTGGAGCCTGCGCAACGACGCCGTTCGAGATTGATCCTTGCGGCTTGCCGTCCGCTATCACGCAGCGCGCAAGATGGGAGGCGGAGAAGTTGGGGAGCGGGTAGTGACGGGAGAAGGGAGCTGAGCTAGTATGGAAGCGGCTGATGCGCCGGATGCCTTCGATGCTATTGTCATGGCGGAGACGAGGTACGGCCCGATGCGGGCCTCGGCTCGCTCGTGGTCTTTTGTAGCCCGGCAGAGAACAGAGGAGGGACCCGCCGCTTCTCTGCGGGGAGGAGGCGTGCTGCGTGTGTGTCTGCAGTGCGTGCGGGCAGCCAGCCCACCTGAGGCTCTCCAGCCCTTGTTGGGCAGCAACACTCACCATCCACCCTCGACGCCATTTATTACCACTCCCACCATCCTCAGCCGCAACAGCTGGAGAGACTCGGGTTGGCCGCCGGTAGATGAGCGTCGCTTAACTCGTGTGATGAAAAGCTGGCCGTACTTTAGGGCATCACACCCAAGAAGCGAGAGGAATCCATGGCTGGCGGAGGCCGCTTTTTCTCTGCGGCCAGGCAGAATAGCTACGTATGCATACGCTTCCCTGGGAGATCGTCTGGGTTCCAATTACGGCCGACACTCATTGTTCTCTTTCTGCTGCCCGGCTCTTGTGGCATCCGCAGCTGCATGCTAGAAATTATGGGTGAAGATCCTCCCCCTTCCCTGACACAGAGATGCAGTGGGAGAGGAAAGTCTAACTTGTAGGATTTCTGCTTGTGGTTCAGTCCAGAAAAAAAGGTGCCTGTCTGAGGAAAGAAAAGTTGGCAAGCCAGGAGAGCTGGTCTTGTGGTAGCAAGCATGACTTGTCCCCATAGCTAAGCAGGGTCCGCCCTGGTTGCATATGAATGGGAGACTTGATGTGTGAGCACTGCAAGATATTCCAATCAGGGGATGAAGCCGCTCTGGGAAGAGCAGAAGGTTTCAAGTTCCCTCCCTGACTTCTCCAAGATAGGGCAAAGAGAGGTTCCTGCCTGCAACCTTGGAGAAGCCGCTGCCAGTCTGTGAAGACAATACGGAATTAGATAGACTCAGTATATGGCAATTTCCTATGTTCAGAGCTTATGGGTGTCCTGCACTATTCCCCCCCCCCCCGTCCCCATTTCCCCCCAGGATATAAAATGTGAATAATCGAGTTGCCTCACAAATACAACACAGCGCTGTGTAATTGGTAATGTCATGTTTGTCTCCTATCTAGTGCCTTGCAAAAGACACAGTGGACACCAGTTCATGAAAGCTTATGCTATAATAGCCTTTAGAGTGTCTTTATTGTGTAGTGTTCTGTTTATTTGTTGTTTTGCCTTTTGAACACATTTTGTAAAAAAACCCAAACCCATATCCATGTGGACCTATATATACCAATCTATCCGGGGCATGCATCTCATGAAGTGGGCACCAGCCTATGAACATTTATGTTGTTACGTGTGTGTGTGTGTGTGTGTGTGTGTGTGTGTGTGAGAGAGAGAGAGAGAGAGAGAGTTCATTGGGCTGATAATTGAAACTAATGCAATGCAAGCCTTATTGGAGAATTTTTCATTTGATACTCTGATAAAAATCTGTCCAATAAAAAATTCAGTAGAATATTGTACTGCTTGGATTGTATCATATCAAAGTGTATCAGTGGGGGGCTTACCTGAATCCAAGCAGCAGGCTCCCTTCTAGCTCCTAACTAGAAATTGACTGCCTTTTGGACAGTGGCAATGCTTTAAAATGCCATCTTTCCCCACAGCAATTGGCTCACAGTACCCTGGGGAACGGGGCACTATCATGGTGTTCTGTCCTTTCCTGGTGCAGGCGGGGGGTGGGGGTCAGGAGCAAGAGTCTTATGGCTTTGTTCTGTGGTTTTTATATAAATTGTACTGTGTAAAATGTAATGTGATAGACCATAACAAATCCCAAGTTACATGCACAAGTCCTTGCAGGATACAGGACAGTGTCTAGAGATTTTATAATACAAAAATGTAATGAATACAATAAATAATAACTGAAGTGATTCCATTGCACCATAGACTGGGAGTGAAATAAATACTTGCTATAAGCCAAGTAAATTTAATTCCAATGTAATTTGTTTACTTCAGGGATTGCTTCAACTTAAAAACTATTGCTGCTAGATCCTTTTGAAGTGTATCTAGTTTTAACAGGTTTTAAGCAAAATTAGGGGTTGGATCCCAACTAGTACTTCTGCGAACAGAAGTAATTCCGTTCACACAAGTCCCCAACTCTCACTGACATATTTTCAGGGAGTACATGGGTTGCAGAGAGAAGGAGGAGCTGGCAATTTTTTTCCTTTGCATAAGCAGAACTTCCATTTTTGAAAGAATTAGTTGAGATTCAACACTGCTTTATTCCTGAACTTCTAAGTATGACTACGCATATATTTAGAAGGAATCTTTTTGTATATCTCTGCTTTTCGAGCACACATCTGATGAAGTGAGGAATGCTCATACCATTGTAAGCCAGCTAGAATGCTGCCCTGCTTCCAGTTAAACTGCTCAAATCCCATTGATACTGTTAGGTTGAATGGCAGGATTTTCATTCAGATTAACATGCATAAGACTGGGTGATTCATCTCTGTTGCAGGAGCACCCTTTTTGCTGCTTCAGATTAAAATGGCTACTTTTTCCATTTGTCTTATTTCAGATTTCATGGTGAAGGTTATCAAGAAGGTTATGCTGAAGGAACTGATGCTGGTGTCATTGAAGGAAGGCAATATGGAGTACAGCAGGGTGCCAACATTGGTTTAGAAGTATATGACAGTATTTAAGATCTGTGACTTACAGACAGCACAATGATACGTGAGCCTAGTACCACTGTGGGCATGTTAGTTGTGCAACTGCGAAAAACATGAAAATGCTGTTACATGAGAGTAAGCCTAATGGGCTTACTCTCATGTAACAGCATTTTCGCAGTACAGCTAGCACGCCCACAACAGTACTAAATTCACTCACCATTGCACTCTATGTGAGCCTGTATTTATATCCCGTTACTAGCTGACATTCTGACTAGCTGACTGAGCCTTTTGGAAGGGCGGTATAAAAATTTTAATAAATACATACATACATAACCCCTGCTAACTTGGCAAAGAGGCATGTTTTAATGTGGTGATGCTCTTTATTTAGCAGGGGGAGAGTCACGGGCCCTATCCACCCCCTGCACAGTACCTCCAGTGACTGTTGCTGGTGCCTATCTTATGTTTCTTTTTAGATTGTGAGCTCTTTGGGGACAGGGATCCATCTTATTTATTTATTATTTCTCTGTGTAAACTGCCCTGAGCCATTTTTTGGAAGGGCGGTATAGAAATCGAATAAATAAATAACTCAACAGAAGTTTAATAGAAATTATTGGTAGAGAAATTTAATCATGACTAATTTGTCCTATTAATTTCAATGGGGTTTCTTTTGAGTAATTTAGTCAGGATGTCAGCCACTAGGAGGGTGCAGTAATGGCACAATGATTGATTATGTTCAATAGGGTCTAAACACATACATTTATATATAAATTGAATTAATCATAAATTAAGAGCTGTTCTTGTGGTAGCAAGCATGAATTGTCCCTTCTGCTAAGCAGGGTCCACCCTGTTTTGCATTTGAATGGGAGACTATATGTTGTGAGCACTGTAAGATATTCTCAATGAATGGGGCCGCTCTGGGAAGAGCATCTGCATGCTTGCATGCAGAATGTTCCAAGTTCCCTCCCCGGCTTCTCCAAGATAGGGCTGAGAGAGACTCCTGCCTGCAACCTTGGAGAAGCCGCTGCCAGTCTGTGTAGACAATACTGAACTAGATGGACCAATGGTCTGTCTGACACAGTATAAGGCAACTTCCTATGATCCTATATTCCTAATGTCATTGGTTCTGCAGTTCTGTAGCTGGACAGTCTATAAGTTTGATGTAAGATATGTTTTGCAGTGACAACCCCATATTAAACAAGTTCTTCTAGAGTGAGTTAAGCATTTGCAGTTAAGATTCTTGAGTAAGTCTGCAGCCTACCTATCTCTGACAGGCTCCTTGGAAGTTCTTTAAAATGCATGTCTGATATTGTCTAAGAGGAAATCATCTGATAGGCTTAAAAACAAACTAAATGATCTCTTTCCAAACTTTATAGATGGGCTCATACCTTGGTTTTGCAGTGACATGGCAGAAGTTGCTTTACAAATGCTCCGATGGAAAACAGAGGTAGGATTAAAAAAGAAGAAGCCAGTGCTTACCTCGCCAGTGCTTTGCCTGCAGTTTCATAAGTCTGGTTCAGTTAGTTTCCTAGAAAAGCAATGCTTTTTCTTCGGATAAAAACATAAAATACAACTTCTACAATGAAACAGCTATATCAGAAAAAAAGATAAAGAGCCTCTTCTCATGATCATTGAGAAGGGCTAGAGGGCGATCTGCGGGAAAGGCGGGTTAAACTTACCTTCCCCGCAGTTGATCGAGCCGGCATTGCTGGGTGCGCTCCCCACGCTCCCAGATGATTCCCCAAGGCAGCGGAGGATCGGGGGCTGAGATGTGTCATCCCAGCCCCTGGAAATACACTGATGTACCGCGCGAGTGCGTGGTGTATCGTGGGCATCCCCCCTCTCCGGGCTCCCGGCAGTGTGGCAGCCATGGCTGCCACATGATCAAGAAAACAGGGTTGAGGGAGTGCTTGCTTCCTTAACCTCATTTTCAAGGGTGGCTACATAGGTGGAGTTGCCACCAGAATCGGGCCCAATCCCAGAGGTTCACACGTGTGTGCAAAACTGGGCTGGGCTCCCTCAGCACAGTTGTGCATTCGCGTGTGAATAGCCTCAAAGAGTGAGGCAGTAACAACCTCAATCCCAAACACATTTGCTGGAGAATAAGCCCTATTGAACACAGTGGGATTTACTTCTGAGCGAACATGTATAGGTTTGCTCTGCCACACATACAGTAAAGAAGCCGTATTGCTTACGAGGAAAAAGTAGCAACATGATTCACCAGAGTCTATGGTACCAGCATTTGAGGATCATATCAGTAATTATGGCAGCAGTGTCAGAAATTATATCATTATAGTGGTGTTCTGGCAGCATTGCGCTTATGCTGATATTCAATACATGAAGCTGAAAAAGTAGCATTCTAGGTATAGTTTTCTAAGCAAAAGAGTGTATTTTTGCTGAGTTATTTTTGGAAGGGTGGTATATAAATTGAATAGATAAATAAATAATCAGTATCACTCTTGGTCTTAATGCATAAAAGTTACTAATAAAATTAGCAAGATATCAATGTTTGTGGTATCATTATTGCTACAGATAAGAGGGTCCCACGTACGTCATTTTAATTGTAAACCGCCCTGAGCCATTTTGGAAGGGTGGTATACAAATCAAATCAAATAAATAAATAAATAAATAATCATCATCTCCCTCCCATTTTGTTATGCATGCCTTCATGCTGGTCTGACCAAACTACCTGAGCATGTTTGGATTTTTTTGGAACTAACTGCCAAAAATACTGAATGGATACAGTTTCCATAAATTTCATATGGGTGGAAATACAGAGGGAATTCGTAATTGGCAGGAATCCACGGGTAGACATTAAGAGGTGAGGTCATGTAGGAAATAATATCAGTGCTTCTTCTGGGCTCACTACCTAGCAAATAGATGTCTGCTTCTTCTGGTAAGTGCCAAGTTGCTAAACAGGAGTATTAACCTATACGCTGCGGTTATATAGCCTCTTTTTGCTAGTCAGTGCTGTAATAAAACAATAAAAATATAGTGCAGTCCAAATGTGGTAATGCACATTTGTTTTGTCTGATGTAAGACATTATTTAAGCTGTGGCCATAGCCTTTGTTAGTTTTTGACTCACACATAAGTACGAGCTGAATTACTTGTAGTAAGCATGCAAGAAATATGAACTGTTGTCTTAGACAACCAGTGACGAAATAGAACATGCTGGAATTAAAACTACTACTACTACTACTAAAATGTAAATTAAGTAACTAAGCATTTAGTACGGATCTTATGTTGAAAAACATGCACTTACATGAATGCAGTTACACAAAATTAGTTTGTTTGATCTACTGTAGTTCTGCGTGCAGATTGAGGATCTGGCATGGATCATCAGTGTTCAAATTCCTTTTGTTAATGGAGTTCATCATAGGTCATGCTTAGTTACATCTTGTTAACTTCCCTTGTACACAGTGGGGAATTTCCAGAGCTGTCCCTCAACTGAGTCTTTCAGTCCTTAGATGATTAGTCACCTGAGATCTAGTCTAATCCTGATCTAGTAGATCAGGATTAAATATGCATATATTTGCATATATATAAATTAAGATTTATGCTAAATTTTAAGTATTAGTAATGTAATACATAATAATATAACAAATAAATGACCCCCGCTAGTGGCCAGCCATATGCTTTTGGGAAGCCTACTTAGTTCTCCATCGCCTCACAAGTTCCTACTGTATTTGATCAGAGCTGGAAGGTAAAAGGTTCTGTTAGCTTCTGATAAGCATTAATAGCAAAGAAAATGTGACAGTACTCAGAGGTGGCTGAGTGGTCTTATTGAGCATGACTCTTGTGCTCCTTTCAGCCTTGCTGGCACCAAGGGAGCTAAAGAGGAACCCATTGTGATGTGGTACTAATAGCCTATCAAGTCAGAATAATGCTACCCTTTACAAATGGGCGGTGGTGGTCTCTAGGTAGCATTCTCCTGACCTGATAGGTGTTTTGATGCCACATCATAATTGGCTAAGTGAAAGTGGCTCTCATATTGCAGTGGCAACAGGCATTTGGCCAAAATATCCATGAAGATATTTTTGTGTGTGTGAATGGAGTTGATTTTCACATTGACCACTATAAAGTGTGATATTGAAATGAATAGCTGTAGGAGGCTGTGTGGCTGAAGCTTCAAAAAATTATAGATATATACTAGATGTTCAGTGAGTCTTTCTTCTTATGATTAATGTGTGTGTGTGTGTGTGTGTGTGTGTGAGAGAGAGAGAGAGATGGATGTGCAAAACGTTTCAGCTCAACATGGATCATTTCAAGTGTTTCAAGCCTGAAACAAAATGCCCTTTAAATAAAGGGCCCATTTTGAGCTCGGAAGAAAACAACCCCGTTTCCATTCAAAACATTTCAAACGCCATTTTGAAGGCCCTTGCTGATTGTTTTCTGGCTTTGGCTTGGGTGGTAGATAGCACCCATCATGCCCTACCACCCAACACATTTTGTTGTCCCTAGGAGCTACCCATGGGGAACAATTAGGTGTTTCAAGTTTCCCCATTGTTCTCTATGGCCGAAACACTCAAAACATTTTGAGTTTTGTTAACGTCAAAACAACCGGGTCGGCCACTGTTTTGATGAAATATTTTGGCTGTCTGCGTTTTATTTTGAGCTCGAAACAAAACACAAAATCTGTTTTATGCACATCCCTAATATATATGTGTGTGTCTTTGTTGTTTTGCAGTAAAAAGATAAAAGCCCTAGAGTCGTTAATAAAGATGATTCAGGAATTTCCTTGCGATAACCCTACCTATGAAAAACTTCACGAAGACCTGGAGAAAATCAGAGGACGATTTAAGCAGGTAGGTAACTGGTTCTATCATTGGAACAAAAGGTGTTTTCAGAACATCGTAAGAAGCTTGCTTGATCAGATCAAAGGTCCATCTAGTCCAGCCGCTTGCCTCTCTTAGCAAATGTTCCGATGCCTCCAGGAAGCCAACCAGCCGGGGCACCCTCTTCCACTGCTGCTCCCCAACAACTGATATTCAGTGCCATGCTATTTCTGAATCTGGAGCTCCATATAGCCGTTGTGACTATAGCCACTGATAGACCTTCTCTGTGAATTCGTCTGTCTGCGTCACTTTTAAAGGTGTCTAGGCTAGCAGCTATCATGCCATATTGTGGCCACAAATTCTATAAATTAATCCTGCTTTGTCTGAAGGAGTACTCTATTTCGTCTGTCCTATCAATAAATCTCATTGGATGACCCATCAACTTTTCTCTATCCATACCACACACAATTCCACAAGCCTCTCTCATGTCCCCCTCCCCTTCTCTCTAAACAAAAAAGCCAGAAGCATTTCAACCCATACTCGCAGGGGTGTTGCTCAAACCCTCTAATAATTTTAGCTGCCCTTTTCTGCACCCCTTGAAGCTCTACACCTTTTCTTTGACATGTGGTGACCAGAACTGTGTATGTATAGCAGTTCAGATGTTGCCACAATATAAATCTAGGTGCTCTTGACATTTATTTTCTCATTTCACTAATAATCTCTAACATAGACTGTATCCTTCTCACAGCTGCTGCACACTAAATTGACACCCTTTGTTGAACTATCCATCATGATTCCAAGATCTTCCGTGGTTAGTTACCACCAGTCCAGAGCCCATCATTAATTGAGTTAACTGAGTACTGTTCAAATGGAATACTAACATGGCTGAGTGCTATAGACAGACAAGGGTGGGATGTACTATAAACTTAATAAAAATCAACACAGCTTTTCTCTTCGTTTTTAGGTGTGCTCGTTGCTGCATATTCCATCTGATTTTAGATTTTGCGCTGAAGGATCTGCACTTACATTCTGAATGTGATATGAGCAGAGGAGAACTTTAACAGGCTTTAAGTAAGTGTCTACATCTTAAAAGAAAGGGCACATTAAGGCTTTTTTCTCATCAAGAGGAGCTTCTGCAGTGAAATTGGAAAGTCCTCCTGTTCTTCAGCATGCCATTCTTGTGTTACTTGAGTTGCAGTGCCAGTGCTCCCACCGAAGAAGGCAATGATCCATGGTGATTCTTTTCAGTTAAAGTCCTGGGAAGTAGCTGTATCTGAGACAACATAGCTGGACTACAAAAACAATGGGTTGTTAATCTACATTTTTATTAAGTGAGTTACTTGAAAAGGGTTAAAGTTTTCAGGCACGTTTTGTTAACCCTTAAGAGTTTCATTCATAAAATGGACATGATTTTGGAAATATGACTGTAAAGAGAGATTTCACTATGTTAGTGCAAGGAAAACACACTACACCATTCTATAGAATAGATTTTATCCATGTATATATTGTTTGTTTTCACAAATGTCATCTCGGAAGGTACATTGTTAAAATGATGTGGTTTACCAGAAAAAAAGAACATTTTAATCAGTATGTTGTCCTAAGACATGAAATATGTATGCAAATATGAGAAAATGCAAGAACAATTATATTTGATACAATAAAAATATGGAAATCATTATCTTTAAAAGATCTAAGATATGACAATTAAAGCAAAAAATGCTCAAATTAAAACATGGAAAAAATATATGTGCTAAGTGATTTGAGGCAAAGATATTCAGCAAAAACTAGATGCTTGATTAGGTAAACTATGTAGATAAGCATATGTGCATATGCACACACAGGTATGTGCATATGCAGGAGTCTGATTTTTAGAGCAGAGGGACATATAAAGGAGATGACACACCCCCTGTGCCTGCTTACCTCTCCATAGACTCTTTTCCCAAGCGCTGTCCTCCCAGACAAGGTCACTTTGGCATCAGAGGTCAGTTGAGGGAAAAGTGATATTAGGAGAGATGCTGCAGGGATCTAAGCTGCCTACAGAGGAGGGTTTAGGAGGACAAGGGAGAATTTTCCTCCTTTCACCCATATGCCATTTTGGGTCTAAAAATTGATCATCCACTTCATTTTATAAACAAATGGGTCAGACCTGACTTTTTAAAAAACAAATGGGTGAACCACTGTTACTCATAGCTTGTCTAGCACTGAAAACTTGTTTGTCTTCATCCAGTGAATGAACAGCTCAGAGGGCAAATGAGAGAGCAGGGACACACAACAGGGTTGCAGGTGAATCACAAAGAATCAAGGCAAGGGGCTGGGTACCCAGCCTTCCACGTTTGTACTAATTGAAGGAGAGAGGCAGCAGTTTGGAAACTCCAAAGTGGGAAAAGAGGTGGGAGGAGGGATCCAATGCTTTCCCTATCAGCTGCTGCCACCCCACCTTAAACAGGCACACCTTATACAGCAAAAACTATTATCAAGGGGGGAGGAGAGAATAAAAGAGTTCCAGGTTGTAGAATTTGCTTTGGTTCATGCTGTAAAGTTGATAACCCACATTCATTTTGGAGATAATTTTTTAAAAGGCTCTTGAAAGGTAGTTCACATATGGATGTCTGTTTCTACATATCTGGAAACCTTGAGTCAGGTTACATGAGCATTTGATTTCTAAAAACTTGTCTATTGAGACTTTATATTGGGTTTAACTAAGAACCAATGCTTAGGTTGCTTTTTTAAAAAAAGATTTTTGGTGTATCCCATATAGCCCAGCTGTATATATTGTGTCCACTGTGGGAGGAATTGAGGTATATTACAAATAAATCTGTCTGCACCCTAATATTACAGACTAGTTTAGAAAGGCATTGATTCCTTTATATGGGATTTGATTTACACCAGAGATTAGAGTAATCTCAATTTGCAAGGTTTTTGAAACCTAAGATCCACAAATTCTTTTATGTCAATGCCTATTGTTCTCGGTGCTACCAAATTAAATATACACCATGCCAAGTGTGGAATGTCTTTTCCCAGGCGGCAGCTTTTAAGGTAAAGATTTAATTATATCAAAGTCTCTATGCTTTGGAGTAACACAACCTGGACTTTTAAAATGCATTAAAAAAATGTCTCACTTGTACAAGATCTTACACTGATCTTTGACACAGACAAAAATGACCTGTATGCTTTGATCCTAAGTAGCATGTTGCCTTTTATGTTCTCATGTCTACTATCCATTCTGACAAATAGCTATGTTGATTATTACAAGCACATTAGATCAGAATATCTTAAAGGTCGGAAGATGTTTTTGGAAAGACAGATGTAGAGCCCAGTGTTGAATTATCTTTTTGACTATCAACGTAATATATTGCAAATATGTCTGGGATCTTTATATTGATGTAACATTTATTAGATACATAGTGAAACAAAATATGAGGATATCTGTAAATAAAACATTAGTATGTGCAACAAGATTAAATGAAGGTATTTGTTTAGTATCATTAATATGATATCTGAATATCACTAATATTCCGTGGAGAGAGAGGAAAACTGCATTAGGACATGTACCATTTTTGACCTGAAGTCACTATTGCTGAAGTGGGAACTTGCTTGACTACTTGTTCAAAAGTAGGATCCCTAACAGGTATTTCTGATTAATTTTTTTACAATGCATGCCCTGCCAACATAGCTCAATATAGCCCTATAGGTTGTTAAAACATAAAAAAATATGAAACAAGTCTACAATAATAAGAATCTCTGGCACCTGAAAAAAATCCTAGTAAAATCTAGAGGGGTGGGGAGGAAGAAATTAGGATCTCAAAGTGTTCATCAGAACAGAATTACCTTCAACAGAGCCTATGGGAGGCCATTCTCTCTTTCAGCAATTATCCAGCCTCTTCCATGAATATTCAGCTTCTTGCTTTCTTTAAAGTAATCCTCTTAACTCTTTTACATAGAGATATCAGGAAAACTGTGCGGGCAATATTCTACTAAATTGCTCAGACATTTATGCCAACTTTTGGTGTTTCAGCTTATATGCACAGACAATGGGTGATAACTTAGTTCTTGTTTTGACAAGAACTAAATGTTTAAATGTTTTGACATTTTAAATAGTTTTATTTTAAATATATGCAGTTACCTATATTTAGGATTGTGCTGTTTTTCTGCCCCTGCCCCTACTGCTGGCTACAGCTGACACATACCCTCATTGATCACATAGCTAGTAGGTAAGAAATGAAACAACTTTTTCTAAAATATTACAAAATTCAGTTCTGCATCATTCATGGCAGGGCTGGTTCCATGCTTCAGGGAGCCTTTGGCAAACTGCTCTACATGGGCCCCTTCCAACCTTGCTAGGCCCCAAAAGAATCACTTCACCATATCCATACAAAAGCTAAAGAGCACAAAGATGGTTTCGGGGATTCACAGTGGGTCCTTCTAAGGGTCCTGAACCCTTTATGAGTGCCCAGTGAGAGTGACCTTGGCTCATGATGAGTCAGTTCAGATGAATAGCAATCTGTGGCAGCTCCTACATGCGATAACTTGACTATTGCAATGCGCTCTACGTGGTGCTGCCTTTGTACGTAGTTCGGAAACTTCAATTAGTTCAGAATGCGGCAGCCAGATTGGTCTCTGGGGCAACCCGGAGAGATCATATTATGCCTATTCTGAAACAATTGCACTGGCTGCCGATATGTTTCCGGGCAAAATACAAAGTGCTGTTTATTACCTTTAAAGCCCTGAACGGCTTAGGCCCGAGTTACCTTAGAGAGAGCCTTCTTCTGCGTGATCCCCACCGCACATTAAGGTCATCTGAGGAGGTTCGTATCCAGTTACCACCAGCTCGTCTGGTGGCGACTTGGAGGCGGGCCTTCTCTATAGCTGCTCCGGGGCTGTGGAATGCACTCCCTGCGGAAATCCACAATTTGAATTCTCTATTAGCCTTCAGGAGAGCCCTTAAAACGTATTTGTTTGGTCTGGCTTTCCAGGGTTTTTAAATCTGTTCTAATATTCTAACCCGATTTGGGGGCTTTTAATCACTGTAATTGTTTAATTGTTGTTTTAAAATGTTTTTAAATTGTTAATTGTTATATTGTTTTTAATTTTTTTAGCTCTATTGTTTTAGTGGTTTGTTTTAATTGTAAACCGCCCTGAGCCATTTTGGAAGGGCGGCATATCAGTCAATCAATCAAATAAAATAAAATAAGTTCATGGCGAGAACATGCATATCCCAATGTCACTCAAGGATGTGCTGATACAATCTTGCCGTGTCCTTTAATCATGTGTGCGGGGTGATAATCCAAATTGCCCCTCTACAAGCGGTTTAAACAAGGTTTTTTAGCATGGGTAGAGGGACAATTTGGATCATCACTCCTCACACATGATGTGCCGAGATGGTGTCGGCACCTTCTTGAGCAACACAGCAGGGCAGGCACATTCTCATCATGGCTCCAATGTCATATGTAGCGGCTGTTGTGGGTTGCTATGCATCAGAACCAGCCCAGTGTTACACCAGATTATACAGCTCACTATATCCAATACATGTGCAGTAATACACTTCCTATCGCTATCCCACAAGCCACCTGCCTTTTGGCGTTGCTTGGGATATAAATGGAAACCCCCACTTTTCCCCTTTAAATCCCAAACCTAAATAAAAATAATCCTGAGCCTGCAGTGCAACCAGAGGCATATCTAGGGAAAATAGCACCGAGGGCAAGCACTGAAATTACGCCCCCTGTCCAAACATCCAACACCTATCTTTCAGATAACTTTACCATAATATCAGCTGAAAAATACAAGTCAAGCTCATTAATCTTAGTATGTCAAAAACTATTTAGCTGTGGACGTAGCCAGACCAAATAATGCTGGAAAACTATAAATTTCAGTATGCTGGGGCTCATAAAATACCCATATACTATGTGGAGGTGTACTTGGAAAACTAATGTCTAATTCTCTACTATGCATCTACTAGCATCACTATTACATAAGTTTTAAAAATAAATGGAGAATTTGACTTTTCCCAGATACTCTGAAAATAACTAAAGGATATGCATAGTAAACTGTGTCACTGCTTGGAATATATTCTAGACTTTCAGAAAGACAGTTAAAATGAGAGAAAGAGAGCAAGAAACTCCTAGTGGGCCTTAATACTAAGGATTTCACACTGATTCAAAAACAAACTCACCATTAATAGCCATATTATTAAGACATCACATTTAACTCACTTATCACAAGAAGCAAAGTAAGAGCAAATGAATACAATCCCAGTTCATAAGCTTCAGCTCATTATTCACAAGCCCTGATTCTCTGTACATAGTGCCAAACTGAATATGTGTACAGTGACATATTATATTAAATTTAAAAAAATACCTGTAGCCCCTTTGGGGGCTAATTGTGGGAGCTGTTTATGCTTTTTAAACTATTTTTTTATGAATGACTGCATTTTGTTCTACTGTGTTTTAGTATTGTTGTATTGGATATGTTTGTTATTTCTATTTCTGCTGGTCAATGGCTGTAATAAAATTGATGATGATAAATAAATATATAAATATAGATATAGATATAGATATAGATATATAGATATGGCTGCTGAAAACAAAATGGCTGCCATGCATGCTCAAATGGCCTCTGTGAGGCCTAGCATGGCCTAGGGCCTCTGTGAGGCCATTTGAGTATGCACAGTGGCCATTTTGTTTTCAGTGGCCATTTTTTGTATTTTTTTAAAATGGCGCCCCCCTTCAAGTGGCACCCGGGGCACATGCCCTGCCTGCCCTACCCTAGATATGCCCCTGAGTACAACCAATGCAGTAGTGAGGGAGGCTGAAAAGGCATGGTCCAAATGTAGGCCGTTACCTGGCAGGTTGTATGACAGAAATGATTACACTTAAACAGTTGTACAGAATAACACTATGGTATTCTGCTGTCAGGAGGAAAGATGATAAATTAGCAAGAGTGGCTGTGTGCACACAATACTGGAAGTGAAGAGATGTGATGGAATGGAGGCTTGTGTCCAAATAAACATGAAATAAGCAAGGAGCCTCTTCTCACGACCAGCAAAAAGGGCTAGAGGGCCACTGCAGGGAAGGCTGGTTAAGCCTCTCCTAACCCCGTTTTGAGGGGAGGCTACACAGCAGGTTTGCTGCAGTGGAGCCGCCGAGATTGGATGTGAACCCAGCGGCCCACACGCGCGTGCAAAACTGGGCTGATCTCTCTTAGCCTGGTTTTGCATGTGTGTGTGAATAGCCTTAAGGTTTTAGTAGTTTGGACTCCTGATTAGAAAGGGTGATAATGGTGGCATTTGAAAGAGAGTAAAAAGGATGGTAGAAGATGACTAAAGTTAGAAGGCTGGGTAAGAGACTGCTGTAGAGTAGTGGTTAAGAGAATGAGGTGTACGGATGAGGAAGTTCAAATCTTTCCTTAGCCACAAGGCATGGCCCTAGGTAAGCTACTGTTTCTTTTGCCTCTGCACCCATCTGCTGTATGTGAATAAGACTACTAGCCCACCTTGTAGTGATGTTGTAAGGATTACTGATAATATGGACGTAAAGTCCTTTTCGTAGTTGCAGTGTGACAGTGGTTATGAATTGTTCAACTTCAGAAGTAGTGGTGATAAAGAATAGGAAAGGCTGGCCCTTGTAAGCTGGGGAAATGTAAAGAAGACTGCAGGAAGACAGTGATGCAAGGCTTGGTCTACACATTCAGCAGAATGAGGTGGGAATGAAGTGGTAGTTCTGAAGTGAGGGAACCAACTATGCAGGTGAAAGAGCTCACTTTTTTTTTTTTTTACTGTTGTCCAACATTACAAAAAAGCTTGAAAAAATTTAATGAAACTTGCCAGTTATACAAAAATGATGGGCATGAGTTGTACAAACATCTGATAACAGGTTTCAACTTTTTGTCGCAAGCACCACTTTGGATTGAAAATGTTATGAGACTATTTACATGTCTCAGTAAAATTAATATTCTACAAGAAGATAGGTGTTCAGCATCAGCTAAGAAGACAGCAGCTCTATTCACTAGTTTAAATATTTCAGATATCTAGATTTTTAAAAATCTATGCATGGATGAAAAGTCACCTAATGGCGCAGTGGAGAAATGCTTGACTAACAAGCAGAAGGTTGTGGTTCTAATCCCCAGTGGTACTATATCTGGCAGCAGCGATATAGGAAAATGTTGAAAGTCATCATCTTATACTGTGAGGAAGGAGGCAATGGTAAACCCTTCCTGTATTCTACCAAAGAAAACCACAGGACTCTGTGAGCGGCAGGAGTCAAAATCGACTTGATGGCGCACTTTACCTTTATGCATAGATGAAATAATAACTTGAACTTAACTACCACTCCTATCTTGACCTATGGGTGTGAAATCTTTGAAAAGCACACACAAAGGCAGCCTATGTAAGTAAGCCTCACTGAACACTATTATTCTTATTTTATTATTAATAGTGGCTGACATGATGAGCAGTGCTAACAGGGCATGGAAGGGATGTGCAGAACTGGCTTGATTGAGATCTGGACCACCGTAAACCAGGCCAGTTAGAGTGGTTTGATCGCAAACCGGTTCAAGCAGGTTCATCGAACCGACTGGCCCAGTTGATTGGTTTGACTTAACACATTCACATAATCCATATAAATATCAGAATAATTTACAAAGACCTTTCTTAAAAATTTACTTAAGCAGCTTACCCTGGCCTTGCAAGAGAATGGCCAAATTCAGAATACTCAACAGGAGGGTACATCTGACAATAAATAGGGCAACAACACCATCTCCTCTCCTTTGGACCCTAACCTTCATTCTTCCCCACTGACTCCAAGACAGTGGGTTGATACTGATTGACTTATGGATTATTCACACCAGGTCTCGCTCCTAGTTTGGAACGTGAATGGCTGGTCATCTAAGACTCATGACCCTGATTTCTCGATTTTCATTTCAGGTTTTGATATTCTGGCAATACAGGAAACATGGCAAACTGGTGATATTCATTTCCTGAGCTACTCTCCCTGCATGCTCAGTGCTTTGCCTGGCTCAGGAAGGGGAAGGGCGACGGGGGGAGCCGCAGTTCTGATATCTACTTCCCTCTTTGCCAAAGTTGTCATACTGGGAAAGTTAGATCCCTTCACAATTGCTGTGCTAATTACTCTTGATGATTGTAATCTTATTTTAGTTAATGTTTATATTCTTCCTGCTGGTTCACGAATCTATGAGAAGGGGATGTGGCCAAGACTGGAGAGTTTTGTTCTAGAAATGCGCGCCAGACATCTGCATGCACACTTGATTGTGGCTGGCTGGTGATTTCAATGCTCGGGCTGGCCCAGATGATTTCACTTTATTTAGAAAATTTCACCAGTTTCCTCCATCTCTACCTGTCCCCTCCCCATTCCTCGTGAGACAGTCCAAAGATGTAATATGCAATGCTTGTGGTTTAGACCTTTTGTTATTACGTTATAAGAGAGAATTATTTCTACTTAATGGTGCGGTCTCGTCTGACTTTCCTGTGGAATTTACTCATTGGTCGGGTCCGAAACCCTCACTGCTTGACTATGTAGCTATTACCTATAGCTTGGCCTCGTGGGTGAGTAATTTTCGAGTTCTCCCCCACTCTGAGAGTGATCACTTCCCGATGCTTTTGACTCTCGGGTTGAAGGGCAGGGCACAACCAGTGGGTACTCAGGAGCCGTGCCCAGACCAGGGCTGGGTTCCCCAGAAGGTAAGATGGTCTGAGGCTCAAGCTAGGCAACTTATTGACGCACTTAATTCAACTAATCTTTCCCATTTTTGCGACATAATCATTACAGGGTCTGCCACTTCTCTAACGAGATCTGTGCTAGACTGCTATGAGAGCATTTTGTCTCTGTTGCTCCCTGTTCTTGTTAATTTGTCTCCTCCCTCCACTAATCGTTTAAAGTTCTCCTCCCGTCCATGGTTTGACAGGGAGTGTGTAGTTGGAAAAAGAAACTTACTTAGTGCTCTCAAGTGTTATGCCGAGGGCACATCTAACATTACTACGCAGGAGCTTCTCACGAAGAAATTACAATATAAGCAACTATTAAAATTTAAGAGATTCCAGTTAGTTAAACGCAACTGGGCTGAACTAACAGAGGCCGCTAAATCCAAAAGCTCCACCATATCCTGGAGGCTAGCCTCACCTGTTTTAAATAGAGCTCCTACACCTCCCCCGTTTATTATATCTACAGAGGTGTGGGAACGTCATTTTTCCAATTTGTATAAGAAATCAGATGCAGCAGTGTGTTACATTGATTTAAATATTGATGATCTGCCTCCCTGGGAGCCTGTCTCCTGCATGGAAGTTGAAAATCTCATTAAACAATTTTAAAAAGGCGAAGCCCCGGGAATCGACTGTATTTCCATTGAAATTTTGCTAGCAAATTTGGATTGGTGGGTTCCAATGCTAACTTCTCTCTTCACGTACATAGATTTAACTGCTAAAATACCGAAGGATTGGCGAGTAGCTATCTTAATCCCCATTTATAAAAAAGGGAAACGTGATGATCCTGCTAATTATCGACCCATAAGCCTCCTAAGCATAATCAGCAAACTATACGCCAAACATCTATTAGGCAAACTGACTGAGTGGATGGAATCTAACAATGTTTTAGCTTCTGAACAGGCAGGCTTTAGAATGGGCCGGTCCACCACAGAGCATGCTTTTACCTTCCAATTTTTAGCAGCCAAATATACACAAAATCCTGGCTCTGCTGTCTACGTAGCCTTTATTGATTTAAAGTCAGCTTTTGACTACATCTCTAGGGAAAGACTTTGGATGAAATTGAAAGAACTATCAATTGACACCTGCCTTCTGCTATTAATTATTAATCGACACAATAATTCTTGTCTAAAGGTTTGATATACCCCAAGAGGTCATTTATCCTCAAAAATCTCCACCTTTAGAGGCCTATTTTATTTAACATTTATATCAATTCTGTAGTGTCCCGTCTTTCGACTCCTGTTATTCACCCTCCAAAACTGGCCAATAGACATGTTCCCATTCTTCTATACGCAGATGATATGGCCATCATGACTCAGACCCCCATAGGATTAAAACGTGCCCTTGGTATATTATATGATTTTTGTAGGGAGGAATCCATTGCGGTCAAGTACCACAAAAGGAAAATCTTAGTGTTTGCCAAACGTCCAAGATATCACAATTGGTTATGCAGGGGCACAAAATCGAGGAGGTCAACTCGTTTAAATATCTTGGAGTTGTCTTCCAGTCTTCTGGCTCACGAAATGCCCACTTAAATTTGACCATACAAAATGCTCAAATTTATACAAACAAAATAAAATCATTCTATTATACGAGAAGGGCCTCATTTATCCCAGTGCCGATTAAGTTATTTGTTGCTAAAATTTATCCCTTTTTTTTTATGGTGCCCATTTGGGGCCCCCAAGTAATTTTGGCCCACTGGAAGCTATACAGTCTAAATTTATTAGAGCTATTCTTCAAGTTCCCCCCTGTGTTCCCAATTCTCTTACCAGACGAGAAGTAGGTCTTGCTAGGGTTGAATCGGGTTACTGGACCTGTATTATAAAGTTTTGGTTAAAACTGATTTTTGCCAGTGTAGGTCTGGCTTCCTTGGTAATGACTGATGACTTTAACCATAAATGGAAGACCTTGGTTAAAAATAAACTTCTTCAGTTTGGATTCTCCCATGAGGAAATTCTTAGATTAGGACATGATCAGGCCTGGCAGGTTATTAAGCAGCGTATTGCTGATACAGAATTACACGTGGATACAACCTGACTAAGGAGTGGTATCTATCTGGGGAAACAAGTTCTTAATTCCAAACCGGCAGCATATTTAGATAATATTCGTATCCCTAAATTTAGGCGCCCATTTACTCTTGCCCGCCTAAATGCCCTTCTGACGGCTGTTAGGGATGGTAGCTATAAAGGGATTCTGTTTAATTTAAGGATCTGCCCCTGTGGAATGGGTACTGTAGAAACTACCCCTCATGTTATTTTATATTGTAAATTTTATAGTGATGCTCGTTTAAAACTAATTTCTCCTCTCTTGGGGAAGTTTCCAGGTCACTCTGATGAATTTTACTTAGAGTTTTTGCTATCTAATTTTTGTAAAGAGATCACTTTCAATGTGGCTAGGTTTTGCTACATTGTTTGTATTATACGCTCTAGTCTTATGTAATGGTCCCCCCCCCCCGTTGTACTGTCTGATCTACAATCGCAATAAAGTTTATCTATCTTTTAAAAAAAGAACATTAGATGAAAGATTATGAAAGTGTAAGACAACAATAAATATACTAAAGATATTGATAATATGAAAGCCAACAACAATTAGTAGGTCACAATTGCTCTCATAGTTTTCCTTGGTGTCCAGAAATGCCCTCAACTTTCTCTCCAATAGTGCCATTGCTTCTGTGTCCACAGCAGCACTGCCACAGTACTCTCCTGCCCTCATCAGTACAACTGTTCATGGTGGTTGACATCCAGACTAGCACTGCATTGGTTCAACAGTGGCTGACATCCAGACTAATGCTGTGCTATTGCATGAGGGGGAGAGGTATGATTTTCACCATCTCACCTTGCCTCTGAAACCCACTGTGCCTACCAAAAATATGTCCCTGGGAGCTGTACAATCCTTAGGGACTTATTTTCAGGAATCGCAATGGGCTTCAGAAGGAAGAGGAAATAAATGAAACCCACCCCTCCCACGTAGCACCAGCACAGCGTCACTGCACCAGCACTTGATTAATCTGGATATTGGCTGGCATTGCTAACACTTCTACTACTAATACTACAACAATAAAATCAACAACAGAAATAACACCAATAGATTTAACTGTCATTTAAATGAAATATCTCCAGCAAAATCAGTATCTAGCATGTTGCTATTAATATTGCTTGTGTGGCACCCATCTGTATCTTATATGTATGCTAGGTGATACATTCATCAGTTCTTATGCCTGCAATACCATGAGATAAAATCTGGTCCAAATGAGAGCAGACCATAGCAACTATCCATACTTCTGGAGTTTGTAATTTTTGCTATAGCATGTTTCCAGTTCTTGGAACTGAATAGACATTTTTATGGGTTGACACCCAGCTTGCACTTTTGATTATACTTAAGTCCAAATAGTGTCAACATGGTAGTACAGAATGGAAATTTTAGTACAGTCGTATCCATCAGAATACTTTGAACCCTCATTGCTCTGATTGCAATTTGGATGCAAAAGACCCATGTTTCCAAACAGTGGCATCACAAGAGCAGTGGGGACCCGTGTTCAGTGAATCAACATGGGTGGCCTTCCTGCTCATCATCGGTGGTACTCTCAGTCCCAGACAGGAATGAGGCCTTCCCACTTCTGCATGGAATGGGACCTCCAGCTTTTGATTGGCTTGTGATCCAGCTCCCAAGCGGCAGCAGGCAGCAGGGGCAACTGCACAGGTAGCAGGAGTGGCAGCGACGGCAACAAATGGTGGGGTGAACAGATGCAGTTACTGGTGAGGGGCCCCCAGTTATTTTCCCAGGACTGATATTATTGCTACTGCTTATTTGGTGCTATGTTCAGGGCTGTCCTTAGAGAGCCCTGGCGGGGTGTGGAGCCTGGGGCAAATCAGCCAGTGCAGGGCCCACTTCCAGTTAATTCTAATAGGAGTTAAAAGAGCAGGGTCCAGGGCAGTTGTCCTGCTTGCCATGCCATAAGGAAGCCCTGGCTATGTTCCTTATGTTTTCATGCTACTATGGTAGTACTGATATTGTAACTTCTTAGTTCTTTTATGAATGATTATCTTATATTGTACAAGCTGTTATTGTAATTGTTATTGTACACTTTGAATGCACTGTAGAAAGCACAGATACAAATCAATAATGATCATGATAATATGTAAACATAATGGCCCACATTGTTTCCCTTTATGAAGACAGATCTCAGTGGGCCAGGACAGTAGCTCCATTGGAGCATTGCTCTACAGCCCATTGCATGGAGAGCAGGATTAGGAAGCAATTTTTGTTTCTCCACCCACCCCACAAAAACTCTGTTCGTTGCCAGGAATGTGTCCCTGAGGGCTACACAGTCCTCAAAGACATATTTGTGGCAGCAAACAGGGCCTTGGCAGAGAGGGGAGAGCAATCAAAATAGTTTCTCCATCCTCCTTACCACGCACTGAGCTACATAGCAACACTGCAATGATGAGTTCAGTCTGGGGACCCAAAAATATAGCAGACAACAGTGAGAGTTACAAGTGGGGCTGCCTGTTTTTGGGAACAGGAAAGAGAGGTATATGATGCCTAGATAGCTTCCTCAACTACCATTTGTACAAAGTGGGGATCAATAACTTTTGTTGTCTTTCATTCTGTTAGAAGCATAAATGAATGCTTTCTTTAAACACTCTGAAGGTATAATTTAAGTGTATAATCTCCAGCCCCCCTCAGGATCCAGGGCCTAATCAATATTGCATGGAATCTTTCTTGAATGTAAGAACTGTGAGTCAGCAGCTCTTTAATTTTTTTAGTTGCTGCTATTGTTCCAACAGCAAGCTTTACCACTATTGTCCAGTGTTTGTCCAGCTCACGTTTACTGGACTGTGGGAACGGATTAGGGTTTCATGGCTTTTTTCCCCCTTCTTGCATAAACTCTTGATCAAAGACATTCCTTGGATGACAAAACACTGTATACTGTGTCACACAGTCCTGACCAGACTGCACGAACAGTAGTTTAAAAACACATGCCTACATTGTTTCTCTAACTGAATTTTTATTTTTTTTTAACAATTTAGTACAGACACATTTAAAAAAATTAATCTCCAATTTATCATTGTTACAAACAAATAGCTCTACATATACAATCTGATCATGGTAAACAGAGGGCTTTTTTTCCTTCCCCCCAATTAAAAATAATGGAAGACTGCATTTTTATATAGCCAGTGCAACATAGAACTGACAATAATAGAAAATAGTAACAATGGCTTCTTTGGCTTATTAATGTTGGCTGACATGCTGCACAGCAGAATGCCACTGTACTGCTTGGGACCCACTGAGGCTCTTTCACATTTGGAAAACAGCCCCACAGCGTTGCGCAAGAAATCAGCTGTGCAGTGACTTAAACCAGTATCCCCATAGTTGTGTGGCATTACTTCCATTTGGAAGATGGTATTGTAAATCATTGTGCAGATGACAGTTTGGCACAACACAGTGGGGCTGCCCAGTGGGTCCCAAACACCAGCGTCCCACTGCGCAGAATGTCAGCCAATGTCTCCAATATATCTTTTTTCTGCAAAAGCTTTTCAATATGATACAATATGGAAGATCTTAAACATGGATAAAATATATCCAAGAGTTTCAGTGAATCTATGATCCATTTTACAGGGGGAAATTAATTTATGACAATTTCTCCTCTTCATTCTTCTATGGTTTCTTGTTTTTATGAAGGCAAAAACAAGAAATGTTTTGATTTTACTCCACAAGGTAAAATCAAGACACAATAATATCAAATTAAATTACTGAACCGTAATATTGCATTTCCCATAGCAGCATCTTCGTTTCAATACATTGGTGCATATTTCTAAATAACTGCAAAGAGAAAAGGGAGATGTCACCCTGTGGAGATGTTTTCTCATAAAAATTGTTGTATGAACTCGCACACCCACAACAATTGCCATGGAAGGAGAACAGGACAAAATTAATAGTTCAGGGCTGACTCCAAGTTTTAGGGGACCCTTAGCAATCTACTGCCATCCATAAGACCACTTCTGCCTGTGTGAGGTGATCTCAGGAAGGCTACATGAGGTGACAGGAAGTGGTGGCTCTCATGAGGCTACGTGAAGTGACAGTTTCAGGCAGCAAATGCTACATGGGGAGGTGAGTACAGGCTTCTACTCCCACCAAAAGCATCACCCCACCTGCCTGCCACCACCTCCTCCTCTCCACCCCCTCCCATAGATGGGGTGATGCCTATGGTGGGGGGTAGGAGCCTGTACTCACCTCCCCATTTCACCGCTTGCTAGCCTCACCCCTCACTGGCCTCTCCTCCACCTCCCTTGCCAGTCTGACCCCCACCTAACCTGCCATGACACTGCCTCTCTTCTCCCTGGCCAGCCTCACCTTCTGAGGTGCACTGCTCCTGCTTGCTTTTGTAGATTGGCAAGGAAGCACATATCTGGTGGCAGTTTTGGCCACTGGCCTCGCCTGGTTGCTATGTCCGCTGCTGTGCCAGCACCATTTCTCTCTCCCTCTCCCGCTGTCTCTCCTGTCCAGCACCATATGCGTCTGAGACAAAGTGGAGAAGTTTGGAGCAGGAGGGAAGAGATGGAGAGAGAAAGCGAATGATGTTTCCATCAGCCCTAGAAAGGCATGCAAAAGAGACAATAGCCCTGTTTAGGTACACACTCAGTGGGTGTGGGACCGTGTTCCCTCTAAGGCATGCATGTGTGCACGCACTCGCATGTTTTTAAAAAATGTCTGCTCAGTAAATTTTAGATCCCACTCAGGTTTAATTAAGAAGGTCCCATTCTGAATGTGTGTGTACACACACACACTGCCTTGATACTGCTGCCCAGAACAAAACTCACTCCATACACAGATGAAGAAAATAAATTAGAGAGAACATTGGTGGGGGATGGGGCTAAGGGATTATGCCCTCTGGCCTTGCACTCCAACTTATAAATGTTTAAGGGTCCCATTTGCACAAAGCCTACATGCATGGTTATGGATCACTCACACAGGAGTCTACATATGTTTGGATGGGTGTGCATTCATGTCTGCCTGCTTCCGCAGAAGCAGAAAAGGACAGGCAATAAATGTTGTCAGGGTGGAGGGAAAATAAGATAGGTGGGGCTGGTTTGGTCAAAGCTTCATCCACTCCATGTGATTAGGATATTTGCATGCATGAGCATGCATGTCCTTCCCCCACCCCCTATAGCACTGGACCATCTTTCCCTAATTGCATTGGGGTGGGGGGACAGTTCATCCCAACCACTTCTCTAGTGGAGCCCAAAAATACTAATATCTAAGGGCCGGTTCAGCATTCTCCCTGTCTGATTCCAAGGGATAAGAACATGTGTGTGCCATGAGTGCAGAGATACTAGTCACTGAACATGTGTGTGGTGGGCACACATGTCATCTCATTGGGTCGAGCCAGTGGACAACACATCGCCCACAGTGCCACAGATATTAGTACTGGGGCCACATGTAGAGGAGTGGTTTGGATGAAACTCTCAGCCACCCCGACATGCGATTAGCAAGAGACCTCCATAACACAGGGATGGGCGGGGGAGGATGTGCCCTGTTATGGCATGCATGCATCCTAATCGTGTGTGGTTGCCCGGCAAAGAATCATCCTAACTGGTCCTATGAGTTGCTGGTTGAAGAGAGAAACTGAGAAAGAAGGCAGATGGTTGCAGACAAGGCACTGAGGAAGAGAACCTGAAGACAGGGAATAGAAGGCTGGAAATGGGGTATTGAGAAAGGTATTGAAACAGTTCTCAGCCTTTTGACTGAGAATGACCTGGACTGAGCTTATCATAATTACTACAGTTAACGGGTCTGTTTTTTGTATAATTTTATCAATTATATGGAGGATTAATTAATAAGGTTAATTGGTTAAGGAAATAAAACTCAGAAAGTTTGTTAAAGTAAAATTGTACTTAAGTAAAGGTAAAGTGTGCCATCGAGTCAATCATGACTCCTGGCAACCACAGAGCCCTGTGGTTGTCTTTGGTAGAATGCAGGAGGGGTTTACCATGGCCGTCTCCGCGCAGTATGAAGTGATGCCTTTCAGCATCTTCCTGTATCGCTGCTACCCGATATAGGTGTTTCCCGTAGTCTGGAAAATATACCAGCGAGGATTCGAACCAGCAACCTCTGGCTTGATAAGTCATTTCTGCACTGTGCCGGTGGCTTTGTACTTAAGTACAAGTATATAATTGTACTCCAGGGTGGAGAACTCCACTCAGTGGTCACCCATCTGCTCCTTTGCATCCTCATCTTTATTTTAGAGACATCAGGGTGTAACCACAGTGAAGCAAGGAAGGAAACTGGAACTGAGGAAGGCGTATGTGAATCCAAGATTCAGACCCATTATCTGATGGAGAGGTCTGTTTGCATTTGCCACCGGCTCGTCTGGTGGCTACTCAGGGACGGGCCTTCTCTGTTGCTGCCTTGAAGCTTTGGAATGCGCTCCCTAGTGAAATAAGAGCCTCCCCATCTCTGACAATTTTTAAAAAGTCTTTAAAGACACACCTGTTCATCCAGGCTTTTAACTGATACTGTTTTAATTTTTTTTTAATGTTTTAGAATATTGTTTTAAATTTTAAAAATTGTCATATTTTAAATTTCTTGTTTTTGTTTCTAACTAATGTTTTAATGTTTTTATTTTGTTGTAAACTGCCCAGAGACATAAGTTCTGGGCGGTATAAAAATGTTAAATAAATAAATAATAAAAATAAAAATAAAATAAAATAATGTCTGAATAGGTTCACTATTTTGATATAATGAACCCATTCTCATGATTGGAGAATGGGCTCTGATGGGGCGAGGGGAGGAAACCACGAAAAGCTTACTTTCCCTGCAAATGATTCCAAACATGTTGCTGGGCAGCCGGATTGGCCTGACAGACAGTTGCCAGCTTCTGTCGGTAGCAGGGAGGGAGCAGGCCAGGAGACCCCCAGAACTTCCATAATGCACCGTATGAGTGCATGGTGTATTATGGGAAGCCTCCATGTGGCACCGACACACAAGCATTTAGCCCACTTTTTGGGTGCCCTCGCACCCAAAACCTGAGCTAAGCGGCAAGCTCTCTAAGCAGGCTTGCCACCACACTGGTGCCGCCCAGAGCTGCACAGCTCCTGGCAGGACACACATGCTCCCCAAACTGGGCTGGGCTTCCTTAGCCAGGTTTAGGTGCGTGTGTGAATAGCTTCAATATCAGTATCAAACATTTTTACTGCTGCCTCTGCAGGCAACCTGGATGGTTTGGTAACAGCTTTTTATTCTATAATTGCAACAAAATGCATATGATTATGATGTCCAGAATCAGCCTCTTTTTTTCAGTCTATCTCTTAAGCTGCAACTAATTAATTCATTTGCTGACATGGCATTGCCTAACTTGTCCTTTTAATTTTAAAAGGACTTCTTTGAGTAATTGCCCTCATGTCAATCATTGTAATGAATACTCCCAGAATAAAAGTGGCCCATTCTAGGGAAACTAATCCCCCCTTCCACCTGCAATGCATCATCATTATATACAGAACTTTACAGAGAAAGCAAAAAAAAAAAGACAGTTCCTGGCCCAATCAGCGTAAAATCTAGATCCACTAGCCTTGCTTTAATAACTAGACATATGGGGTGTACAGAGATTCTTAAAATGCTGGGACTGTAGATATGGTTATGCATGAAAAGAATTAAACAAGATTTGCCTGTCATGAACTAGGTGTAGTGTATGGACAGGGGCCTGTGGTGCTCTGTTTGCTACCCACCAAATCCTAACTGAAGTTGCCTATTCATGTGGGACAGTATTGTCTATGCAGCTTGCTGATTCCCATCCATTCCTTCTTAATTGCAGATGGATGAAAAATATGTTTATCCAAATATGCCAATATTTTCTTCTCTGAAGAAATATCACTCTGAAAAGGCTACTATAATTCTTCTGCCCCTCGGAGAACAGAGGTGGTGGTGGTGGTGGGCAAATAATACTGTTATTTTATGAATTATGTTGGTGTGAAGCAGGATGAACAAATGCCTCAGATATGCCACCCATAAGCTAGCTTGTAAAGAAATTCACAGTAATGATAGCAACAATGGCAAATGCTAGTAGGTCTGTGCTTCTACCTCTCTTCCTGATATCATGAAGCAAGCCAAGAAAGGACTATACAAACAATGGCCAGTCAGTTGACCTGTCCAGAGACAGAGTTAACATCTGTGTTTAATGGCCTACCAATCCAACTGCAAGGTAAAGCTGCACATTGATATGCTTGGAAAGTCAACCAGGATCCAGAATGCCGGCCTTCTGAGACCTCCCCACTCCTGGACTAGCCTATGGCTTCAGATGTGGAGGAGTTTGGGATGTGGGACAACTGTTGCCATTGCGGTGGAGCTTGGCTGGCACACTAGTCAACAGTGAGGATGACTACAGTGAGATGTGAAAAAGAACTGGAAGAACTAATCAGTGTGGATACATGGGGAAAATGTGTAGCAGGCAAGATTCTAGTTTTTGCTTCTCAAAAGGTAGGAGATGCCTGCTGGAAGACATTAAAAAGACTGGGAGGTCATCCACACAGTCAAAAATGGAGGCTATTCACACACGTGTGCAAAACCAGGCGAAGGGAGCCCAGCCTGTTTTTGTACGTATGTGTGAACTGCCAGGATTGGGCCCGATCCCAGCGGCACCGCAGCAGCAAACCCACCTATGAAGCCTCCCTTATAAACGGGGTTAAGAGAGCAAGCACTCTCCTAATCCTGTTTATAAATTATTTGATCATGTGTCTGCCACGGCTGGCAGGCTCGGGGAGGGGAGGGTGCATACACTCAAGCGGTGGATTACTGGAGCTACAAGGGGCGGGGCAGGACAATGTGGGGTGGTGTCCCAGCACCCTGACTCTCAGAGCTACCGGCAGGAGCTTATGCTCGTCTGGGCGGGCAGTCAGCCCACCCAAAGCAGCCTGCTCATGTGCAGGGAGATAAGCACTTCCGAGAGCTTCCTCCCTGCAAATCAGGTAGCCCTTTCTCACTGGTCGTGAAAAAGGGCTCACTGTGTTCTATGTTCTAGGAGCTTTGTATGCTCCTAGTTTTCAGTTGTGTGGAAACAAGGTAAGAATATGAACTGGGTAGTTGGTAAAAGTGACCTGGGTAACTTTTCCTCCAACCTTGCTTCCACAACTCAAAATTGGGAGCGCACACAGCTCCTAAACCTGGGTAGAAGTTTTTGATTGTATGAATGACCTCTGTGAATAATTGTGCATCACTGAGAGCATGGTGGAACAGGGTTTTGGCACCCAAATATAGTAGAGTAGGTCTCAGTGCACATGAAATCTTATCAGATGTAGTGTTTTGCTGCCTCTTACCATTTTCAGTTTTCTAAATTATAAACCCTTATTTCAAAGCAGTAAATTATCGCTTCTCTTCTAAGACATTTGATTTAGCTGTATGAGAGGTCAGTGTCCGCTACCTTGCCAAGTGGAATCTATTAGAAACACTTATTGTGCAGTTCCCTTTAAGTAAAGAATGTATTACAGTTTTTATAGAAGTGGGAAACTTCTTTGAGCTTTTCATTTGTGTAGAGATTTGAAGAGAACTGAGCAGGAAAGCATGATCCCTGCCCCTTCAGAGGATGCTCAGAAAGGCTTACTTCCATGCCCAAAGAGGGGCAAAGCTAAAGCCCCTTGACTAAAGTTTCAGAAAGTTCTGAATTCAGCCTGCACAAGTACAAATATAGAACCTAAGCAGAGACCACAAATAATTTACTACTCCTTGCATGTGATTTTTTAATTCCTTACCACTCAAAATAGTGCAAAAAACAACACAGAAAATGACCTTTGTCCCTGCTGTGTGGCTGATTTCAACCATCACATTTCCAAACATTGCAAGCACAATCCAGCCAATGTTAGGAACTTTCAAGTCCTATTGATTTCAGTGGGAACATTAAGCACATACACAAATCTCTCCCATTGAAATCAACAGGACTTTACTTAATTTGGTTGAGCTATAGATTAAATTGTGCACAAGACTGTTCACTACTTACCCATCTTGCACCAGATCTAGGCTACAGCTGATACTGAGAGGTCATGAGTCCCTGTATATCACTCCATGTTCAAAACTAGAACATGAGGATTTATAGTATTGGTATGTTAAAAAAAAAACCAGGTATCAGGTGTATTGGGTCTAGATATGAGAGCCTTAGGTTCAAAGCCCTACACCTCCTTTGTTTTCACCAAGTGCCCTTAACCAAATTAATCTGCCAAGGGTTTTGAGGGGGAAAATAGAATATATTGTAACTCACAGGACTAGGCAAGCAAGAGAACATTTTTTAAAAAATGGGCAATTAAAATGGTAATATGGGAAGGTGCCCTTAGTACATAAGAATGACTGGCCCCTTTGCTTCAATGTTCACTCTTTTGCATCATCCCACCACCCATTGCTTGATTCTGATAATTAAAAAATAAACTGTAAGGGACGTGTGGTGAAGCATAAATACTCTCCATAAAAGCTCTGTCATAGACCATGTTTTAATCCAAGCCTCGTTATTTTACATTCCTGTGTTAGTATGTTCTTTGCTACTGCAGTTAGTGAAATATATTGTTCCTTCTATCCAAAAGTAGCAGTATGTGCAAGATGGCAGACAGGGACACAATAAACTAGGAACATCTGCTGCATTATATATGACAAAAAATTGTTATACAGGAGATTTGCACATTCTAGTTTGTGTCAGTTAGGTCTCAGAAAAATTGCACTCCCAGAATTTATGTTCTTAAATTTAGAAGGAAATTTACCTTTATTCTGGAAATGTGTAAAAGTAAGACCTGCCATTTTGTAACATTGAAGCCAAATTACTTTTGTGTTAGAGAACGCACACAGAGAGAGTGCGATGTGGTTCTTTGTAGCCTTAGTATTTAATAAAAACAACAAAGAATGCAGGCACTGGGTTTTACAAATTTATTTCTAGATTTTAGGGGAAGTTTTTTTTTTTCTGGAAACTTATCTGTTACAGGTCTGTTGGTGAAAATGTGCATTTCAGACCAGTGATGCCAATAAGTACAATATATATAAAAAAGTACAATTGCTTTGAATTGCTTTGCTTTCTATAGATCGTTATAACAATGTGACAAATAAAGCATCTCTGTTGGCACGTGAACCCGCTTATTAGCATTTGGCCTTTTTGTACATACAATACTTAAAAGAAATTTGCAGTACACGCTGCCATTTCTCAGTGAAACACATAATATAACCAACAACCACAAACTCAATAATCTTGTTTGGTTCAGAGACACAGAGATGCCACAAACAGAAATGTCTATGAGGTAAGCAGTAAGAAATGTTCCTGAAATTTGGACAGAGTGTATCCAGTCCTCCTGGGTCCTGCGACTGCTAGTAGCATTACAAGGTTTTCTTTTCTGTTTGAATAAGCTTAGGTAGGATCTTAACTGCATTAGCCCTCAAAATGAAGTTCTAATTCTGTTTTGGTTTAGCAGCATACAGGCAACTAGATTATTCACCATATAACTTTGTTAGCTGACTTACTTGTGAGATTTACCGGTTTCTTGTTTCTTTTTAAATTAGCATTATGCTATAATTAACATCATCAACAAAAAAAACCCCTAATATATCATAACAGATTAAACACACAAAATACTTAAATTCCAGAAGATAACCTATCATACCGCATGATGATTCTCCACTGATGGAAAACATCGAAGGGCATACAAGAGTTATATTATAATGCACCTTTCGTATATCAAATGTGGCTAATAACACAGCTTAAAACTACTATGATAATAAACCCCAGATCAGAAAAAGAATCCACTTTATAAAAACACATAACAAAAGAACCTGACATTACTCAATCTTCTGAAATGTCTGTTTTAAAATTAGCACAAACTAGTTGCAAATCGCGAGGCCCATTCAGAATAATGTCCAATGCATTTCAGCTTGCAGTAGAACTATGAGGCACTGTGAACGAACATTAAAACCTGATCTAAACATGGTTAACTGAAGTATGAGGTATTGTGAAACAGGAACCTTTTTTGGAATAGAGCAGTAATCACATTAAGTAAAACTGATCACATTAAAAAAATCTACCAAAAATGATGTCAATAATATAATTTTCTATGAGAAAATTTAAAACCTATAACATGGCAGTATATGACATTGTATAAACAAACAAAAAAAAGACCACAAAATAGCAGCAAAACACAACAGATACAGAAAAGCAATGTTATTTTTTTTTTCAATTCATGCTGGGAATTTATCCATAGCAGCTCTTTAAAAAAATGGGAGCATGTGCTCCCTTTTTTTTTCCTTTTTAAAAACATTTTTTTTACAATCAACACCTTAAGCGGTAGTTTCTCACATACATTTTGCCATCACATTCTCCTCAAGCATCAACTTCAACAGCTATGTCCACGTCCCTTCAGCTACTTTCTACAATAATAATAAAAAAGATACATAGCCAAGATGTGCAAATTTTCTATTTGTTGCTAAATTAAAAAAGGAGGGGCAATACACTGGATTAAGAACTTCTTTTTTCAAGTACACCAATTCTACACGTTTAACTATGGCGCCTTCTCATGGTTAACATTGTTTTGGAAATATATGGGCCAAATGGAGTACTGTCTTGAAATGTCCTCATTTCTTAGGAAGATGCGTTAGAATTGCAACATCAAGGGCAGAAAGATCTTTTTTCCTGGAATCAAGGGGTGATTTATTTTACAAATTATACTGGCCTTATGAACATCCTCTGCAATAAATATTCTTTTTAGCCTTAACTATAAATTATATATTTTAGTGTTTAAAAGCCTTCAGTTGTACAACATCTAGAGACAATTCTCATAATATGTGTCCTATAGGTAAACCTTTCAGGCCCCTAAATTTTATATTTTTAAAAAAACGAATTGGCACCAAAAGATTTCTAAATATCTTTTCTATTGAAAACATTAGGAAGATATCCTGGCAATTTTGTGTATGCAATTTTTCTCACTGTCTGGAACACAACCTTCAGAAAAGAAAAACCCACCTTTCCTCAACACCATAGTTAAATGCACTTGCTCTGCAATTCCAAGTTTGCACACAAGCACTTTATATATATATTTATATATTTATATATATAATTTCCAAACCATTCCATTTGAAGAGAAAAAAAATTCCCACACAATAAAAAGAAAGTATTTCCTATACCTAATGAACTGAAAGTGCTTTGAAATGGAATGGTTTTAAAACAATAACAAAAACAAAAAGATAAGCTGTGGATTCAACCTGGACATAATTAGGCTGTGTATCTTTTGTGTAAAAACCAACGTTTTTGTATTTGTATACACAGGTAACTACAAAAATAGGAAGATTACAAAAATATATTATGTCACTATTGCAATTTCTCTTTATTGTTGGAACAGAATGTTGGGTCGTTCCCTGGCCATGCTAAGCTGGAATCCTAGAGGCTTTATGCACAGGTAATCCACAGGCACAGAAGATTAACATATAATAATGCTGTAAGCTAACATATACTAATGTAAAGGTTACATTAACCATTTATAAGGTGAAGAGGATAAAAAAAAAACCTAAGGGAATAAAATAAACATTTACAGATGAATTATAAAGTGACTAAATGCATAAGCAAGCAAGATACAGAAAAGCCTAGAACTGCATTAAAGCTATGCTTTTTAAAGGAAAACACCCCCAAAAACATACGTATTCTATCTAAAAAAACACACCCTCTTCTACTTTAAAAATGGTTGGCTTCTTTAAAATGCAAGAATCAAATCTAATACCTCCCCTGGAGACATTTGTGTGTATGTGTTAATGCCTATTTTTACAACATACAGACAAAAACACTTTAATATAAAAACTAGTTGATTATTATTGTATAAAATCTTCTATTTTTGTAGCGCGAACCCCTGGAGATCATGCAAATACTTTTTTTTTTCCTTTTTAAGACAGTTGGGGGTAGGGTGGGGTGGGGGAGTTGTCTGTTAAAGTCACGAAGGCAAGGAAGGAATAGTGAAGAAAAGAATGAATGACATTTTCCCTTCTGGTATAAAAAGTCCTGGGTTTCTTGGGGGCGACGATCCTGATGCCAATTCCTTCTCAGATGCCCTTTCTTTGTTTGCTGGTGCTGCCAAGCAAACCCCAATTGTTGAAGTCCTCTTTAAATATTCACATCTCTAACATCAGTGGGTGTGCAGGAAAGGTCTGCTTCATCTTCCACAGTCTTTGTTTCTGAAGAGATGTTGTGTTGCTGTGCCTGGCGTAGACTAGATTCAAGCAGGGATTCAATCTGTTCTTGGCAAGCTCGTAAACAATCCTAAGAAAGTTCAAAAGAAGGGGAAAACTCTTTAGAAAATAGAGACAAACATGTAAAACCAAATGCCTTAATCCAGGGGTTCTCAAACTTGGGTCCTCAGATGTTGTTAGGCAACAACGCCCATCATCTCTAGCCAAAATGGCCTTTGGAGGCTGATGAAAATCGTAGTCCATCAGCATCTGAGGACCCAAGTTTGAGAATCCTTGCTTTAGTTTTAGAAACTAATATACAATGCCAAGTCACCTGACCAGCAATGTTCAGAAGATACATGTGTGTGGGAGAAACAGTTGTGTCCACTGCCCCACTGCTGACTTCCATCTGTTGATGCGAAGCTGTGAACAGAGCCATGTTCAGGCACCCTGAAAAATGCAAGATATCCAGTTGTGTGGGGAGAGCCCATCCACATATTCAGTCTAATGATGAGTTAGTACTAGCTGCTAAAGTGGGAGCTTGTGTTCCAGACTAGTGTTGTACTAGTGCAACAGGGTGTGCTTACTTAATTTGTGCCACGCCTCCTCCTGGGAAGCCTCTTCCTCAGTCCATACACTTTGCAGGGAATAGTGCAAAGCTATCAGCTTTCCTTGTTGCATAAGCATGACATCTGTGCAAGTGAACCGAGAGCAATGGATTGAGCGACTTTGAGCTTCCGCTCAGCTACATATGTGCATCTATGTTCACTGCATGTCCTGGATTCCCCGTATTCACCCAAATTCAAATGCGGATGATTTGGCCCTATCTACCCCCAGCACAGTACTTCCAGTGACTGTTGCTGGTGTGTGTCTTATGTTTCTTTTTAGAATGTGAGCCCTTTGGGGACAGGGAGCCGTCATATTTGTTTGTTATTTCTCTTTGTAAACCGCCCTGAGCCATTTTTGGAAGGGCGGTATAGAAATCGAAGAATTATTATTATTATTGGAATCTGGCACTTGGGTGGGTTCAGATGTTACGCCCAATGGGGGATGTGTGCTCTTGTGTCCTAACATTTCCCCCACTTCCAGACTGCTGCTGGTCATGTGAACCCACGCTAAGAAAGGTCAAGAAGGAAGGTGCTCCTGCCCCAGGTTACTACTATGAATTTAACTTAGTTCAGAGATGTAGATATTTTGTCACAGAGTCTTTTCTAGATGTGTGTTGAATTTACATGAGTTTAGTGTGTGCGTTTATTAAGATACTTAAATTCTGCCTTTTCGCCCCCAAAGGGCCTCTCAGAACATTCATTAAAACAATAAATACAAAATGCAAAAAACTGAAAAAAATGGCAAAGCCAAAAATCAGAGGAGGGGGGAGGGAGGGAGAATCCTTCAATAAAAGGCAATCAACAAGCTCCGAGGAGGGCCCTTGCCCCTGTTCTTACATGAAATGCCAATAAGGGCCAGAACTAAGGGAGTAAGTCCATCATGCTTAAGTTCCACTGCTTCTAGTCTTATCGTACTGAAGCCTCAGTAATATCTACCTGTGAGATTACCACGGGTTTGTTATATAAAAATCGCACAAGAAATGATCTGGTTAAATGATGCTGCCACCTGACTGTTGTGCCAGCCCTACGGGCAAGCAGGGCTCACTCACCCCCATTCCTACAGGGGCAAGACCTAGACCATCTTCAGTCACCATTGCCGGCAGCCACTACACACACACACAAGTGCGCCAAGACAAGCAGACGCAAACAGTGTTACTAGAGCAACTCAGATACCACAGGTACAGTTCCCAGCAGCAGAAACCTCAGAAGAGCTGCGAGAACAGCTGAGAGAGCCACAGGAGTTCTCGGAAGGCTGCAGAGAATGTGGGTGGCTTTTCAGGATGGATACAAGTGAGATAGAGGAGGAACACAATGTGGCTGGTGGCTTGGCCCCCAGAGAGGGGCTAATCATAACCATCATCATCTTTATTTGTTAGATGCCCCATAACAAATTGTTCTCTGGGTGGCTTACAATCGAGAATTAAAAAATACAGTAAAAACATATAACACATTAAATCATATTAATGGGAAGCAAAAAAGGTGAATAGAAAATGCAAAATACAATACAAAGCTTAAAAACTCATTTTAAAATTAGTTAAAAATCAGAATCAAATCTGAAAAACCTGAATTTAAAAGGCCTGCGTGAACAAAACCATCTTTAGCTGGCGTCTAAAAGAGCAAAGTGATGAAGCCACGTGAACCTCCCTGGGGAGGCTATTCCATAAATTGGGTGCAACCACCAAAAAGGCCCTCTGCAGGGCTAGTTTCTGCAAGCTGGCTGAACAGAGGAGGAAACAAGGTAACACACAAGGCACTCCCCTCCCAGTCTGAGAGGTCCCTGGGGTGAGGCAGGAGAAAGGCAGGCTTCTTTGGCAGAGGCCGCTCCAAACCCCAGGCAACTTCTCCATGTCTGAGAACATGGCTGCAGCCTCCATACATTTCCCACTGGATCCCAATGATCCGCCTGCCTCTCACCCCTCCCCTCCCAGTGCTTGTCACCTTGTATCACCTTCCTTCCCCACCACCCCCACCCATTTCCTGCAAGTTGGGGGAGCAAACCAACCTCCCGGGAAGAATGAGGTCAAAACATTTTCTGCACTGTCTAAACAGTATGTCAAATCTTAACAAGATAAAGATTTAGTCATTTAATATTTTTACACCCCTACTTCCTGAACAATGACTTGCATCTTAGAAGCAAATTGACCTCTATCATGATCAGGCATTTCTGTGCAACACTTTTGAAAAAGATATTATTATTAATGGCTGTAAACTGAACACAGCTAGACTAAAGGAAGGCAACATTTTGTATGTGACCTGCTCAGCCACTCTCTACCTAGTGGTAAGAGCAAGTTGCAGATTTACCATAAAATCTATGGTGGCTTCACCCACCTTTAGTCTCTTATTTACACAAACCCAAACATTACACACAGCACTGCATGGTCAGTGCTGAGGAAAATCAAGGCAAACCACAAAGCCCAGGGAGTGCTATACAGATAGGCTCTGAGGGTATGCAGAGAAAGAGGCATGCGAGTTCTGATGCACAAATGGAACTTCTGCATATACCAGGACTTCTCCATCTACTTCAATGGAGAGCACCATTCCTTTGAACCCTCAGAACTGTCCCACTTTTGAATGAATAAGGAAACCTATTCATGTGTAGTCTACCTGTGCCTGATGGAACATAATGGCCAGGACTCTTGCCATTATGCAGGTGAGGGACCAAAAACAGTCTGTGTTTGGTACACTCTAGAGGTAGGCTAAATCAGATAAAAGTGTCCTGAAGTTTAACCCCACGAAACGTGTGTCATTAAACACTTCTGCAAATACCCCAAAAACTAGAATATGTGATTCGAATATCAAAATTAGAATATTTTGATTCCAATTTAATAACAATCACAGATAACAATAGTTAATATGTGTACAGTGCTTTTTGAGTTTTCAAAGCACTTCACATATATTATCTTGATGTAATCGATAATATATACAATGTGAAGGGAGGCTAAATGTTTAAAGACATTCAGCTGCCCAGATTTAATGGCAAGTGTTCATATTTAACCCTAACCCATTACTATTCAAAATGAGCACAACCGATTTCTAATTGTGTAAGAGTATAAGAACCTGAAAGTCCTAATCTAATAGACCAATGGCACAGCTAGCCTGTAGCCATATTTTGAAAGTACAGCTGCTTTTTCTAGCTTAAATACTACCAAGTGCATCATACTGTATTTTATATTGAGATGCTTAGTATTCATCAGAAGTGTCTTGAGCAAAAATGTCTCGTGAATGTAAAAGATAAATTAGGACCACAAAAAGTGGTGCCAAATCTCTTCTGGCGTGAGCCAAATCTCTTCTGGCATGAGCTTTTGTAATACATCTGTTAGCCTTTAAGGTGCCACAGGACTCTTTCTTGTTGATTCTGTAAAAAGCATGGCTACTCTTCTGGAATTTGTCCTAATAGGAACAGGCATGCCAAATTGAGTCACAGAAATTCAAAATGGAAAGAGACCTGGTAGATCACCAACGCACGTATTCCTGTACATCAATATGACGCCTTCTTCAGTGCCAAGTCTGCAGCCACTGCAACAACAGGGAACAAGTCGCCTTAAAGAGGCAAAACAAACAATTCCACAGTAGTGTGCTGTAGCTCGCTGTTTACTCCCATCTTTCTAACAAACATCGTAAAGCTTTTCTCAACATGTTTAACTCTTGTGTGTTAAGAACTTTGAAGTTTCCTTTTGGGATTGCCTTTTCTGATTTAACCTATGACATGTGCTAGCCCTTGCGGTGAACCCAGTCTTCCATGATAAATTGCCGTCAAAAGTGTTAGGATGTGCATGACTGAGAATGAATGTTGTTTTCCTGAGATGGTGACCTGCCTGCTGTTTTCTTTATTTTCCTGTTTCAATTCTGCCTTCATTCAGAGGCTTCTTGTGTGATCTACCAGCTTTTCACTGACTCCACTACCACAAGAACCTTCTCTACCACATGGCATTGGGGGCAAAATAAGATTAAGAACCCAAGCAAACAATTCTCTGCAAGTCCCTTCTGAGAGGGAGGGAGGTTAATCCTACCTCTAAGCAGATCAGACCATCAGTTACAGCTCACTGAAAACAAATAACCTTTGACCTTTACTGGTTTAAACTCTAGTGTAATATTTCCTCTTGACAGAGACACAGTATTTCAAACAGCAAAAAGAAACACCCTGTATCCTAAAGCCATTATACATTAGGCTCTTTACATACCACTGGCCTTTCCCAGTAAAGACACTACAATGGTGAATCCATGATATGGAATATCTTCTCTGACCTCACACATTCTTAAATTCATTCACATATTTATTACATTCCCAGAAACTATTCACCTCAGAAATAATACAAAAATTAGATTTACATAAAAGTTTTAAACAGTTCTTTCACTACCAGAAAGTTTGGGAACTTTTTGTGGTTGATATTGCAACTATGAAGTACAGTCAAGAGCTCTACTCCGAAATAAACAAATTCATATTTGACTCATCGTGCTTCAATTTCTGGATGTGCACGCGTGAAACATTATCACCTACAATCTCACTGGGATTCAGCAATTTGAACTGATGAGCTAGATTTACCTATAACATTAAATAAAGATGAAAACATATACGTTTAATAAACAACTGAGGCGTTCTCAAATCTCAGTTCCACTAAAAAATAATAAGACTTCCAGGGTCCACAGCAATGGATGGTCTTGGTAGCCAATCAAAAATTTCTGGTTGCCAGGCCTCTGCCTCTCCCCTCAAGGGCTGGAGGTTTCCTTGACCTTGCACTGCACATTTGAAAGTTCAGTCAGGTACAAAACCCTGTTCCTCTTCCCAGCTCCAAGCTTTGGAGGAAAGCTGGACTTCATTTCTTCCATATTACACTCCTAAGGTACTAAAAATGCCTCAAACAAACAAAAAAACACCCACCACCAATAAGTGCAACAGAATGGCCCCAGCTTGTTCCCTGAGCTTGAAGGGGTAACACAGATACATCCCAGCCACCCAAGGAGTGGTGGCACCAGGAAAAAAAAATGGAGGAGAGGCAACAAAGGGGGAAAGTGCATTGATTTCTGGAACAAAAATTGCGGGGGGGGTGTGGGGTAGGTAGAGCAGACCACTTGTCTGGGGGGCACTTGCTCCCCGCCCCCCTCAGAGCTGCCCTTCCTCCAAAGCACAACATAACTGCTGGCCAGTGTGGGGTAGTGGTTAGAGTGTTGGACTAAGACTGGGGACTAAGTTTCATGACCCATTCAGTCATGAAACTCACTGGGTAACTCTGGGCCATTCATTTCTCTCTCAGTCTAACCTACCTCACAGGCTTGTTGTGAGAAGAAACATAACCATGTATACCACGCTGGGCTCTTTGGAGGATGAGCGGGATATAAATATTTAAAATAAATAAATAACAAACAACAATTTCCTAGTCACATTGAACTTCTGAGGCACTCAGAGCATCTTAAAAGCAATGCCTCTTTCCCATGCCTTCAAAGCACAGCACAGGGTGTCACAAGTCCTCTCCTCTCCAAGTTCTCTGTGCATGCCAGAGGTCTTGGGAGGATGACAGTGATGGTCTCTTGTAGGGATGTGCACGGAAGCAGGCAGGGATGGCTTAAAGGGGTAGGGGGTAAGTCTTTAAGGGTGGGGGTAGGGTGCACCCTTGATATTTATTGCTTGATCCACTGTGCATTACAGACAAGGTGCTCCTATTGTGAAGAGGCCTCAGAAATGAATTCTAATGTATTATCAGTTAACACGGAAACCCAATCAAATGTAGCAATTTTCTGGGCTCAAAATGAATGTCAGATGAAATTCAGTGTGTTTGGCTGATGGGGTCAGGAACAGCCTAATGGAAGACAGCCCAACAGTTCTAACTGTGGTTCTCTGACTTCTAATTACCACTGATCAAAAGCAAAATGGGAAATTGGACTCCCACCAACATGTTTATGGTTCATGTTTATGAACCATAAAGGAATTTCAATCAGGTGATCTTAATTTTAGCTTATACTTTCATGTGCGCTTAAGGTAAATTTAATAACAAAATATCAAATTCTCTAGGTCATCTATTCCAGCCAAGAATGGTAAGTATGTGCTTAAGGTAAATTTAATAATAAAATATCACATCATGTGCTTAAGGTAAATTTAATAATAAAATATCAAATCCTCTAGGTCATCTATTTCAGCCAAGAATGGTAAATATGTTTAAAAATGTTCAGATGGAATGAAAGGATGATGCCTTTGGTTTTCAAGCAAAGTTGCTATGCGGGCTTTTAAGACCACAACTGTATGACTAATATCAGTGGCTCACATGCTCTGCATGTGTTATGCCGGTGTTTCCAATTGGCCCATGCTCTTATGGGCTACTAAGGAAGCACCAGTAGTCTTGTGCAAGAGCACAAACACTTAAAGTTGCACACCCACACTTTGTGAGCACAACTTACATTTGAAACAATGTAAGTTGTGCTCCTGAAGTGCCAGTGCACATCTTTAACTGTCCACACTCTCATGGAAGACCACTGGCATTTCATCAGCAATGTGACACCCACAGCAATGTGGGCCGATCGGAAACACCAGTGGACCACTGCAGAGCACATGGGCAACTAAAATCAATGGGCTGTATCCTATGTAGTGTTTGTGCTCAAATAAGCAATCTTCTCCATCCTTTCCTGCAGTTCCCTGAGTCACCCCTAAGGGACAGCGAGCCTCTTGATATGTAAACCGCCATGAATCATTTTTGGAAGGGCGGTATATAAATCAAATAAATAAATAAATCGCGTGGGGTGCAGCATGGTGGCAGGAATGGGAGAGGAAAATCCCTAGAAAGTAGATGTAGGCACGTTGTGAGAGACTCGCTTGACTGCATCCTTGTCTTTTGTGGGGCTCTGGTGGTTACAGTGGTGAAGAAGAGGCAAAGGACTGCTTGCACCAGTGCTGTTGCATTCATGGTACTCAGCAAGCAACCTGACGCATTTTGCAAAAGATGGTCATCAAGTTCTATGCTAAAAGATCTAGCATATCTAGCCTAATAAAAATCAGAGGAAAAGCAAAAAAATTTTTAACAAGCACACCTACAAAGAAAAATAAGGAGTAAGTGCAAATAATATTCACAGGGGAGCCATTTTTAAAGGTACTCAAGTGTTCTGTTTGTATTTGAGATTCTCCCTCATCTCTTTTTACTTCGTCCTCTCACCAGGTTTGGCTCTTGAGACTTCAGACCAAATGGCCACATCCAGAGAGCCATGCCGGATGCATTGGGTATTCAGAGTTCTATAGCCAATACCAGCTCCTTGTTTCCCCCTGCAGTGTTCCCTCTAATGTTGTTAACTACAACTCCCATAATCCCCAGCCAAAGGCCACCACAGCTGGCGATGCTGGGAGTTGTACTGAACAACATCTGGAAATCCCTGCTAGAGAGAACACTGTCCCCCTGCCAATAAAACTTGGGGGGAGCTTCAAAAAGGTGGCCTAATTTCGTGCAGAAGCAGCTTTTGGGGGCAGTGTCAATCTCCAGAACAAAGAAAGTAGGTAAATCTCAAAAGGCACTAAAAGAAAAGTATGCATTTACACAAGCACTCCAATTTGTTGCCTAATGCATTTTGAACAGACCCTGTTGTTTGTTAGGGACAGCTAAAAAACAACTCCAAAAAATTATGATTCAAATAATCTATCACAACACACCTCATACAACCTCCCAAATGTTAATGGGTGGGATCCAAAGTATTTTGAGTGTCAGGAGAGCAACTGCTATAGAATGAATGAATGAATGAATGAATCAGTTTACAAATGTTTGCACAAATGCCAGTGAAACAGTTTGCACTGTGTTATGATGTATATGTTCTGTATGTAGGTTTCTCACACTTACACTTCTAGTAGAGCCTGTACAAGCCAGTAAACATCTTCAGGTTTCATTTAGGTTTTTCTCATTCAACCCACCAATGCAGGCTGTAAAACAGCCCTTCTATGAGTAGAAGACATCTTCCATATGTGGAAGTGCACTTTTGGATTCAACTTCTTATTTTCAACCATAACTCTTCTTGGGCTGCTTTGGACAATACTTTCGGGCTGATCTGGCCCACTGCATGGAGTGGAGTGAGGGAACATCTGTCCTTCCCACTTTCACATGAAAATGCCATGTCAAAAATTGGCCAATACGTGTCATACAATGCACAGACAACTTCACTGTGTGGTTGATTCTCTAGAATATATCGAGTGAATTGACTGTGCATATGAGGTCTATGCGAATCAGGATGTGCCATTCCTGCAGGGCTTTTAGAGGTGGTACACCGGGAAGATAAGCATACCCACAGCTCCACAAGATGAGCAAGAATGGTGTAGAAGAGGGCAACCAAGATGATCAGGGGCCTAGAGCACCTTCCTAATGAGGCAAGGCTACAACACCTGGGGCTAGTTTAGAAAAAAAGATGACTGTGGGGAGACATGATAGAGGTCTATAAAGTTATGCATGGTGTAGAGAAAGTGGATAGAGAGGAATTCCCTCTCACATAACACTAGAACCAGGGATCATCCCATGAAATTGATTGCCAGGAAATCTAGGACCAACAAACGGAGGTACTTTCTCATCCAACGCATAATCAACTTATGGAATTCTCTGCCACAAGATGTGGTGACAGCCAACAACCTGGATGGCTTTAAGAGGGATTTGGATAACTTCATGGAGGAGAGGTCTATCAACGGCTACTAGCTGGAGTGCTGTGGGCGACCTCCAGCCTCAAAGGCAGGATGCCTCTGAGTACCAGTTGCCGGGGAGTAACAGCAGGAGGGAGGGCATGACCTCAACTCCTGCCTGTAGGCTTCCAGCGGCATCTGGTGGGCCACTGTGCGAAACAGGATGCTGCACTAGATGGGCCTTGGGCATGATCTAACAGGGCTGTTCCTATGTTCTTAATGGCATGAACATAACATCCAAACTAGACCTTTCTCTTAAAAACCAACAGCAAAACAAACTCTTGCCATTGACCTACTGCAATGTGATAGAATCCAATTCATTGTTATGTATCCTAAGTGATCAAATATTATTTTCTTTTGACTCAGATGTGGAGCTCTTTCTCACGATCTGTGAGAAGGAGCTTGAAGTGGCAGAGGAGGACGCCTCCAAGAGCTTACTTTCCCCGCAGACAATGTCCATCGCTTTGCTGGGCAGGCAGACCGTTCGACCACACGGCTGCAGCTGCTGCTGGCAGCAGGGAGGTTTGGGGGCCAGAATGCCCCCAGAACTCCCACAATGTGAGTGTGCAGTGCATTATGGGGATTCCTCCGACACCAGCTGGTAGGGATGTGCACACAACCATTGGGCGCTCCATTCCAGGAGCGCTGAACCAGTTCCGTGGACAAGTTCAAGCCAGTTCAGAAGTGGAGTGTGTGTGGATAACTTTAAGGGTAGGGGAGAGTGCTCTCAGCCCTCCTGCCGCATTTCCCCCACCAGCGCTGTGTATTCAAACGGGCCAGTGTTGTACCTCCCTGCCGCCCTGTTGCATCCTCAAACCGGAAGTTCCCAGTGCACATGTGAATGCCATATGTGCAAGTGCCGGTTCCGTGCACATCCCTACCAGCCGGGAGCCTCACAGTCACCCAGCCCCTACTCCAAGCAGCCAGAGCTGGCAGATGCTAAGAAAAATGGGGCTAAGGGAGCGCATGCTCCCAACCTCATTTTAAAGCAGGAGTGGGGGACCTTGACCCTCCAGCTGTTTTTGAACTACAACTCCCACCATCCCCAGCCACAATTGGCTAGGGATGATTGGAGTTGCAGTTCAACAACAGCTGGAGGGCCAAGGTTCCCCACCCCTGTTTTAAAAGCAGACTCTGGAGGTGGGTTTGCCAGAGGGAGTCACGTGGCTCCCGGCCCAGCAGTTCTGATGTTCAGCTAAGACCAGGCTTGGCTTCCTTAGCCCAGTTTTGGCTGATTGTCAGAACAGCCTCATTCAGTATCCACACTTATTTGCCACTAACTAATGCCTTGCATTGGATAGAGGCCAAGTGCACAGAAAAGAACCTATGCTGCTCCCCAACAGATTGGAATACACATCAGTTTAGTGCTGGTATACACAGCATCTTATTTCAATATGTATAGCATATGAAATAGCCAAGACTTCAGCCATGAATTTAGGCTATTGTCTTCAAGGCACTTAAGATGAAATCCTCAAACTGTTTGTTCTGAAATTATTCCTCTGAAACCAATGAAATTACTCTAGAAATAAGACTGTTCAGAAGTCGCTTTTAGGATTGCAGAGTAAGAAGTCGACACACCAAGCACAATCACTGCACATTCTCCATTCAAAGCAACAGGGTTCATCTGGGAAGGTAAAGTGTGCCATTGAGTCGGTGTCGACTCCTGGCGACCACAGAGCCCTCTGGTTTTTCTTTGGTAGCATACAGCGGGGGTTTAGCATTGCCATCTCCTATGCATTATGAGATGATGCCTTTCAGCATCTTCTTATATCGCTGCAGCCCAATATAGGTGTTTCCCAGAGTCTGGGAAGCAAATAAAGGAGATGCCTAGTAGTGCTTGGTGAACTGCAGCTGAACAACCTGACCCTAAGAATGAATCACAGAAGCAGGTCACACTGCTTTCTACAGAACACATTTCTACAAAATGAATTTAAACCTCCCTGAGCCTTTTGGAAGGGCGGTATAAAAGTTTTAATAATAATAATAATAATAATAATAATAATAATAATAATAATAATAATAATTTAGGAACAAGTTACAAAATGTGTCTTCATGGGGCTTGCTCTTTCTTTTGATTTGGACCGTTAGCACCAAACTGAAAGTTCAGGAGCTGTCCCCCTACCAAAACAGATAGCAGACCCTTGTGCTGACATGGCATCTTGGTTTATGTAGACCGCTTCTCTAGGCTGGCTCTGATATAGTCTCCCTTCTGTAGGTGATGGACACAGGCACAGCTTATGGTATATGTTGCTTACACTGATGGTGTACACCTGATCCTAAATGTTTCCATAGACCTGCCCCAAGTTCATAAACATATGTTACTAAGAAAAGCAAAAAGAACATAATGGGCAAAGCATTAGCTATCAAAATATAATAATATTCCATTAATTATGAATTCTTGGTTCATGTAACGACTTAGATGTTACGTTTTGACAAATCTTGTTCTGGTATTCTTCCACTTTGGATATTTATGGACACACGAAATGAAGGCTCTAGCCATGCCTCTTTGGTTGCAAACCAGAGGGCTGACTTTATTTGACTTATTGTTGGTACTTGGGAGACCTCACAAGAACTGTTTTAAGCATCTATTTATTGGGCTTCCACATTGTTCCAACACAAAGCTAAACTCTGCCCCAACTTCACACACCATTAGGGCATGGATCATTGACTTTAGGTCCTCCTTGTAGGCTCCCTTCCTGCCCATTCATTCATGAAAGGTTTATTGCTCACTAGTTACTGATGAGCAGCTCCAGGAAGCTGCAGGGCAAGAAAAGGAGAGTCCTATGAGGACCATCCACCTTTTCACAAAACTGTGGGATGGGCATGGTTCAAAAAAGGGGAAAGGGGAAAAAAGAAACCATCAGTATTCTCTGCTGTGCAGGTCTGCCTTACAGTAAACCAAATTAGACAATTAGAACCCCTTTAAGAATGTTTTTTTCATGCCCTTTAACAGCATAAAGAGTCTCAGGAGTGGTCAAACGAAGGCAAAGGACACCATTAGGTCTGTTTATTGCAGTCACTATTTCCTTGACTTAGTTTAAAGGGCTCTCTTCTACACTGTTTAATTATCTATAGACCAAATAACTAGAGCCTCTGCAATTGGCCTCTTAAATTGCTTTAAGAGTATCCTCTCTCTGTTCTTGGTGTTTCTTCACTAGGTGGCTTAGAACTGCTGGCAGCATGCAGCCCAGACATTGCAGCAATGGGATTTCCAGGGGCTAATCTACAGAATAGTGACTGGCCAAGAAGACAAATGCAAAACAACTTTGGACTCTTTAGCGAGAACTGATCAACAGAATCGATGCACACAGATCTAATGCCAACATACTTCATAATAGCCAAGAAAAGGAGGGGTGGGGAAGGTTTCATTCAGGGCTAGCAGACTCACTTACCGGATCACATCTGATGACTTTTGATAGGAAATGTGTGAGGCATTGATATGAGAGGAAAGCGTTGGTGTTTCCAAGGTGAAGGCCTTGCACAGCGGCTACCACACTACCAGCTGCAATCATGGAAGGTGGATTGGAAATAAACTTAACATCTGTGGGAGAAAGCAAAAAGAAACGCAAGGGAGTTTATACATACCACTCTTATGGATGCAAGTAAAAGAGGCTTGGCCTATCGGGGGTGGGACAGAAGTAATGAAGGGATGAATGCCTGACAACATAAAGGGGCTGTCCAATGCAGCTTAAATCTGAAGCAAGTTCCTGAAAACATACTACTATTCTGATTCCATGCAAGCCAACCTACTCATTGAGGTAGATTCTTTGATGTGATCATTTTTCCAGCAGTGGTAGATAGTTAGACAAATGGGAGGCTTTATTAGTTTAGTGGCTTTATTGTGCCCCAAACTGGAGCGGTTCTTTTCAAATCTAGCCTGAGTCTTGCACTCTACTGATTCAGTCTCTGGCACCTGAAAAAGAGGCATATACTGCCTGGTGATAGCCTGCTGATGAGACCAGCATAGAAACCCCCACCCCACCCCAGTTTCAACATAATGTGAATTGCATGTTTTAGGGAGCTTTCTCATTTTGCTTTCTGTTCAAACACATGTGATCTTCAACAATGAACTCAACACAAAACAGCATCTAACAATCCAATAGACTCATTTACTTGGAAGTAGGAAGTCACTGAGTTCAGTGGAACTTATTCAGAAGTGAATGAGCATGTGATTGCCACCCAAGACTGCAATCCTAGGCATCCTCATCAGGAAATCTGCTCCCTTGAACCTAGTGGAACTTACTTCTGATTAACCACACTTGGGCTGGAAACCCCACACCTTTGGGGTTTTTTGGTGAAATGGAACTCCTATATACTTTAGTTGAGATCTTCCAACGAGCAAGTCGTTGTAAAGGAACGTTTCCTCCTGCAAGTGTTTTGCCTCAAACTGTTCTCTAGATCAGTGACCGCCTTCCATCCTAGCAACAGGGATCTCATGTAAATGTGGCATAAGGGGGTCCCAAGAACTGGCAAACATTCAGAGACATTCTGATGTGACACCACGCTGACAAGAGCCTGGGCCCATTTCCAGACCGCATTGCTGTAGGTCTAGCTACAAAGCCACTCCCATGACTGCTTAGTCCAGGGATTCTCAAACTTGGGCCCCTAGGTGTTGTTGACTACAACTCCCACCATCCCAAGCCACAATGGCCTTTGCCATGGATGATGGGAGTTGTAGTCCAACAACATCCGAGGATCGAGGACCTTTAACTGCCATTTATAATGTCATTCCTTTTTTTAAGGTAGTGATCTGCAGTTTTAGGCTGCTTCAAAGCAGGAACACTAGATTCATGATCATTAAGAGAAGGGAAATATGACAATATCCAATTGTTAGGAGGAAGATGGAAAATGTCAATTTGTACACATTCAGCTTAGGAAATACAGGAGCCTATTTCCAATAAACTTTCTCACTTAATGGGGGGCAATTCCATTCCTCCCCAGAAAACAGGTCCCCCCTGAACATATAATTTATGGACACAAAACCCATACTGTTAATATACTTTATCAATGAAATAATATTAAGACTATGCAAAAATCCTTTATTTCTGTGTTATACCTTAATTATAGGCACCTTACTTCCATTTTAAAATGTAGACAAAAGAGCAATGCACCTATTTTAAATGGGGAAATTTACTCCTTTTAGCAGGGGGGAGGCTACTCACAGCTGAGTAGCTCTTGCAGATAACAATGGAGAACTACACACAGGAAGTGGTCAAGGAATCACATTTGAAATGAACCTCTAGGACTTGGTCTATATGTAGTGTTATGCAGCCACTATGCTATGCTTGCGATGACCTTTCTACCCATTCACATTTTATAACAGCCTTTAATATTTATTGAAAGATATAAAAGGGATAGGTCTCAGTCAATATGAAAGTCTCACTGGGTGAATAAACCAGATCAAACCGATCAAAGAAATTACTGGTGTACCGTTTCAAAAAGAGTTTGAAGAAATTAAGGCAACATTGTGCCTGTCAAACGTTTGACTCTGCAGCTCCCCAAAATTTGATCTCCCACAGGTGCCCAATTACTGGGCAAATTAACACGCTTTCCAATCTGGAACAAGTGGCCTGTGCTTAATAACCAGGCCCCAAATGGGCAGGATTCAGGAGATCATTCAGATAGCAGCCAGTTTGGGAATCCAGAAAGTGTTTCCTCTTAAAGTGGTGATAAACAGGAACACGAATTCCTAGTCACACCCTCTTTCTCTCCTCGGAGGAAAAGTGATAATGAAGTTTAAATGACCAGTTTGTGTCTGTCCCCATAACCACTCCAGACAAGCAGCATGGACAGACTTTTTGTTGCGACACAACAAGGAATTATTTGTGGCAGAGACCACTAATTTCAGCATATTAATCAGGGGGCCCCTCTCGGCTGTAATTGGATGCCCCCAAGTGAAGAGTGTGGCATCATTGTCAGCCTCCATTGCCTCATCTTGCGCTATTGAGCGCTCAGGAACAAGGGGGCTTCGGTGAGATGAATTAGACCTGACACAGCAACAATGGGGAAGGGGGCCCCTCAATTGAAGCACACATCCCCAGTAGCCTATCTGAGACTTCATCCAAAAAGAATAAACAACTTCAGTGTTGTTAAAAAGAGAGGAGGGAGTGGGGGGGAGAGGAGAGAGAAGAATGCCAGCCACCCTGAAGGGAGGACAAAGCAGGCATCGAGGCGCTGTAGCGCTTTAAAAAAAATTCCTCACAAGGCAAGTCACCCCTTTTCCTTTTTAAATGGAGCAGCAATTCCATCCGTCTGGAGAGCTGGAGGCTATGAATGAAAATCTTTTCATTGAGGCAAATCAAAACTCTGAACATAAATCACTGGCTGCAAGATGCAACAGGTTCCAACTGGTCACATACCTTGAGACTTCCAATTTTAGAAAGGCGCAAAGAATAGAGGAATTGTGGCAAGCTTGTTTCAAAGGAAGGGCTTTGCTCCAGTAAAAATCACATTAGAGAATGATCATAATCCTCCCAAAGGGACCGAGGATGTTTAGACAATCAGAGGTAGGGAAGGAAATACTGCATCTCCCAATATTGTTCCTATTAATTGCTTTGCTTCCATAGGGCTAGAGAAGAACTCATTTCAGCTTGGATCAATGAAGCTTCCTTCATTTGAGTTTATCCCTCCCTTGCTGGCTATGCCAGGACCCTATTCATTAAGCTAAATAACTCTTAGTATTTCTCCCCCTCCCTTCCTCAACCTCCCACCAAAAAAAAGGAGTCTTCAGTGGAAATATATTCAAAACAAACAAACAAAACTGGCAAAGCAAATCCATTTTGGCTTAGCAAAGAATTGAAGCCGGAGCATAAAAGGAATTCCTTTTAGCATCACCTTTGCTTTTAATCTTCTTTATATCTAAAACAAAACCACATTCAACCCTTTTTCCTGCACCTTCACCTTGTTCAATTTGTTTTCTTGCTTTATTTAAGGCAAGTAGTTACAATGCCAATCTCCCAAGTGCCGATCTCCCTTTATTTAGTAGAAAAAGCCCAGGTTGTGCTACAGACAATGTTCAATAGGCCAAATGGACCTTGACTTTAATGAGCTTTGGATCAAGTCTCACTGGGTGTTTGGGGTTAATAAAATGAGTTTGTAATTCATCCAAATGAAGTTTGGCAAATCCAAATAGCACAACTCAGAACTGACAAAATCAATCCTCTCAATTGCAGAGCTTGCATCCTTTCTTCTTTCCTTGCTCTCTGTCTAGGCATCCCTAGTCAATTAACTAAAAAACAACAACAACATGGCTTTTAAGGATAAATTCACCAACATAAAACCCTATTAAACAGTGTTTACTTAGGCAAAATTCCCACTGACTTCACTGGGGTTGGGGGCTCCCTTGTTGACCTCCACGCTTCCTTTAAGCCTGTGTAAAAAATTTCTGGACAAGGTTTGCATTCACCAATTCATTTTCCGGTTCTACGTATGGCATTTAGAACAATGTTTAAGATAGGCCTCTAGACGTGCCTTCTAAAAAGAAACATAACAACACTGACAGCAGATCAAAGTACTTGGCTCTTTGCGAGCCTCCAACCTTTGAACTATTCTTGTTTTCATCACTGTGGAACTGTTTCTGCCAGAGCAACAACCCAGGTTAAACATCCCCATATCCAAAAGAGGAGGCTGGATGGATATAAGAAAGAGACGCCAACGGCTATTAACGTCACTATGTGGCTACAATCTAGGCTGCCCCACCATTCGGGTTCACTAGCCTGCTGTAACTCTTGGCTCTCCCAAACTGTAGATATTGCTAGTTTAGTTAGAAACTATTTTGAAAATGTTCTAATTGTTTTTAAGGGCTTGGCAAGGAATGCATTTTACAGAAAATCCTAAACTGCCTATTTTTCTAAAGTTAGGTTCAGGATGAAAGGCAAGCCTGAAAACTGCCAATATTTACATATTTTCTTTGGAGATTCTGCGGCTGCCTCTCCAAGCCAGAGCTTGCAGTAGGAGGGACTGTGTGAAACCAGTATGAAAAAGGTTTCTGCTTGTTATTTTTCTTGAGTCCTTTCGCCAAGGATCTCAGGTGTGACATCACTACCTCTGCTGCGAGTTACCTTGGGCATCAACTTGACCCATGAATTTTAAAGGCAATTCAGTTTTCTGAGCTTAGAAAAGTCTATTTACATCTACATGTTCCATGTCCATTTGGGATCGCTTCATCTGACAAACCATATCTCACAAGATCAAGATATACAGTCCTGGTATATATTGCTTTTGAAAGCATCAGTCAGATCCTTGAGAGTCAACACTGCAGGCTTCCATTGGAAGGGAAATGTGCTTTGGCAACATTCGCTTCCTTGTTCTTTTGCCATTCCAGATCTTTCTTGCCACACTGGCAGACATCCATTTTCCCTCTACCTTTCCCATTTTCTTCTTGGCCTTCTACCCCCCTCAAATAAAGCATCAACAGTGCTACCTGGGCACAAGGAATGCAATGTTACATTCCTGACCCCACACTCCTGCTTGCTTGAGGACTGGGGGAGGGACAGGGAATGAAGGAAATGAAATGGTAGAAAGGAAAGTATGCGGAGCTATGCACACCCACAGTGAATGCCCTTGAAGCCAAAAGCCAGGCCTCTACAAAGAAGATTTCATCATCCGTGTTTCTGGGTCCTCCTGGGGTTTCATGACCACATGCGTTCAGCACAGCACGTGGTCAGCTGTGAGTGGACTGCAGAGGCTAAGCTCTTGGCCAGAGAACCTTAGTTAGTTGCACATGCTTCTTGTTTCTCCTCCTGCCCTTTGCCAGCAATTCTGGGGAAGAGGCAGGAAAAGGTGCAATCTGAAATGTTCCAGGGAAAGCAGACATAAATCCTTCAGCCCAAAAACTCTGGAGAGAAGGGGGAGGCTTTAAAGGCATTTCACCTTCCAATCCAGGAGCTCTTTGGAAGTCTTTCCGAGACCTCGCTCTGCTGTGGGAAACCATCTAGCCATTTTTTCAGCTGAGCTACAAACACCACATTATTTTGCCACTTTCCACAAAGAGTTTATTTCACCTTGAAGCTCACAGGAAATGCTTTCTTTGGGCAAACTCACCTTTGGCAAAGTCATCCATGTTCTGCAAACGAGACAATGCTTAGCGCAGGCATTAGCTATGCTGAAGCTTAGTGCCTGATTTAGAGGGCGCCCCTACCAAATTCTGGGCAGTGGGTAAGGGAAGAGGATGTGTTTGCTGGGGGACACAGACACACGACACGCCTTCCAAGGGTGCGAGGCTCATACCTGTAGCGCATAGAGCCACAAAAGTCTGGGCGTGTTTACGGATGATCTGCTTGCTGTCCTCAGCCACAGGCATTTTAGTTAGAAAATGTTCAATAAAATCATGAGGGGTCATTGCAGCCAGATTCCATTTCAGCTTATTCACCAGAAGAAGTTCCATATGCTACAGGAGGAAGGGGGCATGGGGGGGGGGGGAGAGGAGGAAGAGAGAAAAATGTGGTTACAAAGTTCCCTTTATAAATAGCTGGAAATGAAGCATTTACTTCTGAAGTAGCTGCTTTAGGACTGGATACTATAGATGCTTTCTTTTTGGTGCTTTGCTCTTGCATGGTGGCAAATCTCACCAACAGAAACGGTATGTGTGCCAAACACAGCAGCAGCCATAATGCCACCAGAGTACAGAAGCATGGCGGGAAAGGCGCCTTTCTACATGAAAATTACATAATTCTCTTCCCTCCCCCTTTCTCAGCGCCATCATCACCCACAGCTGCTGGAAACCAAAAGTGCTCCATTAACCAAGCATGTAGCTTGAGCTAACACAAGAGGGCGCCAACCACCCACTTTTCCTCCCATCTTGTTACTGTATTTTCCCCTTGTTGCAAGCTAACAAGGATTTAACATATTAGGGAATTTTCATTCAATTAATCTACTGCACAATGTGAGCTGCAGCAGGCATGAAGTTGACTAATACTCTCATACTAAAAACATGTATGCACTTTCCCCCCAAGTAAGTATGCTTATGATGGCAGCTGAATAGTCTGATCCTGGTGCGTGCGGGATCATCTTTTAATTTGAAAATAAATCTGGGTTAAATGGGATTTACTCCCAAGGAATGGGCATAGGATTGCAGGTTTAGTGGAACATCCCTCCTTTCTATTGCAGAAACATTCAGAATAGGATGATTTGTACAACACTTGTCATATACAATTATATTTCTTCTTTCTATTGAGGCAGTCTAGAAGCTGTATAGATCAAATGGGAACAGTTTGAGTAGGCAAACCACATGCAGTTATTAAATAAATATGTGTATATATCAGCAGGAGGGGGTGAGGATAGGAAGACCTGAAGAACATGACCTATACTTTTCTTAGTTTGGTTTCTTATTTGTTTCCCTGTTGAGAGAAATATGAAATTACCAGTAATTCGTTGGGTCTAATGGAGTTATCAGTGTAAATACATAGTTTTTCTGCTGTTAGAGGAATAGTTTCCTTCATTTTTGAAGCCACAAACATACAGGTAGCTCCCAGTAGCTGCAAATGGCTTTTCTTGAGGGGTTCAAAAGACAGATATCGGTCCAAATAATTCATAGCCAAAGGGAAAACCTCCTCTTCGCATTTCTGTTCCTCGCAAACCTGCAGGAAAAGGAAAGCAAGATTGTTGAAAGAAGTTATTCCTTTAATCATGGGGGGTTCTTCTCCCCTTCCCGCAACAAAATGCTTTCAGCAGATGAGATATCGTTGAGAAGAATAAAATACAATGAATTTCATTAAAAGTTGAAGAAACAGAGGTGTGAAAAACTGAAAGAGAAAGTTGCAAGTGGAGTTAAAAAAACGTGGCTGATGACTGGCAGAAAAGAAAACAGGCTTACTAGCCCCAAGAGCCTTCGACAAGCACCCCAAATGGGCAAATTGGTTTCAAAATGCAGAAGGGGGGGCCTAGGTGCCCCCTATTGGTTCCAGTTTGCTTGGGTGCTGCCGATCCCCCTCTTTGCTCGAGACACAAAGGTGGCGTCCAGAGGCAGCTGCAAGCTTTTTCCCCAGACGTCATCTTTTCAAAAAATATTTAAAAATATTTAAAAAATCAGCAGCCGCCCCCAAAGCGTCTGAAAACACCCCCCGGAGGGTCCTTTACTGGTCTCCACTGCGAAAGAGCACGGGGGACGTTCCAGAGGGACACCCCGAAGTCAAACTTCGGGGCTCCCCATTCCACTCCTCTCTCTCCCCCGTGAGAAGCAACGTGCGACATTTCCCAGCGCCGGGGCGGCAGGGTGGGCTTTCAAAAATTAATTAAAAATAGATCGCAGGCACGCAGCGCTTCGGAAAAGGGCTGAAAATGTAGCCCAGGCTCCCCTCGTCCTTCTGGGGGGCCCCTGGAGCATGTCTCGCCGGGGGGGAGGGAAATCCCCACTGGTTTTTGCCGGGCGCCCTTGCCGACAAGTTTCTGGAGCAGAAGCATGTCTTCCAGGGGGGAAGACCAGAGGAGACTCTGCTCGGAACAAAGAAAAGTATCTAGCAGAGACTCCCCAAGACAGCCCCGCCAGGAGCCCGAGGACCCTGTGATCTGTGGCCCCACGAGGCCCTCACTTGCCTCCGGCGGGGCTTCTGCCTTCCCAATTATTAATAAACACTTGGCCTTTACAATAAAAGAACAAAGATGGCGCATAATACTGGCACGGGGAACACTTGCATACGTGTCCATGGATATTAATTTAAAATAAAATCCCAATCAAATGCATAGCAAGCATTAGGGGTTGCCCAAGAACTCGGAGAGAGCATTCTAGGCTCCTGGGATCCAGAGATCCCCCCGAGGCACAAGGAAGGGGGCGCGTTTGGGAACTTCCCAAACTACTTTCGGGACCCCCTCTCGTTGCCCGAACTCGTGCTATATGGAGTAAGAGGCCCCCACTTCTTAGTGACACTAGACAATCCGTGTTCCGGCAAAGCTTAGCAAAAGTCTAAAGAGAAGAGGCAAGGCGCTGGATGGTTGGGTGGGGGAAGAGAAGGCTCTACCGCTAGCAATATGTTTTAGGGTGCAGGAAATGGGGCGGGGGGGGAGACACTGGGACACAGGAATGGTTTTATTCGTAAAAGGGACAAGCTTGTGCAAAGCACGTTACCAACCTCCAACATCCAAGTGGCCACTACTTTCCTCATATATGGTAAGATTTCCTTCTGCACGCACTTGAAGTAGGAGACCGAGGGCGAGCAGGTCTCCTCTGCTTTCAGCATAGTCTGCAAGACCCTGTCATTGAGAAGGCTGGCATCTTGATAGGCTCTCCTGATGGTCTCCACTTCACAGCAGAGCAGCTGATGTTCCATGTCTGCCGCTGCTGCCGCCGCCGCCTCCTCCTCCTCTCCGCCGCCGCCGCCTCCTCCTCCTCCTCCGTCTTCTGCAGGCAGCTTTGCTCCAAGGACTGAGTCAGTCTCTGGCTCTTCCCCTTCCAGGAGTCCCTTAGATGCTGCTTGCTGCTACTGCTGCTACAGCCCTCTGGAGGCTGCAAAACTTTCTAACTTCCAACAAAACTCTCCTGTATGGGTCCCCGTGACGTTACTGTTGTTAAGCAGAGATCAAAGCCCGCAGAGAGAATGCGAAAGAGAGGGAGAGGGAAAGAAGCCAAAAGCAAGGGGCAGAGCCCTTAAGCCATCCCATAGGCTTCAAGTCCTTCCCCTTTGCTTAGCTTCGACAGAAGCAGGGCTTTTGATGCAAATGCAAATGAGGACAAGGGCTTGCTTTCTTTTTCGGGGGAAGGAGCGAGGTGGTGGGGGAAGCCCAAATTGTCTTTCCACTGGATCAGGCAGAATTTTAAAAATGGAGAGGGCTCCGGGAGCCGAATGATGAATGAGACTAGGCCACACACAGACACGTTGTGGGTGGAAAGGGCTGGGAGACGAGCTTCGGATGCCCTCAGAAGGAAAGAGCACCACCACCAAATGATCAGACGATCACCATCATTAGTTATCAGTCTATGAAACCAGCATTAATTATTATCATTATCATTATGCCACTCTCAACTATTTTCAGGATAGGTACAGAAAATAACATTTTAGCCCCAGGGCTAAAGTTACTGTCACTGAACCTCATCTTCAACTCCTTTGGATAATATTACATATCCACATTGTGTGTCACTTTCTCTTTCTTTCTTTCTACTTTGAAGTCTACCAACACGGTCCTAAACGCAATTTATGCAGGAATGCCCCGGCAATTTCAACGAGGTTTACTTCCAAGATCGGGATGTTACTCTGCAAACTAGAGAAACAAAGATAACTTTCGCATAACATAGCAATATTCCCTTTTTAATGCCTTATCTGAGAAGCCAGAGCCAATGGGGTTTCTAGGTGAATGTATTTTTGCATCAAAGTATAAGCCATTAACCCTAAAGATGCAACACACCACACGACAAGCACCCAATAAGTGCGGCTTTGCAAGATGGTGGCGAGCATTTCCTTCCGCGTGTTCAGTTCGAAAGCTAAGAGGAAGCGGAAGTGCACGTGGCCTTCGCTCATCGCTCTGGATATCAAAATAAATTCAGGTTCGTAGTTAAAGTTATAGAGACACTGATTTCGGCATGAAGCACTGCTTCTCAGAATACAGTTCTACTGTCGATTGTATACGCGGATAAATCTCGCAGATTTATTTTTTTTAATGGTAGGGGTGGATGGGTTTGCTAGCTCTTCGTATGTGAAGTTCCCAGATACCATCCCACCAAAAAAAAAAAAAGGTGTAATCTAATTTTATTTTATTTGTTTATTTGTTTATTTAAAGCAACAGATAAGCCTTTTTCTCTAAACGCAAGACATGTCCTAGTCTTTTAAGGAGTTACGGACATGGGCTTCATTTTGTTCCCTGGCAGAAGTAATCAAATCTATTGGGGAGAAATGTAGGGTCTTGTCTCCCATTTCTAGCAGAAGTCGAAGATAATGAACGCCTCAAATACTGAAAATGCGTCTGTTCTCAAAATACGTTCGGTTAAAGCTAGCTTTTCAGAAATGTCTCAAGAATTTGGCTGATCATTTTATTTAAAATTCATGAAGAGCCAGGCTCCAAGTCTTCTTTATGTTTGGGGGAAAGAGAAATGTGCTGTTTTCTTTGCAAAAGATTCTTCCCCCGGTCCTATGCATACTTGGAAGTAAGCCCTACTAAGTTCAAGGGGCTTACTCTCAAATAGTCAGGCATGGTTCTATAGATTTATAAATCGTGGGATCTGCACGGGAAGCAGGAATCTGACAGACCAGTCCTGTTTACTCGGAAGTAAGCCCCACTGCAGACAGAAAGGTTTACTCCTAGTAAGCGCGCGCGCGTAGAATTGCAGCCTGAATCTCCTGCGCATGTCCACATCTATATATGCGCTATTCCAAGACAGCACGATGACTTCCTGTGCAGTTCCTCCGTCGGCAGGGTGCCTTCTAATTGAAGCGCAGCCTGGCATTGTGGAACGTTAAGTAAACTCCAACAAATTCCAGGCACGCCTTGATATGCAAACTTAAAAGATATGTTTTTGCATAATAATTCCTGAATCTCCAAGTCTGAGAAAGCTCTCCCACCCCTCCCCCACCACCACCTCTGTTCTATTCTAAAACATTCCGGGAAAGGAGTATGTCCCCACTGCAGGAGCGCTTAGATATGTTATTTGTGACTCGATTTATTTCTTAATTTGCTTTTAGCAAATAAAGTCGGCCAATAGCCAGCTGAACATACTCTCACTCTCTCTCATATACAGTATTTGCTTTATAAAATCGGTTCCCCTTTCCAGTGCGTTTGTTTTTCTTTCTTTTTTTTAAGAGCACGATGAGAGCAATGTTTTTTCATTCATAAAAATCCGCGTCGGTGTGGCAGGAGCCCTTGATTTATGAGACGGAGTGGTATCAGCTACAGCTTTTCCGGAGCCCCCCTATTACCACCACTCTCCAGCTGAGACGGCTGCACAGAAAGACCGGCTTCTGCTGCGTGTGGCAATATTGCATGAGTGAGATCGCCCACTTAAAACAAAATTGGCTCTAATTCCTGGAGGGAACGCTCCCCCCCACCCCGCAACTGGGCTCCAATACAAGAGGAAACTGGAATTAGCATAAGCCAATAGGGGAATAGATCTGTTACCAGGCGGATCAGGCAGATCCTGAACTAGGAACTTGTTTGATTTCTCTCTGACAAGACAGAGGGGTTTGGTCAAAAGTTCGTGAGCTGTAGAAAAACGTGAAGCTTTACTTGCACAAGGGAGTGGCGGGGCGGGGAAACCTTTGATGAACCTTCTCACGTTCACGATGGCACTGCTCTCGCGCCCACCTTGTTAAAAAGGTGTATTGTTTCGCTTTTCACTGTGGCAATATTGCACGAGTGAGATCACTGAAAAGCGAAACAATGGTAGATTGAAGATACTCTTTATTTCATTTTAAAGAATAATTGGAAATCAGCTGGCATTTTACAGTAGTTGAGTCTAAGCCCTTCGCAGTCCACGTGTCCTCTTGACCTGCGGTTTGGAGATCAGAAGTGAAATAAATGTGTAGATCTGTTTAAACCTGCAGTTTTGCCATGTTTGTGTGTGGAACTGGTGTTTTAGAAATGAATATAAATTCGTACTTGGCTATTGGCTTTTTGCCTATTGGAGTAAAGGACTTGCGGTTACTCGGGAGGGGGGTGATCTTGTTTTCCCATCTTCTGAGGTTAGTTTTTCTATTTCCGCTGCAGAAGCATCAGGTATGTCAGATTCTCATCGGCGCTCAAGCATGCCTTCTCATTTCTGCCAGTTAGAGGCGCGCACTTTTCCCTCGATCCCCAACACCGGGAACCAGCCTTCTTTTGTTTGTAAGAATGCCATAAATTAAACAAACCACTTCCCACATGTGTAGGTGGAATCTCACCTTGAGCTAGATACCTGATCGGCAACTTTAAAGGCGTTCTTTTTTCTCTGCGCTCCCCCTCCTCCTCGACTCAGTCAATGTTTTCCATTGTTAAATATTTCCAAGTCTCATTAAAAAATATGCAGCTCCTTCAGGTCTCACGTTCGGTTTTCACATGGGGTTTCTAAAGCACGCACCCACTTCATTTTTCACCTGCGATTTTCTTTTTTTTTTAAGCTAGAAGACAAATGATGCGTGATTTTTGCCCCCGGTTTGTTCCGGCAGGTTTACCAACAAGTTCAGAAAAGGAATACTTCATGGTTGCAACTGGAGCGATAGGAATGAACCCTTTCGCTCTGTCAATATGCCCTCCCCAAATTATTAGTTGCAATCAATGAATCTCTTTCAGATTAAAACTTAAGAGGAAATTTTCTCCTCCGGATAGCCTTGGAAAGAGGGTTTGCATAGGAGTTAGAGAGTCCTACATTCGCCGTCTACTCGGGAACTACGGGCGATCACATACACCCACACCCCACTTCCAAAAAGCCGGCAGGCTGCCCGCCCCCTTCTTTCTCCCCCCCCCTTCAGTCGTGAGAAGAGGTATACGCTCTTTTCTTTTTTTCAACATGTCGCATCTGAAGAAGGGGCCCGCTTAAACTTATTATTATTACTATTATGCATGCTTACTTGGCAGTAAGTTCCGTTGTGCCCAATGGGGCTTTCTCAAAGAGTGTGGGTAGGGTTGCAACCCTGGCAAATGATACACGGAACACAGAAACTACTCAGGCTGGTTCGCTCAACAGATCATGGATATCCCCCTGCTCGCTGGCTCTCAAAGACCTTCAATACAAGAAAGCAGACACACACTTGGAAAGGCCTGTGGTTAGATCTGTGTCTGTCGGCATACAAATCAGCATGAGTTGTTCTACCTTGAGCGGGCTGCGTGAGGTGACCTACCACACCGCGGCGCGCATGGTTTCTAAGGTCTTGCTGTGTCTCGCTTGCCTTCAATTGTTTTAAAGCGTGGTGTTCCTAGCCGGCCACGCTTTTCTCAGTCATTGACTTAAGGCGGATTCCAACGACGTGTTTAATGCGTGGAATCCTCAACTTTTCGCCTTTTGGAACATCCCCGTTCCCCCCCCCCACCCCATCCCTGCGAGAAATTCTACTTGATCTTGCTTTCGATCATGCACGGATTGGATAGCAACTTCGAGAAGTTGAAAGTCATGAGCGCCTCTGTGTGTGTGTGTGGAGCACTTTTGCGAGTAGTTTCTCATGATGCAATTATCAGCGTTCTTCCCCTCTCTCCCCCCACCTTCCAAAAATGTCATTTGAACTTCTTCCAAATGGGGGACGTCAGAAACTAGAAGTTATCTGTTGCTATGCTGGAGAGGTGTGGTCAGAAGACTTCCTCTCGAAGCCTCCTCGAACTAGCCCGTCTGGGGAACGAAGTAATAATCATGGGATTATGCATTCTTATTTAAAACAGCAAAATCGCAAGGCTTCCCCCTTACGTAAGGGCCATTGACTACATTGTATTTGCCTGAAAGAGGTGGATCATAATGCAAATGATCATGATTTCTGAGATCCGAGCTCTTCGAATGTTTCCCAAACCCAAACCGCGAGAGGGTTAGGATCACAGTGGAGGGGCGGGGTTACCCGTTTCTAACTACATTTTGAAATGTTTAAGGGGCGGCGCGTCTCTAGTTTATTATTCCTTTTGTGTGCTTTATTTGGAGAGAGGTGTGTGTGTTGTGTGTGTGTGAATGGCATCTGTATTTTAATAAGAAAAGATACTGCCATTTAATGCGCCGGTTCTCCTGTTTTCCCCCCACGCCAACCCGAAAAATCTTATGCGTGTTTAAAATAAACGCCAAAACTCATAGGTAAGCAAGGCAAACCCGAAGCTGGAAGAAATATAGTACGATATCGCTTTAATTGAGGCTTCTGTCTTCTGATCATTAAATGGAAGCGCAGCGAATTCCTATCATTCCTGCCTTTGCCTAAGTTAACAAGCCCACATGGTTTCTCTTATCACCAACGCGCACCGTAATGTCTCTAAAAGGCGGACCCGTCTGAACTGTGAAAGGGATATCTCTGCTTTCTCTTCACCGTTTGCAAAACTTGGAAAAACTTGGTGTCTCTAAATAATGGTGTGCAAAAAAGGAACAAAAAGAAGGGTGAATTCATTTTCCCATGAGAAGTAAGGCCCATATGTGAGAAGTAGACTCATATTTATTTTAAAAATATTAGTTTAAGAATTGGATGGGGCGGGGGTGGGGGATCTTCACAGAATAAGATCGGAGAAATGGAGGGGAAATATATAATATTCTTATCCAGTGACATAAACTAGTTGTCAGTGAGTTTCCCTTCCCACCCATACTGGCAGGTTTGTCCATCTCCCAAAAGTGGCTGACTTATTCTTACAGAGAGGGTGTGAATGGGTATTGGGGTAAAAAGGAAGTGATTTACATATAATATATGTTCCTGGGGTGTCTCTGACATATTAAAAAAAAAAAATCAATAAATTGAACCCAGGGTGGAAACAGGCTCAATTGTCAGTGGCTCCCATTAACTACTATGGTAGAAAGTAAATTGAATGCAGTGGGCAAGACTGCTGGTGGAAGGTCAAGAGCTACCTAATCTCCTGCTTCCAATAGAAAGTGGAGTAGCCAGGGGTAGGTTTTGGCACTAGTACTACTCCTGTCCGTAGGGTCAGTGGTGTCCCTGAACCACAGGGGTCCTTTACCCAGATGTATAAATGGCTGCTATTCATTTCTATGCCCTCCTCCACCCCTACACCAGCTCTATGCTTGGCAATGTTACTCAGATAGCAGAAAAATTAAATGGCCCATTCTTATTTTCTTGCAGATCTATCAATGGCTACTAGTCTTATGGCTAAAGGCTACCTCCATGTCCAGAGGCAGGGTGCCTCCAGATATTGGTACAGAGGAGCAGTGGCAGGAGGGAAAGCATGCCTTCATCTCTTGGTTGTGTGGCTTCCCAGGGCAGCCTGCTGTGTGAAATAAGGTGCTGAACTAGATAGGTCTGAACTAGAACTAGGTCTGATTGAGCAAAATTGTTCTTATGCTCTTTGCTGTGAGGACTCTGTGAGGGCCACAGTTATTCCTATGGTATATCTTCATAATCTCAGGTAAGGTTCCTTAACTTCTGATGTTGTGCTGAAGCGCCAGCTCAGGTACAGGTGTTCCCTGGGGCCATTTTTATAAGTGACACTTTTTGCTGTTTCCACATCAATAAGCTGAATGGTAAGTTGTTGTTGTTGTTGTTTTAAAAAAGTTCTCTTCCTGGGGGGATAGTCTTGATTCTTCTGGAGTTTGACCATATGCTTCCCGAATCCCTTTCAGGCCTTTCTAAAGTACCATGGATCTGCATCCATTCATTTCTCTCATCCTTTCTCCCCTACCCCCCCCAAAGGCAACTGGTTCAGAACATTTTTTATAATTTTTGCCTGGCAACTCCAGATGTTGAAGAAGTACGAGATCTGGAATGATATATATCCCATTGGTGGCAAAGACCAAAAGGCCATCAAGCAAGCAATAAGAGATTCCAGTGGAGAGAGGAACAACAGGAACCCACCAGGATAATTGGCATTAAGAATAGAACCAGCTTGATGACACATATTGACTCTTCTTAGCTATCTGAAGTATTTACAATCAGTCAAGCACCCGGCTATGACTCAGCTGTTCCAGGAATTGATAACATCAAGTCTTCAAAATGTTGATTCTTTTTTTAAGTTTGCATCTTCCAGATAAAATGTATAGAGGTGAGTGTATGTATAATATACAAATCTCAAGTATTCAGAAATGCCAGGCTTACATTACAACCCTGTGCATGTTACCTTGGAACTAAACTTCTCTGTGTTCAATGGGCTTTATGTTTTATAGCTGCTTCCCTCCTACATAAAGAAATCTTATGTAGATTTAACTAGCAACAACACAATTTTTCCTTCTCCTTTCCCTCCCTTTTCCTTTCTGACTCTTCCCCCCACTATCTACAGGATCCTCACAACAACTAAATACTGATTACTGGATAGATTACTGGATAGAAATACAGATTACTGGATAGAATATAATACTTTACAACCTAGTAAGAATGTTCAGGATTGTAGCCTTAGTCACAATAGCTGTGTTTACTTAATATTTATTTAGCATTGCTTGTGTGCTAGGTATACCTGTGTGCCAGCCTCATAAGAACAGACCTGCTAGATCAGACCCAAGGCCCATCTAGTTCAGCATCCTGTTTCACACAGTGGTCCACCAGATGCCTCTGCGAAGCACACAGGCAAGAGCTGAGGGCATGCCCTCTCTCCTGCTGTTGCTCCCTTGCAACTGGTATTTAGAGGCCTCTGAGAGTGGAGATGGCCTATAGACCTCAGACTAGCCATTCAGGTGAGTCTCACGATCAATAAGACCTGCCTTGAGGGTTTGTGGAGAGAGCGGGCATAGTCCACTCTCCCTGCAGACAATCCTCAGACAGCCCTGGGAGGCCGGATCAGCCGCCCACACAACTGCTGGCTCCATAATGGAGCCGGCGGGGGCTACAGGGATTGGGGGTTGTGTGGCTCCCAGAAGTTCCAGGATGCCCCGCAAAAGTGAGCGGGGCATGCTGGAGAGACCTCCAAGCCCGGGAGGCTGCTTGCAGCCTCTTGGCTGGGGGTCTCCTCATGTGTTGCTGCGGTGTAGAGCCACGCCACAGCAATACACAACTAAAAAAACCAGGGTTAGAGTGCTCGCTCCGCTAACCTGGGCTAAGGGGAGGGGTAGTTAAGCAGGTGACCCACTTTGGGGAAACCAGGCTCACCTGTGAGCCTGGTGGTTCCCACAATCTGTGGAAAGCGGGCTAAGCTCCCTTAGCCCACTTTCCACAGATCATGAGAATACCCTCAGAGATAGACTTGTCCTCCATGAATTTATAAACCCTTCTTAAAGCCGTCTAGGTTGTTGGTTGTCACCACATCTTGTAGCAGAGAATTCTATCAGTTAATTATGCATTGTGTGGGGAAAGTACTTCCTTTTTTTGGTCCTAAATTTCTTTTTTTCTCCTCAATTCAATTTTTATTAATTTTAACAATAATCTTATAATTAACATTCACAACAGATAAACAAATATGGACTTCCCACTCACACCTCTTCGTGAATCATCAGCTATGAAATTTACCCTTGCTATAATAATAATTCAAAACATAAATTTAAACCTTACAAACACGATTTTAATCTACCCAACCTGCAATTATTACTAGATTTCAAACCCTGCTGGAAGATCCATAGTAGGAAAATAGTTCTTTAGATACAACAAGAATGGTTTCCAATCTTCTTTAAAGCATTCTAAATTTTGGTCTCTTATCAATATTGTAAGTTTTGCCATCTCCGCATATTCCAAAAATTTTATCAGCCAATCTTCTTTTGAAGGCAGTTCATTACTCTTCCATTTCTGTGCTTATATTATTCTGGCCGCCGTAGAAGCATAAAAGAAAAATGTTAAATTAGTTGTAGAAATTACTCCTTGTGTTATTCCCAGCAGGAAGGATTCTGGCTTCTTAGGGAATGTCATTTTAAATATTTTCTTTAATTCATTATGTATCATGTCCCAATAGGCCTTGGCCTTCCTACAGGTCCACCACATATGGAAAAAAGTACCTTCAGAGTGTCCACATTTCCAACATTTGTTTGAAACATTTTTATACATTAATGCCAATTTTTTGGAGTCAAATACCATCTATACATCATTTTATAATAATTTTCTTTTAAAGCATAACTTGCAGTAAATTTTAAATCAGTTTTCCATAATTTATCCCAGGCTGCCATTTCTATATTACACCCCACATCTTGAGCCGATTTTTGGACCTAAATTTCTTGGCAATCAGTTTCATGGGATAACCCCTGGTTCAGTGTTATGCAAGAGGGATAATTTTTTCTCTCTATCAACTTTCTCCACACAGTGCATGATTTTATAGACCTCAATTATGTCTCCCCTCAGTTGAATGTTTCTTAACTAAAAAGCCACAGGTTTTGTAGGCTTGCCTCATAAGAAAGGTGCTCTAGACCAGAGTTTCTCAACGTGTGGGTCCCCAGATGTTATTGGACTTCAACTCCCATAATCCCCAGCCCCAGTGGCCTTTGGTTGGGAATTATGGGAGTTGAAGTCCAATTACATCTGGGGACCCACACGTTGAGAATCCCTGCTCTAGACCCCTGATCATCTTGGTTACCCTCTTCTGCACCTTTTCCTATTCTATAATGGCCTTTCTGAGGTATGGTGATCAGATTGTAATTGTACACAGTACTCAAAATGTGTCCACATCATAGATCCCCCAGGGATCTCAGTATTTATTCCTGCGGGCCCTCACTTCTTACTCTCCTCCATTTAGAAACTGCCCATTTATACCTGCTCTCTCTTTCCTGTCCTTCAACCAGTTACCAATCTACACATGAACCTGTCCCCTTATTCCATGACTGCTGAATATTCTTAAGAGCCTTTAGTGGGGAACTTTGTCAAAAGCTTTTTAGAAGTCTAGAGATTTAACTTTTTGGGAGTTAAATCTCAGCTCATTGCTTATTGTTGTTGCCCCTTGCCAGATCTACAGCCCTACCACCAAATGTCAATTCCCAAAAGATTAAAACACTCATATCTAACGTACATTATAGGAGGAGACGATGCTTAACTTCTTGGAGGAAGCATGAACTAGAAATGCCTTCAATAAAGGGCTGATTCACACATGTAATGATATCGCATCATTCAATGACTCATAACTGAACATGTGAACTCCCACTATGGAAAAAGCATTGGAGGTGAGATTAATTCCACCCCCACCCCCGGTGTTTTGTTTATAATGGCTGTTCACACATACATGTTGTCACTTGATGTTGCAGTATTTGAGTGATTAAATGTGTGAATTTCATGTAGCATAATATGAAGAATTTAATAATATTCCACACCCTCCAATCCCATTGTAAATTAGGTATGCACCATGCTGTATGACTTGTTAGGTACCATGACAGGAGTGTAATCTAGAAATGCCTCAGAACTTATATTGATGTAATAAAATTGCATCCTTAGTCAAAGTGTACCCCACTGGAAAGTTCTCCTGCACAAACCGCATGAGAAATGTGTAAGGATGCTACCATCTTTTTGCATGGTTCCCATTCATGTCAATAGTGCTTCTACAGGAAGTGGATTGTAACCATTCTCTTTTATCCATTAACTATTCTCTCTGAGTAACCTGAATTCCTAATATTGATTGATCAAGTGCCGTCAAGTTGGTGTTGACTCTTAGCGACCACATAGATAGATTCTCTCCAGGATGATCTGTCTTCAGCTTGGCCTTTAAGGTCTCTAGTGGTACATTCGTTGTTGTCATAATTGAGTCCATCCACCTTGCTGCTGGTCGTCCTCTTCTTCTCTTTCATAAGAACACAGGATACTGCCATATACTGAGTCAGACCATTGGTCTATCTTGCCCAGTGTTGTCTTCACAGACTGGCAGTGGCTTCTTCAAATTTACAGGCAGGAATTTCTCTCAGCCCTATTTTGGAGAAGCCAGGGAGGGAACTTGAAACCTGCTCTTCCCAGAACGGCTCCATCCCCTGAGGGGAATATCTTACAGTGTTCACACATCAAGTCTCTCATTCATATGCAACCAGGGTGGACCCTGCTCAGCTAAGAGGACAAGTCATGCTTGCTACCACAAGACCAGCTTCAACTTTTCCCAGCATTATGGACTTCTCAAGCGAGCTGGGTTTTTGCATAATGTATCTGAAGTATGATAGTTTGAGCCTGTTCCATCTTCTGTGGCAATTTTCCAAGACTATCTGTAGCCCCATGTTAATCATTCCTCGTATAATAAAGAAGTAAAAAAACATGAGTGAAGATTCAATTCTTTCACTACAGATTTTAATATCAGATTGTTCTCTTAAATCACTAACACAAATTAGGAAATGTGTTCCGCCTTAAATTAGACTCAGTTTTAAGTTTCCTGACTGGTTCTATCTGAATAGAAATTATTAAATAGCAATAAGGGACAATTAATTTGTGTTTAGTGAATTTGTGAATACTTCCCAGGTTTTATGCAGCTGGAACCAGCAATGAAGTGGCATGATCACGTTGGATAAAATAGAAGTGTAGCAAATGTGCAACTAATTATCTGGTGTGAATTGGAGACTGCAGAATCAAGCCTCGCTTGTACAGCAGAAGAATGAAGAAGTAACATTTCCCCTTCTACCATACTGATAACAACAGAATATTCTGTGTGCTGTACTATAGATGGAAGATTTCAGAAGACATAGTATTTGCATTAGTATTGGATGAAGTGCTTAGGATATAGTATAAGTTTGGGAAGATTGTGAGTAAGTAAGTGAGAATTATTGAAGGGAGATAACACATCAGAATCTTCTCTTCTTAGGTTCATTCTGGAATACTGTGTTCTTTTTAATTGTCCTCTTCCTTCTGGGCTAGTATCCCCCTCAGTTCCTTCATAGATATTCTGTGGGGTGTGTGTGTGTGTGTGTGTGTGTGTGTGTGTGTGTGTGTATGTAACAGAGAGAGATCTCATCTCCTCTTTCTTCTTCTCTTGTGCCTCCATTTTGTAGTCTTTACTGGAACTTGGTTATCAAAATTTCCTTCCTAATTTTTCATCTGTAGTTGTATCCAGCTACAATTTACTCTGCCTTTACCAGACTTGGATTTCCTTTCCCCACTCTTTTTCCTTTATTTTCCTTTCCCCCCTCTTTTTCTTTTTGAAAGGCACTTGGGTGGCTTGGTTAACCTTTTGAATGTTGCCATTTAAATAGACTAGCCTGAGTGGAGATGAAGGAAGGCCAAAGAGGAACAATAGTCACTTTCTGTTAAGGACTTTAGCATATGAATGCTTCAAAAGACAGACATCCAGTTATAGAAGGAGGGCACTTGGACACCATTGCAGAGTCATTAATGGCATTGTGATTCCTTGATGTAAATAACAACAAATACAGGCCAGGATGTTAATAGTTAAAGTGACTCAGCACTTGTTTTCAAGGACACTGCAGTGGAGAGTACCTTGGGTTTTGTTATCTTCTGAAGAACACTTCAGAATCACTTATTTGAATGAAGAAAGGAAAGTTTTGGCTTCATCTGGACTGATAAGGTCTTATTTAGACTGTGAGATGCTTTAACAAGTGATAGAAAGAATGCATTTTTGTCCCACACAGAACATGGAATATGACTGGCATTAAATATACTACATGGGGAAACATTCGTTGTTAATGCAAATGATAATTGCTAGAATGTGGCTATTGAATGTAAATGATCAGTTGAATACATGCTCTTCTGTGCTTCTGAAGGAACACTCATTGACCTGCAAAAGCACTGGTCAGTAATTGTCACTTCATTTTGCCATAGATTAGAATGCTGATCCTAGAGACTTATGGGCTGAATTGGATTTCAGAGCTTTATGGGAATTATTCCTGCTTAAGAAAATAAGAACAGCCCTCCTGGATCAGGCCCAAGGCCCATCTAGTTCAGCATCCTGTTTCACACAGTGGCCCACCAGATGCTGCTGGAAGCCTACAGGCAGGAGTTGAGGTTTTTCACACATGGCTCTTTGCCTCGGGGTATCTAAAGAGCGAATCTGCTTGGCAGCAGAAGCCCAGGAGTTTTTTTAAAAAGCTGCTGGAAATAGAGGATTTTTTTTTACCATGGACATAACTCAGGCTAAGCCAGAAGACGACTGCAGGGAGATATGATAGAGGTATATAAAATCATGCATGGTGTGTAGAGAAAGTGGATAGAGAGAAATTTTTCTGACACACACATAACATTAGAAAGAGTGGTCATCTCATGAAATTGATTGCCAAGAAATTTAGTTTCCAAAAAAAGGAAGTACTTTTTCACACAATGCATAATCAAATCGTGGAATTCTCTGCCACAAATTTGGTGTTTACTAGTTTGGATAGCTTTAAGTGGTGTTTGGATAACTTCATGGAGGAGAGGTCTATCAATGGCTACTAGTGTCTGAGGGCTACAGGCCACCTCCAGCCTCAGAGGCAGAATGCCTCTAAATACCAGTTGCAGGGGAGCAACAGCAGGAGGTTTTAGAGTCAGGGCTTCCCCTGCAAATCCACTCCTGATTGGAGTGTGCCAGTCCACATATTCGCTGGATTTAACCGATCTCCCTGAGGGCTATCAGGGACCAGGACAGTCAGGGCTTTTTTTTTCCTCTGAAGGGAGGCTGCGAATTCTGATTAAAATCAAGATTAAAAGCATACAGGAAAAGACAAGCTGCCCATTTATTTTTGACACATTGCTAAGGTAACTTTTTCTCAACAAGTACAAACTTGACAGATCTAAAGCTGGTAGTGTTTGTGTTTATATAAACAAATGTTATACATCTGCCCCCAAACACTTTGTAGCTGCTTGATGCTCCTCATTAGCCAAGATACTATTTATTTATTATTTCTCTGTGTAAACCACCCTGAGCCATTTTTGGAAGGGCGGAATAGAAATTGAATAAATAAATAAATAAATAAATAAATAAAAGCCCCCTTGACCAAAACAGCCCCACTCCAACCTTGCCACAGCCCCAAATGTTGTTGCCTTGCCTCATAAGAAGGATGCTCTAGCCCCTGATCGTCTTGGTTGCTCTCTTCTGCACCTTTTCCAGTTCTACAATGTCATTTTTTAGATGTGGTGACCAGAATTGTACACAGTACTCCAGGTGTGGCCGCACCATAGTTTTGTATAAGGGCATTAGAATATTACCAGTTTTATTTCCAATCCCCTTCCTAATGATGATCCCTAGCATGGAATTGGCCTTTTTCACAGCTGCTGCACATTGGACTGACACTTTCAATGAGCTGTCCACCATGACCCCAAGATCCCTCTCCTGGTCAGTCACTGACAGTTCAGATTCCATCAGCGTATACTTGAAGTTGGGGTTTTTTTTGTCACAATGTGCATCACTTTACACTTGCCAAAACTGAACCACAATTGCCATTTTGTCACCCACTCACCCAGTTTGGTGAGATCCTTTTGGAGCACCTCATAATCTCTTTTGGATTTCACTATCCTAAATAGTTTGGTATCATCTGCAAATTTGGCCACCTTACCCCAATTTCTAGATCATTTATGAATAAATTAAAAAGCACGGTTTCAGCACAGATCTCTGGGGGACCTCACTTCTTTCTTCCCTCCATTGTGAAAACTCTCCATTTATCCCTACCCTCTGTTTCCTGTCCTTCAAACAGTTACCAATCCACACATGTACTTGTCCCCTTATCCCATGACTGCTAAGTTTTCTCAAGAATCTTTGATGAGGAGAGAGCTATTCATGCAAGAATTTGGTTGAGTTTTCAAATGAGGAGCTTTCTCAATGAGGTTGCTTGTAGTTTTGCCCTCTTGATCATTTTAGCAACGTGCTTTTTTGTTTCTTTCACTGAGAAGTTCAGGGTTATGAACCTGTCTGAATATCCACCGGAACACAGGTAACTGAAAACCTCTGGTTCTGACCAAATATGGTATAGAACCCATTGAAGGCCTATGCCACAGCTACGACTTTCTCCTCCACAACTCGTGTGTGTGCAGTGCCACTTAGTGCAGCTGTTTTGGTCAAGGGGGCTTTTATTTATTTATTTATTTATTTATTTATTCAATTTCTATTCCACCCAAAAATGGCTCAGGGTGGTTTACACAGAGAAATAATAAATAAATAGTATCTTGGCTAATGAGGAGCATCAAGCAGCTACAAAGTGTCTGGGGGCAGATGTATAACATTTGTTTATATAAACACAAACACTACCAGCTTTAGATCTGTCAAGTTTGTACTTGTTGAGAAAAAGTTACCTTAGCAATGTGTCAAAAATAAATGGGCAGCTTGTCTTTTCCTGTATGCTTTTAATCTTGGTGCTGCTGCTGTTGATGTGAGTTTGATAACCTGCTGTGCCCAGTCTGAAGGCACTTAACAAACAAAACAGCCTGTGTGTGATATGACTTGGACCCCACCATTGTAGCAAGGTTTGTGCCAAGGGGTTGCCTTCACGCCTGTTTATTGTAATTGCTTGGATGGATTTCAGGTCTTGTTGCCTGAGAGAATGAAGACGGACGAATACCTTTGAGAAGTGTGTCTGTCTTGCCTGATTCCAGCCTGCTAAGGCAGGGCTGCACAACTTGGCCCTCCTGGTGTTGTTGAACTACAACTCCCATCATCCCTACCACAATGGCTAATATCAGGATGATGGGAGTTGTAGTCCAACAGAATCTGGTGAGACAAAGTTGTGCAGCTGTGTGCTGAATACTGGCTCAATTTATTTTATGGACCATCAACACACTTCTGAGTCAGAAGTGTTGATAGCCCATAAAATAAATGGAGCCTGTACTACTGAGGGTAAGTTTCATCTTTGAAAGAAGCGGTGGTAACATGGTATTGAAGAAGCTTCTGAATCTACCTTAGTTGGAATGTTGTTTGACATTTTTTGCCTTTCTCTAGTAGAACTCAGCATGGCATGCACAGAATCCCTGAGTCTGCCATTCAGGCACTGACAAGGGTTGCCTTTAGGCCATAGCTCTTGGGCAAGGTGACAAAGCATATGGTTGGCTTCAATTACTCTTTGTAACAGCTGATTATCCAGACACAACCCCGTGCAGTTCTGACTTGGATTTGGTACTGAAACTGCCTTGGTGGTCTAGGTTGACCTTTGTCTGGAGAGAGATGCAGGCAATGTGACCCTGCTGATTTCTCTGAACTTCTCAAGTACTTCTGATGCTATTTAACCATCAGACTCTTCTGGGTAGCCTGCAGCACCTTCTGTGAGCCTGGGTCACAGTTATCCAATGGTTTGAATTCTCCCAGGAGCGCTTCTTCTAGAAGGTTATTATGGTACGTAATAACAGTTCTTCTTGATGAAAAGTGACATGTTATTAAGTGACAAGAGAGAACTTGTTGATGGTTGATGACCCTTATGACTTTGTGGGGTGGGCAAAATATGCTGTCCAGGATGGGAACATACACTTTCTGGAGAATCTGGTATGGAGCCTGGGTGTGCTTCTGAAAATGGCTTTCCTTTTGGATGCTGGTGGCAGGCATGTCTAGAGATGTGTATTATCAGTTACATTTTATTCACTGGGCATGCATAAGGACTGTGCCACCATCATTCATGGTATAGCAATCTCTTCGACTGATCAGTGTAATGTACTCTCTGTGTGGCTGTCCTTGAAGACTGTTCAGAATGACTGATATCGGGGCTGGAGCATAGAGAACATGGTTCTTGCTCAATTACATTGTTTATCAGTTTGTTTCTGGGCAAAATTCAAGGTTCTGGCTATCCTCTCTTAAAGCTCCAAACAGCCTAAGCCAACGTTACCCATGCCAATATGACACCTCCCCTCCAGTTGTTCTTGTTGGCTGCTTCTATTCTGGCTCCGCATTCATGAAGCTCTCTTCTTGGACTGATCTGCCAGCATCCCCTTTGACTTTTAGAAGGCAGGTTAAAATATTCTCTAAGCATTTCCACATCTATCTGGTTATGTTGATTGGTTGCATGTACTATTTTTGTAATCAATACATTTTGACTGTCTTTCTTTATTTCTTACATAGACCTTTATTTTAGATGGAAGGGAAAGCTACCTGTAGAAATGTGTTCAGCTTTTAAAAAAAGCACCACCACTGAAGGCCACCTGCAGTATGCTTGTGTACCACCAGTGGTTGGTGGAGCACAGGTTGGGAACCACTGCTCTAGGTCTAGAACATGGTCTGAAGGCATATAATGCAGCAATCTTGCTGAAGCAAAGCTGGTTTGGGTTTAATTGTCTGAGAACCCCATGCCTGCTACCATGAAATAAAAGTGAGATACACATGAAATAAATTAACTTTGAAAACGTGTACTAAAAACAAAATGATAACATGCAGTCTTGGGGAGGACTAGAAGCATTTACATCTAAGTTACTTCTCGCCCCGCCTTTTCCATGGTCAATATATATATATTTTTTACTGAAGTTAGTTTTTGGTGAAGTGTGTGTGTGTGTGTGTGTGTGTGTGTGTGTGTGTGTGTTGGTAACTATACATCAGCCAAAGAAAGTGCATTCCATTCTGTTTCTTGTTTCATCTCTTGCTGTTGTGCACGTTTTCCAATACAAGCCTGGAAGATGTGCCTTGTTTCCCAATCCAGGGTGTTTTACCTGCTCATTTGCCCATGGAACTATAGCTTGTGACAGCAGAGAATGTAAGGTATGATAATGGCCTCCTATTTGACCTAATTGAATTTCTTTCGTTGAGTAATTTTCATTTGGGATTATATTGTTTACTGAATTGGTCAGATCTACAGTCTGAAACTGTGGGTATTTCTTGCTGGGGGGAAATTAGGGAAACACTTTTTTGCTTGCTTGGCACTTCTCAGTGAGCTTAATGAACGCACAGTTAAGGAGACAAAGCAGGGAGGAAAAGAGGATATTTCTGAAAGTCAGAAGAAAAAGAGTGTGTCAGTCTTGATTAACATCTGCATTAAAGAATGGTTAGATTCTTTAGAGTCACAAGGGAAGTGTATGGGAATATATGTGAAATTTATTGCAATACAAAAGAACAGCCCTGCTGGATCAGGCCCAAGGCATCCTGTATCAGGTCCAGCATCCTGTTACACACAGTGGCCCACCAGATGTTTCTGAGCATGCCCTCTCTTCCGCTCTTGCTCCCCTGAGTTGGTATTTAGAGGCAACTGGTATTTAGAGACGTCTTGCCTCTGAGGCTGGAGGTGGCCAGGCTAGTAGCCATTAATAGACCTGTCTTCCATGAATTTGTCTAAGCCCTTTTTAAAGCCTTCCAAGCTAGTGGCCATCATTAATTATGCGCTGTGTGAAAAAGTACTTCCTTTTGTTGGTCCTAAATTTTCTGGCCTTCAGTTTCATGGGGTGGCACCTGAGTCTAGTGTTGTGAGTAACGGAGAAAAATTTCTCTCTGTCTACTCACTCTAATCCATGCATCATTGTATACACCTCTATCATGTCTCCCCTTAATCGCCTCTTTTCCAAGGTAAAGAGGCCCAGAAAATGTAGTCTAGCCCAAGGATTCTCAACGTTGGGTCCCCAGATGTTATTGGACTTCAGTTCCCAGAATCCCCAACCAGAGGCCACTGGGGCTGGGGATTATGGGAGTTGAAGTCAAAAAACGTCTGGGGACCCAACGTTGAGAATCCCTGGTCTAGCCTCATAAGGAAGGTGCTCCAAGCCTCTGGTAATCTTGGTAGCCCTCTTCTGCACCTTTTCCAGTTCTACAATGTCCTTTTTAAGATACAGTGACTAGAACGACAAGCAGTACTCCAAATGAGGCCACACCATAGATTTGTATAGGGCGTCATGGTATTAGTATTTTTATTTTCAACCCCCTTCCTAATGATCCTTAGTATGGAATTTGTCTTTTTCACAGCAGCCACACACTGAGTCAACACTTGCAGCAAGCTGTCCATAATGACCCCAAATCTCCTTCCTGGTTAGTCATTGGCAGCTCAGATCCCATCCGCATATATGTGAAGTTGGGTTTTTTAGCCCCAATATACATCACTTTACACTTGCTTACAATTAACCACATTTTGTCATTTTGTCGCCCACTCACCCAGTTTGGAGAGATCCTTTGGGAGCTCCTCACAATCTGTTGTGGATTTCAATAACCTAAATAGTTAATGTCATCTGCAAATTTGGCCACTTTGCTGCCTACCTCAACTTCTAGATCATTTATGAACACGTTCAATAGCACTGGTTCCAGTACAGATCCTTGGGGGACCCCACTTCTTATTTTCCTCCATTGGGAAAACTGTCCATTTTTTCCTGCCCCTCTCTCTTTCCTGTCCTTCAACCAGTTACTAATCCACACACGAACCTGTCCTCTTATCCCATGACTGCTAAGTTTACTCAAAGGCCTTCAGTGGGGAACTTTGTCAAAAGCTTTTTGGACGTCCAAGTGTACTGTCAACCAGATCACCTTTATCCACATGCCTGTTGACACTCTCAAAGAACTGCAAAAGGTTAGTGAGGCAAGATTTGCCCTTGCAGAAGCCATCCTGGTTCTCCTTCAGCAAGGCCTTTTCTTCTATATATTTAGCAATTTTGTCCTTAAGTATGCTTTCCATCAACTTACCCAGCACAGAAGTTAAGCTAAGATGTAGCTTCCTGGATCCCCACTGGATCCCTTTTTGAAAAATGAAGTTACATTAGCTACTTTCCAGTCCTCTGGGACAGAGCCTGATTGCAGGGACAAGTTACATGTTTTTGCTAGGAGATTAGAAATTTAACATCTGAGTTCCTTCAGAACTCTTGGGTGGATGTCATCTGGCCCTGGCGATTTTTAAAAATTTTTTAAAGACAGTTTAGAACATCTTCTCGCATCACCTCAAACTTGCACAGTTCTTCAGCCTCCAAGCCTGAGAAGCTCAATTCTGGAGAGGGTATATGGTCAGTATCTTCTGCTGTGAAGACAGATGCAAAGAACTCATTCAGCTTCTCTGCAATCTCCTTATCCTCCTTAATAATCACTTTCACGCCCTAAGGGTCCAACCGCCTCCTTGGCAGGTTTTCTGCTACTGATATATTTAAAGAAGCTTTTTGTTATTCCCCTTGACACTTGTAGCCTAGAGATGTACATATCAGGTGGTATTAAAAAATGATAGATAGATAGATAGATGCTTCTCAAACTCTTTTTGCATCCTTATTGTCTCCTTGCATTTCTTTTGCCAGAGTTAGTTCCTCTCTGTTCTCTTCATTTGGGCAGGATTCCCATTTCTGAAGGAAGTTAACCACGCTGGTGTCCTCCTGAACTTAGGGATACCTTTCTTACTTCTGGTATACATTCCAACTGAGCTTCTACTGTTCTGGTTTTAAATAAATCTCATGCTTTTTGGAGTGGTTTGACCCTCCTGACTTTCCCTTTCAGCTTCCTTTTTAGCTGTCCCCTCATTTTTTAGTAGTTCCTTCTACTGAAATCTAACACATCTGTGTCTGGCTTCCTTAGCAATGTTCCATACACACACACACACACACACACACACACACACACACACACACACTGAATTAGATCACATTATGATCTCTGTTCCCCAGTGGATCTACAAGTCGGACATCTCACACCACTCAGGATTAAGTCCAAGGCCACCTTCTCTCTAGTTGGTTCTGTGACCCACTGTTGTAAGGCACAGTTATTTAGCATATCTAGTAATTTGGCCTCTCTGTCAATACCTGCATGTGAATTTGCCTTGTCCATATGAGGGTAGTCAAAGTCGCCCTTTCAAAGTCATTACACCTCTGTCTCTCTTTGAAGCCTCTCTGATTTGGTTCTCCAAATCCACTCCTAGCATTTTGATCCAGAGGGTGATAGCATGACCACAGTAACACATTTCCTTTCAGTCCTCATATTTTTACCCATAATGATTATGTGGAGGATTCTGGTCCTCCTAGGTTTTCTAGCTGATTGGATTCTATCCCTCCTTTAATATACAAGCTACTCCACCCCCAATCCACCCTCCCTGTCCTTTCTGTACAGTTTGTATCCAGGACTAACAGTGTTCCACTGGTTTTCACCACTTCACCAGGTTTCTGTGATGCCCACTGTATCAGTTTTCATTAGTAACCAAGCACTCTAGCTTGCCCATCTTGGCTTGGAGGCTTCTGGCATTGGCATATAAACTCCTATATGCTGTCTCTCTTATCTAGTGTTGGCGTGTGCTATCTCCCTTACCACCATTTGACCTTTCTGACCAGCTGTCATGTGTTTCCGTCTGCTTGACTCTTGGTTCTACTTAGTCCCCTTCTAGTTTATCTGAAAAGTTTGCACCCTCACACCTTAGGGGATTTTGCTTGCCAAACCAGACACCACCCAGTTTCTGTTAGCAATCCTCCAGGGATCATATTAAAAGCTGCTCTGTGATCTTCTTTATTTTAAGTGCCAATAGTCTGGTTCCATCTTGGCTCAAATGGAGCCCATCCCTTTTGTACATGCTTAGCTTGCCTAACAAATCTAAACTCTTTCCCCTGGCACCACTGTCTCATCCATGCATGAGACACTGTCTCATCCACGCATTGAGATCCCTCAGCTCCGCCTGTCTCACTGGCCCTGTGCGTGGAACAGGTAGCACCTCAGAGAATGCTACCCTGGAGGTCCTGGACTTCAATATGCTACCTAGCAGCCTAAATTTGGCTTCCAGGACCTCCTGACTACATTTCCCCACATCGTTGGTGCCAACATGCACCACAACAGCTGAATCCTCCCCAGCACTGCCTAACAGCTTATCTAGATACTGTGTGACATCTGCAACCTTTGCATCAGGCAGGCAAGTCACTGTGCGGCCTACATAAAGGACAGAACATACAGGACAGAAATGTTACAGTGCTGGACTAGGACCGGGGAGACCAGAGTTCAGAACCCCATTCAGCCATGATACTTGCTGGGTGACTCTGGGCCAGTCACTTCTCTCTCAGCGTAACCTACTTCACAGGGTTGTTGTAAGGAGAAACTTACGCTCTGGGCTCCTTGGAGGAAGAGTGGGATATAAAATATAGATGATGATGATTATGTTGATAACAAGAAATAATACATAATCTCTCTATGCCCCTAGATATCGAATCACCCACTATTAGGAGGCCCCCAAGTCCCAGAGGAGTATCCTTTGTGAGAGAGGATATGGGCGCATCACCCAAGGAAGGAGCCCCTTCTAAGGTAGCATTCCCCTCTTCCTCAGATGGATATCTTCCTTCCCTGAGACCTTTATTCTTCATGACAGCAGAGGAGCGGTCAGCTTGGAAGTGGGATGCCTCTAGCACAGGCCTGTACAGTTTAGGCTCCCCAGCTGTTTTTGGACTACAATTCCCATAATCCCCAGCCACAGTGGTCAACAGTCAGGGATTATGGGAGTTGTAGGCCAACATCTGCAGGATGTCCGAAGTTGAGCAGCCCTGCTCTATCATATCCCTGAGGGTCTCACCCACATACCTATCTACTTCCCTGAGCTTCTCCAGGTTATTCACTTTGACTTCAAGGGAACCAACTTGTTCCCTGAGAGCCAGGAGCTCTCTGCACTGAGCACACACCCGCGACGTCGGTCCCTTAGCCAGATAGTCATACATACCCACGACATCTGGCCCCTTAGCCAGATAGTTGTACACTGTGTGAACTGCTGCTCTCTTCCTTCCTCTTTGCCTTTGCCTGTAGTCTGGGTCATGCAATCCAGGGTGATATGGCTCAGCAGTGACAGGGGTGCTTGTGGGGCCACTGGGGCAGCCACGAGGGTCCAACTCCTGCTACCGTAGGTAATGGCGTGGCAAAGAGCAGCTCTCGGTGGAGAAGGGGGGCGGTTGCTGCGGTATCATGCTTGGGTGGGTATTGCATGGCGCCGGGACGGCCGAAGGTGATACAGTTACCATTGGTGATGTTTCATACAAACTCAATACTCCAAGCAATCCAGAACTTGTTCCAGTGAATTACAACACTCTGCCAAGTGGGCTTGGAAGAGAGGTGGAGACCTGTCTTTCTTGCAGGAAGAACCTCAAGACTCTCTTGTTTTTGCAGACTTTTAATTAGAATGAATGTTAATAATTTTTAAAACTTATGTAAATATCTATTTTATTCTGTTGTTTTTATTGTCATGTATTTTAATTCGTAGCTTTTAAATATTTTAAATTGTGTACACTGCCTAGAGATGTACATATCAGGCAGTATAGAAATATGATAAAGAAATACAAGACTCCATGCAATACACTGGGAAGCACCCTCTCCCCTGCTGGCATTCTACTTTCATAACTAGTTTTATTGGCTGTTTAGAATATATAGAGCTTGTTAACTTGAAAGCTAGGTCTTAGCTGCAGTTGTCAGCTAATCAAAGATTTTAAGCTCTGTCATCCAAAAAAAAAATTACAAAAGTGGGGGTAATACTCACCTTCTCCTCATGCTGGGTGTCTTCTTTGTGATGAAGGGGGACCACTTGTGCACCTCCCCACACATTTCCCCTCTATACTCCACACAAAACTCCTTTAATATCTGTTAGCAAACTCCTGTTCATAAAGCTCTTTTGGTCTTAGCCTTGTCTTTTCAAGAGCTGCTTCCAAACTGAGCTGCCTCAGGAATGTGGGCCCTCCCACAAGCTGTATGACTCACCTGCAGCTAATCCCCACCCACTGTCTCTCTAGGCACAACTGAGAGACAGAAACTGCCCTGTTAAAAACAAACCCCTAGATCTTACAAAAGACTAGCCTGAATAGACTTATTATCATTTCCCCCTTGTTTTCTCGTTGATTTATTTGCTTGCTTGCTTGCTTCTTTAGGAAAGAAAGCAAAAGTTTGCTGCTTCCCCCAGTCTGGGCCTTGTCTTCCCAGGAGCTGCTTCCAAACAAATTCAAATGTTATCTTTTCTTTATTGGACTAACCAGGCACCCAAAACAAGTTTTCAAGTGAAATGTTATGATAGAATGCCTTTAAATATAAATAAATATATTATATGACATGACCAGACAGATAACTCGGGGGGGGGCCCGCAAATTTAAGCCATCAAGCTGCTGTGTTGAGAATGTGGGTCAAGTGGATCTGGGAATTGTCTGGTGCATGGCGAAGGTCATGCAGTCACTTCTCTGTGTTTCCAGCTCACCTCTCAACCTCCACTCTCCAGACTAAGGCTTAATCTTCTTTTGACCACTTTGTAGTGATATGACAAACATAAGTTAGGAGGTGAATGTGTGGCAAAATATCAGCACATCCCCAGCTCTTTCTGGATCCTCTCAACCTGAGAACTCTCAGCTTTTTGTTCACAAAAATTGATCACAGCTTTGTTGGCAGATCCGGGCAGCTGCATATGTCCACTCTTGAGCTGTGCTCTGCCCTTGCATCCCTGATCTTCTGTTTTTGCAGAGGGGCTGCCCCTCTGAGTCCAAGATGGTGCTGTACATGTGTTGCATGCAAGTGTCCTAGAGCTGATGCTTGGGGAGGGCTCCATCTTTGTCACACCACACAACAGTTACTCTAGGATGCTATCTAGAGGGACACACTATTATTATGCCAGTTACTATCCTGAGAGCACTTCCCTTTCCTTTGGTGGACTTTGAAGGATTCAAGGGCATTTTTCACACCAGGCCCATAAAATTGTAGAGCCAGCCTGGGAGGGAGGGAACAGATTGCATTTACTAGAATAAACATGGTTGGTCTTACCCGGGTTTCTTTCACAGAAGCAATGTATTAAGCACAAAAATGCGGAAAGCAAGGGTATAGTAAGAAAGCAAAGCATCTTGCAATCTCTGGTTCTGGTTGGGTGTGGCTGAGTACTTGCAAAAGGCAAAACAAAATAGACTTTAATATTAAACCTATATAGTATTGTCCAAGAGCCACTTTTTATGTTAAATGTTTCTTTGGTATAGCTGTATACATATGAAAACACTTTCTTGGCATCTGTTATCAAACTCTTTGCTGGCAACTCACTCCACAAGCTAAGAGTCAATTTGTGGATTGTTATGGGTCATAAGGTTACCTAGCAGCAAGTTGTATGGATTGCCCATTTTGATGACATGCGTTAAAAGTTTGTACATCTACAAAACACATGCTAGACACCATCCCCCAGATGTTAAATGTCACTGGAATTAGAGCATGGTTCCTTTAGAAAGAAAAATATGTTCCACAACATCTTTATGTGAATTGTCTTTGTTGGGTGAGAAATCTACTGAAGAAGAGGGTTGGTTTTGATTATCTTCTGATCCAAAGTAAATCAAGATGGTGGCATTTACTTTCAAAACATTTTTAAAGGGCCAGATATACTAGTCATAGTTATCTATAAGAAAATTGGTATTTCCAAGAGGATATTGAATCAGATTTCTCTCTCTCCTCCTAGCCAGATATGTTCAAAGCCAAGTGAGTCAATGGAATAATCCTGTATTGCCCTCCCTCAGATTTGATGTAGGTCAGGTTCCTCTTGAACTAACTTATGAGGGGTTTTAAATAGTTTCAGGTAAGTGCTAGACCTGTCTTTACCCTTATAATGGAATGTCAGTCATCTAGAGTTCAGACAACTTGTTTAAATATGTTTGTAATGCAACTGTTTTCTTTGATGAGGGCAGGGAATACAGATAACAGAGTCAGATGGGATCCCAAGGGTAGAATGACCTGAATTTCCCAATCGTGAGTACATAAATGCACTCTGCAGAGAAACACAAATGAAACTGATTAGTACATGGAACTGATCTGGAAAACAGCACTTAATCATGCAAAGTACATGGTTTTTTAAAAATATGAATTAACTAAACCAAATCTATTGGATGCAATCCAGCCACAGTTGAGAACATTTAAAAGTTCAATGGGACAGTTAAGCACATCTAAATCTCTACCACTGAAATCAAGCAGAATTAAAGGTGCTGTACACTAGCTAGACAGTGCCCCTCGTGTTTGTTTCTGTTGAAGTTTAGAGCACGGACTTCCTGTTGGTTAGACTGAGGTGTTCCATCTCTGATGGCTTTTAGGAAGTTACTGAAAACACACCTGTTCAGTTAAGCCTTTAGCTGAATTTTATTGTTTGAAATTAGATTGCATATATGTTTTAAATGTTTGGTTTTAAATTTTCATGGTGGTTTTCTCTGATTGAGAACCGCCTTGAGACTGTTGGTATAGGTAGTATATATATGAATTAAATAAATGTTTTCAGACTCTAGATTGCTTCCTTTTGTAAATCCTGAATTCATAGGACATTATTATTTCTGTGCTGTGCTGAGAACCAAGGGAGAGCTGGAGTGGCAGCACCAAGGGCAGCTACAGCCATGTAAGTCAGAAGTGGCCAAGAAGCTACAGCCATGTAAGTCAGAAGTGGCCAACCTGATGCTCGCTAGCTTTTGTTGGACTGCAGTTCCCATCATCCATAGCAGCAATAAATTATGGCTGGGGGTGACAGGAGTTGAGTTTCATATTGGCCATTTCTGATGCAAGCACTGTAGAGGAAGGTTGAGGAATGGGATAGCAAGAATGTGGGAGAGTCATTTTGAATGTCAAGTAACCTTATGGCTGCTGTGGGTGGTAGGGCTGGAAGAGGAATGGTCCTAGGCAAGGAAATAAATGTTAGGACTGCCCACCCTGGGATGAGATCCCACTCTCCCTGAGAGGTGAAAACAGAATTTCTTGGAACCACAAAGACTAACACATGTAGCAGAAGCTTGGATGGACTAGAGACCACATCATCAAATGAAAAGTGCATTCTGGGACTGCTTCTGGGTCTCACTTTGCAGCTAGTTTTAGAAGGTGGTATTCGCAGCAGTGACCTGAAATATTGTTTACTGGCATTTATCATAAGACTCGGCTGTGGTGGCCCTTCCGTTATCATGACTGACCACTGTCACATGCACTTTGCTAATGCCTTTTTACATTTTTATCACTATGCACAGCAGAGAAATGTCTTGATTAGCAAGCCAGAGGTTGCCGGTTTGAATCCCCGCTGGTATGTTTACCAGACTATGGGAAGCACCTATATCGGGCAGCAGAGATATAGGAAGATGCTGAAAGGCATCATCTCACACTGCATGGGAGGAGGCAATGGTAAACCCTTCCTGTATTCTACCAAAGACAACCATAGGGCTCTGTGGTCGCCAGGAGTCAATACCGACTTGATGGCACACTTTACCTTTACACTCCTGTAAGAGGCAAGTCTGTGGCCAGTGCTGTGGTAAAGATGGGAGGCTTGGCCCATTGGCCCATGCCAGCAATGAGAAATATGCAGGCTTCCCATCAAGAAGCAGTGTTGTATGCTGCAAAGGGACAATGAATCAGGTCACAATGGCTGGATAGTGTGGACGTAGGTTCAGCAGAATTGGCAAGCACTCTGCGGCATTGCTTGATGGTTTCCCTAGACCTAGCCTCTCAAGGCCATTGGAAGGGAGTCCCTTGAGGAATATCAGACTCACCTATTCAGGGACTGACAGACTGAGGAAAAATACTCAAAGTAGTCCCATTTCAAATTAAAAGGACAAGTTAAGTTAATGGATTGCTTTGAGTGATTTTCCTCAGTTTGTCGGCGAGGGTCCTAGAGTGAAGAGGGCCTGACTCTCTTGAAGCACCTTAGTGATGAGGCCAGGAAACTTAGTGATGAGGGCAGTAATTGACCACCAGAGCCAGAGTGGACCTTCAGCTTTGTGCAGTTGACAGCATCAACAAGTAGTGCCATCACAGCCCAACTGGCTGCCCTCCCCAGGTTGGATTTAGATCAGGCCTTCGCAACTTAGGCTCCCCAGCTGTTTTTGGACTACAACTCCCATAATCCTCAAACCACAGTGGCCAATAACCAGGGATTATGGGAGTTGTAGGCCAACATCTGCAGGAGGGCCGAAGTTGAGCAGCCCAGGTTTAGATTCACCAATCTTCATCAATCTTGTTGCAAATCCCATGTTATATGACCCAATGAAACTGGCCTTTTAGTCATCCCGTGGAAGTGTCTTGCCTCTTCATTGACTGTTTCTAGATAAGGGCAACTGCAATACACTTTATATTGGGTTACCGTTGAAAATGTTGTGGCACACTGCAGCTCAACAGTTAATAATGATGGGATGAGCAGAGAGCATATGACAGCAGTTGTATTGGGTCATTTTAATGGGCTGATAATTTCTTCTTAAAGCTTTGAAAGGTCTGGGCCTCTAGGTCTAGAACCAAGAACTTTCATGAGCTGAACCATAGGATGCTGCAGGCTGGGCAGCTTCCAGGCTCCAGAGAAACTACACCAGCCAGTCCACTGGTTTTCCCTAACTACGTATGTATTTTTTTTTTTTTAACATTTATATCCTGCTCTTCCTCTAAGGAGCCCAGAGCAGTGTACTACATGCTTGAGTTTCTCTTTCACAACAACCCTGTGAAGTAGATTATGCTGAGAGAGAAGTGACTGGCCCAGAGTCACCCAGCTAGTTTCATGGCTGAATGGGGATTTGAACTCGGGTCTCCCCGGTCCTAGTCCAGCACTCTAACCACTACACCACGCTGGCTCTGCCTGGCTTCTAACTCTGGCTCTTAGCCTGCCCACTTGCTGGATTACCCCGTACCCTGGTTGTGGGGACTTATCCGTCCTGCTCTCCGTATTGTTTGCTCTCTAAGGATACATGCAATACCTTTTATACAGGACTCACAACGTCTTTTTGTGAGTCCTCAGTGTGCCTGCCTCCCCTCCCTCTGCTTTCACAACACATTCAACAGATGTACTTTATCAGCACAATGATCTCAGCCCAATTTCTGTCTTGCTCCTTCCACCAGTTTTCAGGTGGCGGTCGCCATTTTTAGTAAAGCATTGCACAAATATTAGATGTTGATTCACTAGTTATATTTAAAAAGCAAGATCTATTTTAAAGTGACTACAAAACTGCTCTGGAGGTGGAGAAGTGGGTTTGTGACATCACAAGTGCTAGCTAGTCAGTACCGTGCAAAAACAATTTTTGCTGTTAACTGGCAGAACTGGTTTCCCTTGAGCTCAGTGTACAGAGGCCTATACATCTGAATTCATTATGGTATGTGTACTTCCACAGTTACTTAACCCCTTGAACAGCCTGTATTGGGCAAAATACCCTGAAGCTGTCCAAGGCCCAGCATCATAACAGCATCTGGCTGTATGTACTTCTCCGTCCATTAAGGCTTTGGATATAAAGATTAGTTTGGCCAAACGCATAGGCGCTACTGGAGAAAACTAAGAGGGAAAACCAGGTGCTCACAGGAACCTAATGTGTGTTGTCATGGGGTGGTGGTGTCACTGTTTATGTGTAAGTAAATTGAACATTTAGACTTATCATGAGGCAAGGGCTATAGCTCAGTGGTAGTATACTTGCTTTGTGTGCAGAAGGTCTCTGGTTCAATCACTATCACCTCCAGGGAAAGCTGGGAAACACCCCTGTTTGAAATCTTGTAGAGCCTCTGCCAGTATAGGCCATACTTTAAGGTTGATCACATGAGCAGCCCTATCTGGGCTTGCATGGCCCTACTTGGCTAGAGTTGCTCATGTGGAGCTCCAGGATCAGTCCCAGTCCCAGCACTCTTCACCAGAGTAGCCTGGGTTTTGCGCCTGGACTTATAGTGAGGTAGACGGGTGCAAGCATGCCCTTCTATCCCACTCCCTAGTTATGTGGATGGGTGGCAAGAGCGCTCGGAAGTGGCAAATCCCCCAGCGCACCACGCTTCTGGTGCAGTGCATTGTGGGATACTGACGACTTCCTCTTCTGGCTCCAAACAGAGCTTTGAGAGGAAGGGAGATTGTGCGTGGGGAGGCAGGTAGGAGCACATCTCCCTGCCAGTACTTCCCAGCACAGTTGTGTGGACAACCTTAATTAATATTTGTTTATTCTTGCTTATTCTTAGATCTCTCTCTCTCTCTCTCTCTCTCTCTCTCTCTCTCTCTCTCCTTTCATAAAATTATCCCAAGGTGGCACTTGCCTAGATGGGTCAACTGACTAGGAATAAAGCAGCTGTAGGTATGTTAAGAACCACCTTGCTGGATCAGGCCTACTAGTCCAGCATCTTGTTTCCTACAGTGGCCTGCCCCAGGCCTGCAACCAGACTCAAAAAACTTTGTGGGGGATTGCAGAAGTCAGGGGAGGCAGGCTATAAAATGTTCAGTGAAAACAGTGAGGCTGGGGAGGAAAGAGAATTTTTTGGTGTGGCAGGTCCACACCATGCCACCAGCTGACTACGGGCCTGGCCTGGCCTCTCTCCTGCTGTTGCTCCCCTGCAGCTGCCAGCTGGTATTTAGAGGCATTATCCTATAGCCACAACTATTGGTACATGCATTTTCCATGCACAAAAGTTCTCTCTCCATGCACAAGATATGACCTCTGTGAATGTGTTACCAAGAGTTAGGCACACTAGGTTCTGGCAAGGCAAAGACCTTTACTAGACACATCGTAATGGGTAGGAGGAATGTAGTTAAACCCTTTTTCTCCTACACAAGAGAGCATCAAAGTCATTCCCCATGGGCCTTCTAGGAGTTGATAACATGTTGCAGTTTCTCAAATGTATATTGGGACTGGCCAAGTCATTCTGGTCACAGAATTATTTTAGGACATAGGTGGGAAGCTCATTTAGCTGATTTGCATACAGCTTTGAGTTATGCTGGGCAAAGTAGAAAAATGTCTCCCTATGCTTGGCAAGGCGCTGTTGCTAGTGGTGTGGGGCACTATGGTTCTACCTGAATCTGATCCGCACATGTCGATAAATTACAAGATATAGAGTTCCTGGGAATGTATCATTTCAAACTGGGGGGGGGGGAGAGGCTGCATACTTTTATGTACTCCCCCTCCTTTAAAAATACCTTTGAAATGCTAGTTCTCCATGCACAGGGTGATTTTTTTAAGGTGGGGTAACATTTAAAGCACATGATTCCCCCCTGGTTCCAAGAAATTGATAGTTTATCTGAATGTGTAAACTAGCCCTACACTGTTTTAAGCATTTAGAATGCACCCTGAGTTGCACCATGAATGCAAACCAAGTTTGTCTGGTCTGGCAGAAACTGAAAGGAGTTGGAGAAGAAAGCAGTTTTCAGACATCCTGGGAAAGATGGTTTAGGATTTTGCAGGGTTGGACGGATATAGGTTTGTGACCCCTACAGGCTATCATTATGTTTGCTAATGATTGTTCAGCCTATAGCCTTCGGAACACAATATTCTGTACCATAATGTCACCAGTGCTACCTCTTCCAAAGGGCACACACTCTTTATAGGCTTCCCTCGTCATGAATGGGATTGATGTCATTTGATTTGACAGAAACTGTATCCTATATCTAGGATGAAGGAAATAGCAAGCATGGAATAATGCATATACTTTCTTTAAAATCATTTTTCTCTGCAACTAGAAGGTCTAGAAACTCTTTAAAATAAATTGGGGATTCTTAGGACTGAAGAATTATAGGGCTATACAGGATGGAGAGCTCATCTTGCAGTACTGTTACTTGCCCCCTTTACTAAGCAGGGTTTGCATTTGAATGGGTGACTACATGTGAGCACAACTGTTGTAAGATACTCTCTTTAGGGGATGGGACTGTAGTAGCTCAGTGGCAGAGCATCTGCTTGCATGCAGAAGGTCCCAGGTTCACTCTCTGACATCTTCAGGTGGGGCTGGGAAAGACTCCTGCCTGAAATCTGGGAGAGCTGCTGCAAGTCATTGTAGGCAGTCAGTGGTGTAACAAAGGTGGGGCAGCCATGGCACGTGCCCTGGGCACCACTTGAGGGGGGCACCACACCAGTGCCTGCTTCTTCCTTGGTGCCGCCGGTGCCCCCCCTGCGCCACTCACCGCCGCTGCCTCCAGGACCTGGGCACCCCGCACTGCTCACCGCTGTCCCTCTGGGCCAGGCACACCCTATGCTCCTGAGCCATGGCCTCGGCAGAGCCCCCGTGCTCTTTCCCACCTTGGTGGCAGGCAGGCGTGGTTTACTTTTTCAGCGCCGGCACCTGTTGCTGCCCCGAGATCCTCTCCACTCTGTACGGTGGGCAGGCTCAGGCTGGTTGTTCATGCCAAGCGCCTGCCGGAGAGCAAAGGAGGGCTGCGGAGGTTTCTGCTCAGCTTTCCCCTCAGGTTGGAAAAGGCTCCTTGTCCTGCTCGGTGAGGAACTCTAAGCAGTCACGGGCTCACTCTGTTCCTGTGAGGAAGGTCTTCATTGCTCAGCATGACAGCGCCACACATCCCACGGGAAGGGTGCGTGCTCTGCCTATATCGCCCCAGTCCGTCGCAATCACTGTCATGAGAAAAGCGAAGCAGCTTGCCCTCCGCCTCTCCCCACCAGCCAATTTATAAAACCAAAATTCAGAAGCCTTTTTCACTTTGTACCTTGTAATAGATTTAGTCAGGGATACAGACAGTTAATTAAAACAGCCACCGTTTGAGGGGATTATTTTGCTTTTTGAAGTGTGGTCGGTATGTCTCCGTCCCCAACTCCCTGTTATGTGTGCGAATGCTCTGCTGAGCTCCCAGCCGGTGGTGGAGGCAGAATGGAGCGCCCTGACTAGCTATGAGGCCCACGCTGCTGGTTTGATT